>NW_026000185.1:28245529-28304855 GCF_001458135.2 Marmota marmota marmota
TCTTCTTCTTCTTCTTCTTCTCTCTTCTCTCTTCTCTCTTCTCTCTTCTCTCTTCTCTCTTCTCTCTTCTTCTTCTCTCTTCTTCTTCTCTCTTCTTCTTCTTCTTCTTCTTCTTCTTTTTTGAAGACTGGGAGGGTCTAAGTTGCTTAGGACCTTGCTAAATTGCTGAGACTGGCTTTGAATTTGTGTTTCTACTGCCTCAGCCTCCCGAGTCTCTGAAATCACAGGCCTGCGCCACCACACAGGTTCTGTTGTTTGTTTTTGTGGTACTGGGGACAGAACCCCGGACCTCAGACATGCTAGGCAAGCCCTCTACCACTGAGCTACATCCCCAGCTTTTTTAATTTTAGTTTGAGGTAGGGTCTTGCTAAGTTGCTGAAGGACTTGCTGAATCTCTGAGGCTGGCCTTGAATTTTCAGTCCTCCTTTCTCAACCTCCCAAATTGCTGGGATTACAGGCATGTGCCACTGCGCCTAGCTTTAATTTGTATTTTCTAAACAAAATTTCTACTAAAGTAGAATGTGTCTTTTGATTAGTTTGTGTTCAGAATCTGATTTTCCCAAGTCTTTGGAGAGGCTTCCTGACAGGGCCCCATCTGCACTTATCTTTGAAGGTCATGTTCTGTGTACAGGTCATGCTTGTGGTGTCTGATGTGGGGTGTGGAGCTTTAGGCCCTTGCTTCTTGGAAAGCATCTAAAGGACTGAGGTAGCTCAGAAAATGGGTTGGGGGCAGTGGTGCAAGCCTGTAATCCCAGCTATGTGGGAGTCTGGGGCAGGAGGATAGCAGATTAGAGGCTAGCCTGGGTAATTTAGTGAGACCCTGTCTCAATAGAAAAAGGGCCAGGGATGTAGCTCAGTGGGAAGGTGTTCCTGTGTTCAATCCCCAGTGCCTCCTCCGTCTCCTCCCAAAAAAAAGAACAAGAAAGAAAATAAAATTGCTTGAGGGGTAAGGTGGATTTGGTTGGAAAGTTCGTCCTATGCTGGGGAATCAGGTGGGAAGAGGTCTCGAAGTCACCTGGTTGTACTAGTTTCCAATCAGTAGTGTTTGGAACTCTATGCTTGCATTTTTTTTTAAATATTTATTTTTTAGTTGTAGGTGGACACAATATCTTTATTTCATTTTTATATGGTGTTGAGGATCGAACCCAAGGCCCTGTGTGTGCTAGGCAAGCACTCTACCACTGAGCCACAACCCTAGCCCTCTATGCTTTCTTTTTAATGCAGTTCTAGGAAAGGAACCCCGGTCTTATGCATGCTAGTAAAGTGCTCTGCCACTGGGCTCTGCCTGCAACCAGAGTCCATTCCCAGTCCTCCAGGCTTTTTAAAACTGAGCTTATATAAAGTAGAAAGAACATCATGGACTTCATGGTTGGATAGACTGGGTGCTTGATCTTGGGTAAATACTTAATCTCCTGGGGCTTCTCTGTAAAATAGGGATAATTCCTACTTTTTTTTGGGGGGGATACTGAAGATTAAACCAGGGATGCAGCTACCACTGAGCTACATCAACCCTCTTTATTTTTATTTATTTATTTTGGTTTTAGGGAGTGAACCCAGGGGTGCTTAATCTTATCCCCAGCCCTTTTTTATATTTTATTTTGGGATGGGGTCTCACTAAGTTGCTTAAGGCCTCCCTCAATTGCTGAGGCCGACCTTGAACTTGTGCTCCTCCTTCAGCCTCCTGAAGGATTACAGGTGTGTACCGCAGCACTGGGCTTAATTTCTACCTTTGAAGGCGGCTGAGGGGGTTGAGAGGGTTGGTGAGAAAAACATCAGGCATACTGCTCACCACACGGTAGGTGTGTTGCGTGCTTACCCACCCGAGAGTTCAGTGTACTCTGAAGTTATGGATTCTGCATTTCTTTTACTTGGGTCCTTAGGACTTTCATAAGCTTTTCGTAAACATTTCAAGACTGATTCATATTTCCTCATGAAGACCTTCCCTGATTGATTGATTTCCTATGTTGGGGCTGGGGTTTAACCTAGCATGCATGAAGCCCTGGGTTGAATCTCAAGTACTGGGAGAACGTTCCCATATTGTGGGGTAAGTTGCCTCCAGATTGAAGCTTTTTTCCACAGCTAATTATAATAATAATTTTCACAATTAAGAACACCCTAAATGGCCCCATCATTAGGCTCTGAAACAAATTAGGTTATTGAATTCCAGCTCTGAGGTGGCTGCGGCTGTTCCCGAGGGAGGGCGGGTGCGTTGACCAGGGCTGTGTTGTGCCTCATTGCTGGGATCTGGCACTGAAGGTTACCCCTCCCTTGTCCTTGGTTTCAGACCCCGCGCAGTGCTGGAGCTTTGAGGAGCTGCAGCCTCAGCTTGGGGTGGGCCAGACTCTGCCCTCTGGTAGTTCCCTGCTCCAGTGGGGAGACCAAATCCAGTAAGTGCAGTCGTAGGGGCCTCAATGTGGCTTCTGTAGCAAAGTGTACAGGAGGTTGGAGTCATCTCTCACTGAGAGGCTGTGCATCCAGGGCTCAGAAGGACAGGGGTTGAGTCTGGAAAGATGGGCTTCCTTGCTCGAGGCATCCCGTAGAAAGAGGGTGGAAGCCTGAACTCAGGCACCAGTGGGATCAGTGGTGGGGGTTGGGAGTAGCCAGAGTGTTCTGGGGCTTGCTAGAAGTAGATGTGGCTGAACATAAAGTTCCAAAACTGGAGAGCTCGGTGTGAGTGGGGACAGGGCTGGTTGCCAAGCAGATCGCTAGCCATGTCATCCTGTCTTGAGTTTCCAGCACCCTGGCAGGGCTTGGACCCCAGGGGTCCTGGGTCTGTGGGAGCTTTACACCCTGACAGCATGCTGAAACACACCCCAAGGCCGATGATTCTGGAGGTCCTGGCTGCCTGAGAGGTGAGCGACACCTCAGGAGGACCTGGCTCTGAAACCAGTCCTCTAATTTGTGCTGCAGTGTGGTTGGAGACTTGTAATTGCAGACACTGAGGTAGGCCAGCCACCCTTGGGCACCAAGGTGCGATCCTTAGTTGGAGGCTTTGGCAGCTGCCAAAAGGAGGCCAGGCACCCACAGGTGGCTCAGTGCTTTCAGGCCTGGTGCACCTCTGTCTCGTGGCAGCCCTTTGCTGCCATCCTTCAGCCACACTTTGGGGGGTGGGTGGGTTTTAGAGGGGAAGGGAGGGAGGCTGGGACTTGTGGGCATCTGCTGTGGGCCTAATGCTGTGTGCAGACTTATGCTGTGTGCAGACTTATGCTGCTGGTCTGTCTGAATCCTCACGAGCAGCACGAGGAAGGGCTGTCATATCTCTGTTCTCAGTGAGAGCGAGCAGGCTCTGTGAACCCAGGTGCCTTTGGTGAAATGACATAGTGGGCCTGCGGCAGCCCATACCTCATCTTTTTCTCAGGCTACTCTAGACCTTACTCGCTGCTAGGCAGTAGTAGACTTGGCCTTCTCGTTGAAGCCCTGAGTGTAGTGCATTCTGGAGTCAGCAGCAGAAGCCCCGGCAGCCAGCCCCGTCTCTAGCCTGTGAGCAAGTTTTTGCAACCACCTGGGTCTCTGTTTCTGTACCTACAAAATGGGGATGGAATTTGTCATTTGTACTTAAGGAAGTGGTTGTGGGAATCAGCAGATTGTGTGAGCTGGACCCTATTAGCATAGAGTCCCAAGTAGGGTCCCGCATGGGTTGCTCTGACTGCTTGAAATTCGGCCCCCTCCCTTCCTTCCCTTTCTGATCTGGAGCTCAAGGCTGATCCTCCTGAGTCTTCCTCTCTAATGAAATGGCCTTCAATCTGGGTTTGCTCTGCATAGCCACTTAGTAGTACATGTGTGACCTTGAATCAAGTCCCCTGATTTCCTCTCCTAAAGTGGGACAAATGCTGCCTTGTCACCAGGCATGGAGGCACACGCCTAGAATCCCAGCAACTCTGGAGGTGTGAGGCAGGAGGCTCACAAGTTTAAGGTCAGCCTGGGTTAACTTAGCAAAACCCTGTCTCAAATTAAAAAAAAAAAAAAAAAGGTCTGGTGTTGCAGCTCAGCGGTAAAGTGCCCCTGGTTTCAGTCCACGATACCAAAAAAAAAAAAAGTGCCATCTTGTCAGCCTAGGGATTAACAGAGACAAGTAATTTTGTTTTGGGGGGGTTTTCTTTGTATTTTGTTTTAAATTTGTTTTTAATTTTTTTTAGTTGTAGATGGACACAATACCTTTATTTTCTTTTTTTTTTTTTAAACAAGGAACACAGATTTTTTTTTTTTTAATTTTAATATTTATTTTTTAGTTATCGGCGGACACAACATCTTTGTTTGTATGTGGTGCTGAGGATCGAACCCGGGCCGCACGCATGCCAGGCGAGCGCGCTACCGCTTGAGCCACATCCCCAGCCCACCTTTATTTTCTTTATTTACTTTTATGTGGTGCTGAGGATGGAACCCAATGCCTCACATTTGGTAGGCAAGCGCTCTGCCACTGAGCCACAACTCCAGCCCCCCCCATTTTTTTTTTTTTTTAAAGAGAGAGAGAGGGAATTTTAATATTTATTGTTTAGTTTTTGGCAGACACAACATCTTTGTATGTGGTGCTGAGGATCGAACCTGGGCCGCACGCATGCCAGGCGAGCGTGCTACCGCTTGAGCCACATCCCCAGCCCTCCAGCCCCTTCTTTTGGTATTGTCACTAAGTGTTGGACTCTGTTTTTGTACCAGTGCTCAGGGGCCATCACGATATGGTGTGCTGGAAGACCTCTCTTGGGACAGCTGCAGGTGCATCCTGGTGTCCTCGCCCAGGGCCACTTAGTCAGATTCCAAACTAGGGTGTGTTGGATACTGAGCACATAGCGAGGCCCCTGCTATGGGCAGCAGCCATCTGCTGGCCAGCAGGACATGGACCAGCTTCGCGCTTGTGTGTAGCTGCCTGGTCAGTAGAGTTCTTGTCTGTGACAGGTGACTGGGAGAAGCTGTCCTGGGAGACCATTGGTCAGGAAGGTCCAGGCATAGGGAGTTGGGTGTGGGAAGGCTGGAAAAGGCATTCTGATGTTTATCTGGGGTGTCCCTTGTGGTCAGTGATGCTGGGGGCACCTGGAGACCTGGAGGAGCCAGACCTGAGCTTCAGCCTCAGGTCTGCCCCTGTCCCTGGGGGTCCTGGGCCCCTGGTCCTTCCTGAGACACACGGCTTCCTCATCTATAGTAATAGTGGGTGTTCACTTGTACCTCCCTGCACCGGGAGCTCTGGATGCCTCACGCATCATGGGCTTAACCACAAGGATTTGCGGGGACTCAAAAATATAGACAGTGAAAGGATCAACTGAGGATTTGGGTCAGAGGAAAGTCATTGGTAACAAGCTGGGCTAATGATTAGCAACCCAAATTACATCTTCCTATAAGGAAGTAGGCTACAGAAACAACTAGGAATTCATCTTGGCTGACAGAACAGAGACCCATCAGGTACTTGCTTATTCACATGCCCCCAGGGAGAAGGCCTGATCCTCAGCGCCAGCCTCAGATGTGCATGAGTAACTAACTGCTGTGACTGTCCTGTTCCCAGGTCTGCTGGAGGCGCCGGGCAATGAACCTGAGACTGCAGCCCAGAGTGGTCTGAAGGCATCGGGGAAGCAGAGGGAGTCCCGGGGAAGATGGCCATGGCCCCAAGCCCTTCCCTGGCACAGGTGTACACCAGCCCTGTGGCAGTGGCTGTGTGGGAATGGCAGGATGGGCTGGGGACCTGGCACCCCTACAGTGCCACAGTCTGTAGCTACATCGAACAACAGTTTGTCCAGCAGAAGGGCCAGCGGTTCGGGCTGGGGAGCCTGGCCCACAGCATCCCTTTAGGCCAGGCTGACCCCTCACTGGCCCCTTATATTATCGACCTCCCCAGTTGGACCCAGTTCCGCCAGGACACTGGTAAGACTTCTGTCTCTGGTACACATCTGAATGCCTCTTTTGGGCCAGGTGCTGTGCTGTGGGGGTTGTGGATGTGACTTGCAGAGCTTAATCCTACTCCTGAAACAACACTACTGGGGTTTAGGGGCTGTGCGGGAGAATGGCTTCCCCCAGGTGACTCATAGAGGACATGTGCTGTAGGAGCACGTTGGCCAGTTGTGGCTCACCCTTTCCCCCTGTCTCCCAAACCAGGAATGTCTGCCCTGGCCTTCAGGGCTCTGAGGTCCCCGGCTGGCCGCAGGGAGGCGCTCTGTGTGGTGCTGTGAGGGCCTGGAGGTGCGCTTGCTCCTCCACTCAGTGACTGGACCTGGGCAGGGTACTTTGCTCCTGGGCATTTGTGTTTGCTCCTCTTATATTGTTTGTGCTGGGAATTGACTCCAGGGACACTTTACCACTGAGCCACATGTCCCCAGCCCTACTTATTTTTATTTAAGACAGGGTCTTGCTAAATTGCTCAGGGCCTCATAAGTTGCTAAGGATTACTTTGAATTTGGGATCCTCCTCTGCCTCAGCCTCCTGAGTTGCTGGAGTTGCAGTGTGTGCCACCGAGCCCATCTACTTCTGTATTTTTAAATCTGTGATGTGTTTGGATTAGTATTACTGAAAATGGGGCCATCAGCTTCCTTTGGAGCTGTCCCTTTCCCTTCAATCTAGTGGTTCTTGATTGGGGTAATTTTTGTTCTCAGGGACATTTGACAGAGTTTAGAGACTTTTTTGGTTTTCATGATTGGGTGGGCAGGGGTTGCTGTCATCCAGTGGGTAGAAACCAGGGACCCTGTTCAGCATCCTAACAGAGCACAGGGCAGGTGGGTGCGGATGACAGTCCCTAGCTTCATGGTGTGCCCAAGAGAACAAAATTTGTTCTTTGGGGTCCACCAGGCCTTTGCCCCGTACAACAAACCCTTGCTCTCTGGGGCCAGGTCTGCACCCAGGCTGAACACAAAATTTGAGAAAGAGAGGACTGATGACACATGGTGGATGGCAGTAGACAACTATGTGTGCTCACCAGGCTGCGAACTGTTAGGTACTGGCTGAGGCCACTTTGAAGTTTCAGCTCGGCCAGCCAGGTCACTGGGACAGACAGACCAACCTACAGAGCAGGAGAACTTTACCATTCCCTGGAAGGAATTTGAACTTTATTCTGAAAGGGGGAGCCATGCTTAGACAGTAGAGTGACATGTGGTTTGGGGACTAAGGGTGTCCCCACTTCCCCAAAGCTGGGATCCAGGCAAAGGCTAAGGTCAGGAGACTGAATTATCAGAAGGGAATTACTACTGGGCCCTGTGGTACATATCTATAATCCCAGCAACTCTGGAGGCTGAGGCAGGAGGATTGCAAGTTCAAAGCCAGCCTTAGCAAATTTGCGAGGCCCTAAGCAACTCAGCAAGACCCTGTCTCAAAATAAAATAACTAAAAACAGGCTGGAGATGTGACTCATTGGTTAAGCACCCTGGATTTAAGCCCTGTACAAAAAAAAAAAAAAAAAAGAATATTTTGAGGGTTGGGGATGTAACTCAGTGGTACAGCACATGCTTAAGGCTCTGGGTTCAGTCCCCAGCACCAAAAATAATAATTATTCATTCCAAAAGCCTTATCAATTTTGAGCCATATTATTTGACCCAAACATCTAGCATTACCTCTTTGCCAAGGAATGTGAATCTCCCTCCCTCTGTCACTTGATCCTTTGGGCCCCAGTTTCTTTGCTTAGAGAGCTTTTACACAAACCCATAAAAGAATAGCCAGCACAGCTGGGGGGTGGCACATGCCTGTAATCACAGTGGTTTTGGAGGCCAAAATAGGAGAATTGATGGCAAGTTTGAGACCAGTCTCAGCATCTTAGCTGAGGCTATCTCAGAATAGAAAGGGTTGGGATGCAGCTTTACACTGTTGGGTTCAGTCTTCAATAATAGGGGGAAAAAAAGAATAGCCAACACCAATCCTTAGGTACCTGCACTTTATTTTGTTTGGCTGTGGGGGTGTATCTAGTGGGATAGCACATGCTTAGCATGCATTTGACCCTGGGTTTGTCCCCAGCTCCAAAAAAAAAAAAGCGATTCCCCGGGTTTGGGGGTGACTATCCGCTCTGGGTTCATGGGTCCTGCTCCTCTTAAACAGGCACCATGCGGGCTGTGCGCAGGCACCTGTTCCCCCAGCACTCAGCCCCAGGCCGGGGCATCACCTGGGAGTGGCTGAGTGACGACGGCTCCTGGACCGCTTATGAAGCCAGCGTCTGCGACTATCTGGAGCAGCAGATGGCCAGGGGCAACCAGCTTGTGGACTTGGCTCCCCTGGGCTACAACTACACTGTCAACTATGCCACCCACACGCAAACCAACAAGACGTCCAGCTTTTGCCGGAGCGTGCGGCGCCAGGCAGGGCCGCCTTACCCAGTGACCACTGTCATTGCCCCACCGGGCCACACCGGAGTCGCCTGCTCTTGCCATCAGTGCCTCCACGGCAGTGGAACTGGCCCTGTGTCAGGCCGCTACCGCCACTCCATGACTAACCTCCCTGCGTACCCTGTGCCCCAGGGCTCCCACAGGACCGCTATTGTCTTTGGGGCCCACCAGGCCTTTGCCCCGTACAACAAACCCTCGCTCTCTGGGGCCAGGTCTGCACCCAGGCTGAACACAACCAACCCCTGGGGTGGGGCACCTCCTGCCCTGGGGAGCCAGCCCTTCTTCCGCTCCAGCCTCTCCCATCTGGGACCGCAGCTCCTGCCCCCAGGACCGTCCACTTCAGGTGGAGCCAGGTATCTCATGTTACCGCTGGTCTTTCTGTCCTCCCTTCAGGTCTCGGCAGATGGGAAGATGTGGCCGGGTGCCTGCCCCCTTGGTTGTCCCTGTTGTATTGTCTTTGCTGTGTCACGGGGTTGCTGAGGTGCCGTGGTCCTCCATAGTCTGGCATCCCATGGAGCTACCTGACCTTTGATTCTTGAGTCTCAGTAGCTGCCACATGGGTTAAAATCAGCAGTTCTTCCATTTCCTCAGGATAAAGGGCTCTGTGAAACTGAGTTCTAGACCTTTGACCTGCACTTGTCCCCATGGCTAGTGCTGTCTGTACCCAGCACATTTTCGGTAACTAGGGATGAACTGATTCTCAGTGCCAGACACCAAAGGGATGTAGAGAGAGAAGGTGTACCTCTGATCCCTAAGCCCACAGTCTAGGTCTAGGTCGCAGGAGAGCCAGGAGCTCAGGGTAAGGAGAAGAATGTTGAAGTATGTGGCTCTGTGGCCACTAGTGGCACTACTGATACAGCTACCAGATTGGTGCAGTCCAGCCCAGAGTATCTTTTTTTTTTTTTTTTTTGGTACCGGTGATTGAACCCGCAGTCACTTAACCACTGAGCCACATCCCCAGCTCCCTTTTTTTTTTTTAATATTTATTTTTTATAGTTGTAGTTGGACACAATACCTTTATTCCATCCATTAATTTTTATGTGGTGCTGAGGATCGAGCACAGGGCCCTGCACATGCTAAGCGAGCGCTGTACCGCTGAGCCACAATCCCAGCCCCCCAGTTCCTTTTTTAATGTTTTATTTTGCAACAGTGTCTCTTAAGTCCTTAGGGCCTTGCTAAGTTGCTGAGGCTAGCCTGGAGCTTGGTGATCCTCCTGTCTCAACTTCCAAAGTCACTGAAATTACAGGCATGTGCCACTGCATCTGATAACATTTATATTTTCAAATTGTATTTAATTTTGTGATACTGGGAATTAAATCAAAGTGTGCTCTGTTACTAAACTATAGCCCTAATTCTTTTTTATTTTGAGAAAGGGTCTTGTTGAGTTGCCCAGGCTGGCCTCCAATTTGTGATCCTCCTGTCTCAGCCTCCTGAGTAGATGGGATTATGCTAAGCCAGGCACCTCCTGGGGCTTCTTAAATTCTTACAAATTACTTTGAGGCAAATTTGTAAATAGCATTAGAGCTGGGATTCTGGGATTTAGTCAGGTGATTTGTTTCCTTCTCATGGTACAAAGCTCTCATTAGTCTCCCCCTAATATTTGTTGTGGTTTTTGCTCCCCACCTGAGGGCCTCAGACCCTCTTGGCCCTATTAGTGCAGGACAGGCAAGTGACAAGGAGGAGGTAGATGGGCCCATGGTGTTTCCCTCTGGTGCTGGGCGGACCTCACATGTCACAGCTTGCTCTGCATCAAAGCCAGGAGGAACCAGGCCAACCTGCCGCTCGGGTGGAGACTCTTCAGAGCGCCTGCTTCCCCTGCCTCCTGGGATGGGTGTGCATCCCTCTTCCTCCAGTGGCTGGGGCTGGGAGAGTGTGACTGCACTGTGTGCGCCTCTCCAGGCTTTGGAAAACAAGGCTTGTCCTGGGCCTAGTTTGTAATGTGACCTTCCTCAGTTTCAGGGGCTTGATTAAAAATCTGATCTCTTACCCCTGCAGGCCGGGAGAACGGAGCAATCCTTGGCACTGTGTCCTCCTGGGGCTGTGGTAGAGTTCTCAAAGCCAAGTGAATGTCAACAGCACTGGGTGAAAGTTACTTGTCACGTGGAGGGAAGAGGTGGGAGGACAGGCAGTGCAAGTCCAGACCACAGCGAGGGCTGGGGGGAGCCCAAGAGAGAGTCGGTAGCACCTGGGCTGCCATCTGAGCGAGTGGCAGTGCAGGCTGTTGGGGAGCCCATGTCTGTTTTTGGAATGCCTGGGCTGCTTTTTTTTTTGCTGCGTTGGGGAGCACACCCAGACCCTGAGCATGCTGGCAAGCGCTCTGCCACCGCCGCACCCTCAGCCCCATGCATGTGGTCCTCCATTGCTTCTTGCTCAATCTGAGTGAAACCGGCTGTGTGATTCTTCTTGTGCCCCCAGGAATGTGCAGTAATATGTGGCAGGCTGGGCATTTGTAACTGAGCTGCTGGGTTTAAGTACATTTCCTGGTAGCTGAAGTTTATCCCTTTAAGCACCAAAACTTTTGTTGTGATGAGGGAGGGTGAAACTGCAATGTGTGTCATGCACACTCCTGTCTTCTGTAAGAGAGAGAATGACAACTTGCCAACTTGCTTGGCATTTTGATGATTGGGTGGTGATCATGATCAGCATTTTTTTTTTGGTACTGGGGTTTGAACCCAGGGGTACCTAACTACTGAGCCACATCCCCAGCCCCACCCCTTTAAAATATTTAGAGAAAAGGGCTAAATTGCTTTAGGGCCTTGTTAAGTGCTGAGGTTGGCTTTTAGCTCTCAATCCCTCTGCCTCAGCCTCCTGAGCTGCGGGATTGCAGGTTGCTCCACACACGCAGCGTGATCGGCCGTGGAGCCTGGTGCTGGGTTAGCCCGTGGGCGCTGCCCTCCCTCACTAAACGGCCTCACCACATGGCACTCCTGGTTTGCTTACATCTGCTGTTCTTGCCGCCGCTGCTGTCCTGGCCTGGGAGACGACTCCCCCCTCCCTGTGCTGGCCGGGCATTCTGGCTGTGGCTATCCTTAGGCCTGTGGGATTGGAGTCCTGGGTGTAGTGAGAGCCTTGCTCCTAGTTTGCCTTGGGCCTTTGGATAAGTGCTGGTTCTTTTCCATGGTGGTTTTCCTCTCCGGATTCAGGAGTTGGGCTGGCCGATTTGTTCCCTTTTGTTCTGATCTTGTTGCTTTGCAGGGTTTACTGAGGGCTTGCCTTTTGTTCCCTCTGCTCCATGGAGACCTGGGGAGCCTGGTGTTTGTGTAGGGCTTAGATCGTGGAGGGCTTAGCTGCCCTGGGGCCTTCGGAGTTAGCCCCGCAGGGAAACTGGAGCTCAGGAGGGGTCTTGCATGCCCAGGAAGCACAGCTCACAGGGTTGGAGGGGTTGAGAGTAGTGTCTCAGGCCTCACATTCTGGGCTGTTTGTGTGACAGGTGCCTTCTGTGTGCCAGGTTGGCACTGGCTGCCAGTTGAAGGTGGGGTGGGGGTGGAAGAAGCTTTGGATGTCCTTCCCTTCAGCCTCCTCACTCTGCCCCTGAATCTTCTCAGGATGGCGGACAGGTGAATGTGCTTCCAGTCTGTCTTCCTCCTGCTACTTCCTGAACACAGCAGGAACTTGTGTGGAGGAGGGGCTAGATAAAGACAATTGGAGAATTTTCTACAGAACCTGGCCACACTTCCTGGTCTCAGTCGCTGGAAGCCTCACTGTAGGGTCTCTGCTCTAGGCCTTGGTGATAGAACCAAAAAAGCAGACTTTCTGCCCAGATGTGCACCTTTCCTTGGGAGGGAGGGCTCCACTTCCTGGGGTCTTTCCATGAGGGGAGCAGCCGTTTCTGGAGGATATTTGAGCTTGGCCCCTCTAGCCCACTCTGTTCTGACTCATTTGAAGCTGCAGAGTCAAGCTTGGGTTTTTCTGGCCTCTTAGCTGAGGCCGCAGCACTTTGCTCCCTGGAGAACTGGCCTGGGAAATGAGCAGGAGTCTCAGCACCTTCACTTAGGAGCCTCAGAGTCATTAGGTGATCACCTTCCTCTAAGAGAGGACAGTTGAAGCATCTCAGGAAGGAGCTTGGCTTGATTATAATGACAAAGACCTCAGCCCAGGTGGCCAGCTCCCAGTCCCTTTTGCATGATCAGAACACCCTGGTCCATTTTCTACTCCTGCCTTTGGGCTTAGAGTAGTGAGGGAGGCAGGAGGCTGGGCTTTGTGTAGTCCAGCCATGCAGGGCATCTTGTTGGGAAGATAGCAAGAAATATATAACCTCCATCTTAGCTCAGGTGAACGCGGGAGCCCTGGCCTGCCCAGCCTACAGAACCCAGGCTGTCCTGGGGAGCTCCCGTGTGGGGACCATGTGGTGGGAGGGTTTTGTAATCTTGATATTTCATCACCTCTAATGGGCAGGGATGGATGGGAGGTCCCAGGCTGGAGGGAGGAGGAGCTGGCAAGAGCTCCTTCCCCAGTTGTTCTCAGTGGAGAGTTGGCCCCAAACTAATGATGTGCATTGTTACCATTTTAAACAGTTGAGGATTTACAACCAAATGAATGAGTTTGAACATAGTCACTCTGGGAAGCAGAATCTTCATTTAAAAAAAATGTTTTTTTGCAATGCTAGGAATAGAACCCAGGGCCTTGCATGCTCTGAGGCATTTGCTATGCCCCTGAGTTATAACCCCAGCCTAAGATCCCTTAAAAAAGTGCATGCCTGTAATCCCAGCGGCTGGGGAGGCTGAGGCAGGAGGATTGTGAGTTCAAGGCGCTAAGCTACTCAGTGAGAGCTGGAGATGTGGCACAGTGGTTGAGTGCCCCGGAGTTCAATCCCTGCCTCCCCCCCCAAAAAAAAAAGCAAATCCCAAAAACCTTTTTGGTATGAATTTTAGATTTATAGAAAAGTTACAAAAATAGTACAGTTTCCATAGCTCTCTCATCAGATGCCATCTCATGGGCACAGTGGGGCAAGCCTGTCATCCTAGCTACTCAGAAGGCTGAGGCATGAGGATGGCATGTTTGAGGCCAGTCTGGGCAAATTAGGAAGATCCTGTCTCAAAAAAAATTTAAACACTGCAGATGTAAGTCAGTGGTAGGTACTTGCCTAGCACACACAAGGCTCTGGGTTCAGTGTTTACTACCACAGATGTCCTGTCTGTATTCTGGGGGTGGGTGTCCCACCCTTGAACTGCTTGATCAGGCTCTCTGGGCAGCAGTGGTGTTTTGTGTGGTGGTGTTGGGATGGAACCCAGGGCCTCCACGGCCAGGTGAGTGCTACACCCCTGAGCTGCACCCCGACTCCGTCTCACTTGAACATTTCTCAACCATGGTGTCCTCAGAATCAGGAGGTAACCCTGTTGGACTCGCCATTTTCTGCTCCTGCCCTCTTTCTGTCCCAGGACCCTACCCAGGGCCCTGCTTTACCAGCCATTGCCATTCTCCTCTCTCCAGGTGGAACCAATCCCAGTCAGTCTTTCAAAGCCCACCACTTTAACAAGGTGCTTGATCAGACATTTCTTGATTTGGGTTTGTCTGATCTTTTTCCACGATTGGACTAAGACATGCATTTTTTAGCAGGAATCCCACAATAACGATGATAAGTCCCTTTGGGAGCATCTTATTGTGGCCTGCAAGATACTGATTTGCCTTGTTACTGGTGGTGATGTCCTTGATCACTAACTAACGTGGACGTGGTCTCCACCATGATCTCCGCAGGGCTCCCTGAGATCTTCACTGTAATGAAGCTAGTGAGCTCAGAATGTTGCGAGCTCCTCTTTTAGGGTCATCTTTATGGTCTTTGAACTGTTCAAAAAAGAACCCAGGGGCTCCTTCCCTCAGAGGCAGCTGGGGAAGCAGGAAGGTGCCTCAACTCAGTGCGGTTCCCTCCCCTCTTTTCCAGGGAGGCAGTGCCCTGTACTCAGCTTTGCTCTCTTCTCTCCTCCCCAAGTGCCTCCCTTCCCAGCGGTCCCTCCAGCAGCCCTGGGAGCATCCCCTCCACTGTGCCATTGCAGATGCCAAAGCCCAGCAGGGTCCAGCAAGCACTGGCAGGTAGGTGCCCTGAACAGGCTGTGCCCCGCAGGGCTTGGTGGGAAGGATGAGGTGGGAGGGCTTGTCACCTTCTGGGCCCTCAGGTGTATCTAAAGGGGTTCCTTGGGGGAGTGCTGCCTCTTTCCAATGGTGGTGTACCCCAGGACATGAGCTTGGGTGCCCGCCCCTGAGCGTTCTGGGGCGGTGGGACCTGATGTGGTGCATTGGTGTGGACCTTTCTCATCCTTTTTAATTTTTGAATTGAATGAGAGTTAGAGCCACCTTTCTGCCCTGAAGTGCTCAAGGCAGGGGCTCTCTGGGGCTCATAAGCCACCTGGTTGTAGCTACATCTTGTCTCCTGGTTCCATGTGGATCATTTGTTGTCTATATATCTTTTTTTTTTTTTGGTGGTGGTGCTGGGAATTGGACACAGGGCCTTGTGTATGCCAGACACACACTCTACCAGCTGAGCTATACCCCCAGCCCTATATGTCTTGATGCTTATTTATATAAAGTCCTTTTACATTCAGGCCTGGTGGCACCTGCCTATAATCCCAACTACTTGGGAGGCTGAGGCAGGAGGATCACAAATCCAAAGCTAGCTTCAGCAACTTCTCCCCAGCACCACAAAAATAATAAAAGTCTTCTTCTGGGTCTTGAGGCGCCTCTGAGGGCACTCGTAACTTGAGGGAACTGTGAGGTGTGTAAAAGTGCAGGTGTGGCAGTGAACCCCATCATTTGCAACTGGCAGGGGATCGGGTGACAGTTGGGTTTATTGAGTCCAGGTAGCCTGCAGTGTGGGTAGACTTGCCAGGCCTGGTGCAGGGTGGCTGTGTGATGTTGTCATTGCGACAGTGACTCAGAGGAATGACTGGGGCTCTGGTGTATGTTCCTGTGTTTGATCCCTAAATAACCCAAGGTGTCGGTGAGGAGGCCGAGGCTCAGGGAGTTCAAACCCCTGACGCAGACCTGGGCTCAGAACCTGGGTTCTTCCCTGTGGTACCAGGTGCTCCTGAGCCTGGTGGAGGAAGTGCTGGATGGGGAGGTGACTGTGGTGTAGAAAAGGGGACTGTGGGTGGCATCAGGGGAGTGGCTTGGGGCACAGGAGGCCCTGGACCCTCCTGGGGGACACAGGAGACACCAAAGGGACACTAGAGAAGTGGTAGAAGATGGACATGGAGGGCAGGGGACTGTAACGGCAGGGAAGCCCGGCAGCTTCTCAGCCCTGCTTCCGCTGCTCAGCCGTGAGCCTCTTCCCAGCCGAGAGGAAAGAGTGAGCAGACATGCTGACCAGGACGTTCCTGCCCACCTTGGGCCACTCAGCATGGGTGCCATAGGTGAGTGACACACCAACGCTGAGTGCTGCTGTGTGCGGGGATGTCCGCGATGGAAAAGGCCTGACCCCCACAGGCCCAGCTCTGAACTTGGGGTCTTCAGCAGCCGCAGCAAGTTCTGCCAGGGTGGCCACTGAGACTGTAATATAGATGTTAAACACCTTTCTTTGTGGCCTTTAGGTTTGCCTGAATAGCACTGGCCAACCCCTTCTATACTTTTTTTTTTTTGAGATAGGATTTTGTTAGGTTGCTGAGGCTGGCCTCAAACTAGTGGTCCTCTTGCCTCAGCCTCCTGAGTTGTTGGGATTATAGGTGTGCACCACGACACTCGGCTCATTTTTATTTTTTTGTGGTTCTGGGCATGGAACTCAGGGCCTCACACATTCTAGACTGGTAGGGAAACAGACCCCCACAGTTCAGGAAGTTGGTTCCAGGTAGGAAATAACGAGATACTGGAGCCTGTTGCAGATTGCCACCTCTCAGTGGTTGATACCTTTTGGTGGGACCATTTTCTGGGCCACCAGGGAATGAGAGGACCCCAACCAGCCTCCAAGAATCAAGGGCTGGATTCCTGAATGTGCCATGCCTGGCTGCAGGGAGGTGAGCATTTGGAGACAGGCCAGTTTGTAACCACTTCTGTGTGGGCTGAAAGAGCTGTGCCTCCAAGTGTGGTGGGGGTGGAGCCTGTGAAGGAAGAGTAAGTGGCGTCTGTCCCAGTGGCCTGCGGCTTACACTCCTGTTAGGAACTTGCCCAAGACCAGCCAGCAAGGGGTGACCCTGGGCTTGAACCTGGTGGAGAGGCCAGAGTGGAAGGAGGACAGATTGGATCTCAGCCCTGGCCACTAGGTGAAAGGCTGACTCTGGTGTCGGGAAGGCGGTGTGTGCAGTTGTGGAGAGTAGAAATGGGAGCTCGGGCTCCAGGGCCTCTCCACTGAGGGGGCTGTGCCGAGTCCTGCTGCTGAGGAACATGCAGAGGCCCCTGCCTGGGCGGCCCCCAGTCCTGCTCGCTGCTTGCTGCTGCTGTGATGAGTTGAGTCTGTGGGTTTGGGGTGGTTTTCAGACCTTTCTTGAGAAGGCAGAGCCACAGGGCAGGGGCTGCCTTCTCTTCAGGTGTGGTGTGGAGCCTTCCTTCCTTGTTGGTGACTGGAGTATGTGGGACTAGGTCCTGTGGTGACAGGGAAGGAGTGTTGCAATGCTGGCTTCCTGGGGGCTGCCAGTGGTGGCCCTGGGATGCCTTCATTCCTTAGCTGACACGTGGTATGCCTCCTAGGACTGTGCCCTGGGTGCTAGCAATGGTCGTCAGCAGAGCGTGCTCACCCTGTGGTGTGCGTGCTTAGGGGAAGTGGTCAGCTGGAGTGAGTAAGTGATTCCAGATGGTGAAGAGGTGCGAAGGAAAGCAAGGCAGGCACAGGTGTAGAGAGTTGGAGGAGGACACGGTCCCTCTCCATAAAGGGGTCAGGGAAAGCCTAAGGCCTAAGGCCTGCAGAGGTGGCACTTCAGAGATCTGAGTGAAGAGGGACATGTTCAGTCAGAGGACACTGTCCATCCAGAGATGTTTCTCTAAGGGAAACCACCTGTCCCTGCTCCCAACCTCTTTCTGACACCTGTGCCTGTTCGTCATTCTGTCTACCTGACATTCTGTTCCCCGAGGAATACATTTGAGCCCAGGAACAGTCTCAGCTTGTGGTGGCATTGCAGTGACAGCAGGAACAGGGTCAGCATGGGCATCTGGCCCCAGTGTGAGCCTGGGTCTTCTGTGGTGCAGGTGCTTCCTGCTGAATGGCTACTACGGTGACTCTTCCCTCACTTGGCTGTGCTGTCCAGCAGGTGGCTAGCCTCTGCCTCTGTCCCTGACTGGGCACATTTGCCAGGTAGGGAGTTTTGATCTTGTCACGAGGCCACAGTGACTGGCCTGGCTACTCCTCACACATCTGAATCACCTGGTGGGGTGCATCACTGTCTGTCCCAACCTGTCCTGGAGAGGAATGGGGTCCAGGAAGGAGGTGCTCCTGGTACCCTGCTATGCCCAGTGCCTGAGCCAGGTTCCAAGGATGGGGAAAACCACTCTCTAGTGTGGCTGAGAATCCCAGAGCTTCTTTCCTCTGGGGAGAAGTTGCTTTTGAGCCAGACTAATCAGTGACAGGGAGTGGACAGAGGGGTAGGCGAGGGTGTGGTGGGAATGAGGACCTCTAGCAGAACAATGTGTCCCATGCAGTGTTGAGTCATCAGAGAGTAGGAAGGGGACAGCGTGGGGGAGGGAGGGTCCAGCTGGGCAGAGAGGCACATGCATCTCCTCCCTGCTACCTGCTGCAGCTCCTCGCAGTGGCACCGGGGAAGGAACTCACTGCTAGGACCTGGGGGGTCGCCTCAGTGTGGAAGCAGCCCAGAGGGGTGGTGTCCTGCCTCCACCATGTCTCCAGACCATGTCACTAGGTTTGCCAGGTGGGGCAGAGAAAGCAGAAGCAGCCCACAGAAGACAGGATGACTGAAGGCAGGAGGGTGTGGCCAGGCCCAGAGGCCCCATGCGAGGCCAGCCCTTGTCACCAGCCCTGCTCAGGAGGCAGTTTCCGCAGCCTGGCTGCACCCTGCCACATTGCCGCAGCACCTGCCCCTCCTGCGCCTGGCACTGCCCAGAACTGCCGAGGAGGCTTCTTGGGTAGTAATCTCCCCTCTGCTGTTCTAGAGCAAGTGGCCTCCCGCTCCCTGCACGCTCTGGGTACAGGCTGTGAAGTTGCTTGGCAGACACCTGGGGACTTTTGGGCCAGGGCTCTGGTGAGCCGGGCCATTTCACCAGCTCTCTCTGGTTCCTGGTCTGGAACTTGTTCCTGCAGCACAGGGAGCTCCTTCTAGAGGCCAGGCTCTCCAAAGATCCTGCAGGTCCTGATGGCCGTTTGTGGTGCTGCCACCTCCGACTCGGCAGGGTTTGTGAAGGTCACCTGCTGAAAGCCTCCTAACATTTCTCCCCCTCTCTGCATGTCTGATCTCGCACCCGTGCAGGCATGACGAGTATTCTGATGTCAGCCATTGGACTCCCTGTGTGTCTTAGCCGCGCACCCCAGCCTGCCAGCCCTCCCGCCTCCTGTTTGGCCTCTAAAAGCCACAGCTCAGTTAAGAGACTGAGGAAAGTGTCCATGAAAGGTAGTTCCTATTCACAAATGCTCTCTGGCCTCTGCTAAGCCTCCTCCGAGTCTTGCTGCCTCTGGCTCTCTGTGCCGATTTCTTCTTTAACCTCCATGGCCCTTCTCCCTTCCTGTGGCCCTTCTCCCTGCCCTCGCCTGGCAACAGAGGTGGCTCCTGGGAATCTGACATTCCCAGCACAATCGAAGTGAGAGGGGCTTGTTCATGAGGACCTGTAACTTTGCAAACCTCAAGGTGTGGATGAGGCATGGCTTGGGATTCTGGGATGACTGTTTCTCCACGGGGCCAGTGTATGTATCAAGAAAGGCCCTCAAGTCTGGCGCAGTGACACAGGTCTGTAATCCCAGTGGCAGGGGTGGCTGATGAGATAGGACAATTGTAAGTTCAAAGCCAGCCTCAGCAACAGCAAGGTGCTAAGCAACTCAGGGAGACCCTGCCCCTAAATAAAATACAAAGTAGGGCTGGGTATGTGCTCAGTGGTCGAGTGACCCTGGTTCTAATCCCCAGTACCAAAAAAAATTTAAAAAGGCCCTCAAAATAGCTGTCGGGTTTGCTGCCCATGTGGGTTCCCCTGGTGACCGCTGCCCTGTCCATCATATGGCCCGGGCAGAAGGGGTTTCACAGCTACAGAAGGTGCTGGGAATTTTAACAAAGTTTGCGTGGAGGAGCTTGTGGCAGTTCTGCGCTGTTCTAAGCTGGACAGTGGAATCGCAGATGGCGTTCTTGATGGTGCCATGCTGGACAGGGGCCTGGGCTGCAGCCCTGTCAGCCTGCCTTTCAGTCTCGGCTCTCACCTGCATTAGCTTCCTGAGCTCACGCAAGTTTCTCCATTCATGAGGTGGCACCTCCTGCTAGGTGGGTTGGGAACAGGAAGGACATGTGAAGTGCTTGGCACGTGCCAACAGTGGCATCGTGAGATGTGGAGGTGTGCCCGGGAAAAGAGCTGGTTTTGGGGTCCTGAGCCCCAGTCCTGGACTCTGTGCGTGCTGCTTTCGCTCTGCCTTGGTGGAGGTGAAACTGGGCAGGGTGACTGGTGACCTCCGGAGCAACCAGTTGCCTGGGAAGAGCACAGGCTCTCAGTAGATCCTGTGGTGTTCTGAGTCCAGATGTGCCTTCCCCGGGGTTGACGGGCTCCTGGTCGGCCCTGGTTGAGAACCGTGGCAAATGGGAGCTCCCTCTGGTTCTGAAAGGCTGCCTGGTGAGCTGGGCCAGGTGCTGGTCCTGGCAGAGGGGTCCCTGGCTCTCCTAGAGCCTCCTGAGGCCACTGGGCTTTTCTAGACTGAAGACTCCCCTCAGTCAGCGGGCGTCCTAGCTTCCAGAATGGCCTCCCTGTGCCTGTGGCCGGGCTCTCACCAGAGCCATCAAATGGGCTCTGGAAGTCTTGGGGGGGGGTGGTCGAAGGAGGTTGTAGGGGAGGTGTATGTGTGGATGGGCTACTAAGTTGTGTGCATGGGGTGTGTGGTGTGTGTAGGACACTTGTGTATATGGGGCATGTATGGGGTACATATGGATGCATGTGGGTATATATGGGTTACATATAGGTGTGGGGGTGTGTGTGTGGATGCATGTGATTGCATGTGGGCGTACGAGTGTGTAAGGTATGTAGGTATATGGTAATATGGTACATGCGTGTGTATGAGACACGGGTATATGGGTACATG
The DNA here is from genome assembly GCF_001458135.2 of Marmota marmota marmota. Classification (NCBI taxonomy): domain Eukaryota; kingdom Metazoa; phylum Chordata; class Mammalia; order Rodentia; family Sciuridae; genus Marmota; species Marmota marmota. The sequence continues at coordinate 28,265,954 of NW_026000185.1, forward strand.
GTTATGCATAGGGTGCATGTGGAAACCTGTGGGTGTGGGTGTGCATGGGGTGGGGATGGGGGGGCTATGTGGGTGTGTAACCGTGTGTCTGGGACTCCTTTGCTGGTGGCAGCCCCCTGCTGCTTTAGCTTACTAGGTGTGGGACTTCCCCATTTCTAGCTGAGGAAGCTGCACCTCTGAAGTGGTGGGATGTGGTCAGAGCCAGAGAGTCAGAATCAAGTCCCCGATTCTGGCCTCTGCTCCTCCAAGTCACCTTCCCAAATAGTCATGAGCCCTCATATTTCTAAGTGTTTGAGGCCACAGGCTAAGTGCCATGCACTTGGGTTCAAACCAGGAGACCCTTCCCTCCTGGACTCAGGGACCAGGAACCCTAGTGTGACCTTGAGGCAGAATGGGGAGCCCCACCAGGGCTTTGGCAGGACTGTGCTGCCTCCCCATGTCTTAGGCTCCTGCTGAAGGCTTGGCCGCCCTCTGATTGTCCCTATTGCCTCGGGGAGCCGCTGTGCTGATGCTACCACTGCAGGGCCTCATGTCCCCCTTGCAGGGCTGCATGCTGAGGGGCGTGGAGTCTCCCAACTCTGCACTGCATGTGTACAGCCTGAGCTGCCAGTAGCCAGCACATGTCTCCCTGTGTTCCAGCTGCTTTCCAGAGTCACTTAGCTTGGAGCTGAGTAGGCATGTGACTGAGACCCGCCCCCCCAGTTCTGAGGCAGGTGGTGTATTGTGACAGCATCAGTGCACCTGTCATTTGCAGTGTGCAGACCTATAAGATGCCACATGGGCTAACCTGGTGCATTTTCACACAAGAGTGGTGGAAGCGGAGTAAACAACACTGCCGAAGGTTCTCTGGGGTGGTTCTTCATACATTTTTGGCATTCTCAGAGGGGCCTGGGTCTGATTGCCTGGGATGCAACTTGGGGAGTTGAGAGGTGCTGCTCTGTTTCTGCTCTTCTGCCTCCTCCAGGCCACGCCCCGGGCCTGGTTGGGCCTTGAGGGTGGTCTGGGCGGGGCTGCAGGCCGCCCTGTGCCTGCTCAGGCTGTCCTGGCTTGCCTGCTAACCTTCCATCTTGGCCCCTAACATTTCTTCCTGGCAGCCTGGGCTTCGCCTGTCTGCCTTCCTCCCCGCATTGCTCTCCTCTGCTTGGGTGCTTGGGACAGCACTCACCTTCTCGTCTCTTGCAGAAGGGTCTCCAAAGCCAGAGCCCGAGCAAGTGATCAGAAGCTACACCGAGGAGCTAAAGACACCCCCAGACGAGGTACGTGTCCTGCGAGCCATTGCTGTTTGGTTTGCAGACAAGAATGGACTTCTGCTAAAGGGTCCCTGGCCACGCTCAGCCCATGGGGGACCTCCCCAGAGTCTCTGGAGTGTGCGTCAGGCTCCAGGTCAAGTGCCAACCCCACGCCTCCCAAGGGAGGTGGGCATGATTGGGACAAGGCAGCCAGGGATCCAGGGGCCTGCGTCATTCCCACCTCACAGAAGTGTTTGCCTGAGCCCTGCTCTCAGCACAGACCTGGGTAATGCAGGCCATCCCTGGGGCCAGGGGGCTCGAGACAAGGCTTGGACACGAGACAAGGCTTGGACACATCGGCCTCACTCCCCTCAGGCTGGCACTGGCGCAGGAGTGAGGTGGCCTTATCCAGGTGACACTTGCCTTTCTGACTGGGAGTGCTGGTAAGGGATGTTCCAAAACATGGAAACAAAACCCCACTCTGCTGAGCTACGCCTTGGGGGCTCTGGCACTACTTTCCTCTGACTCTAACGGAGAGTCTTGGAGGTACTGGAGTGGGGTTAAAGGTCAAGCATGCTAGGCTGAACACTGTGGCTCACTCCTGCAATCCCAGCAGCTCGGGAGGCTGAGGCAGGAGGATCAAGAATTCAAAGCCAGCCTCAGCAACTTAGCAAGGCCCTAAGCAACTCAGTGAGACCCTGTCTCTAAATAAAAAATATAAAGAGGGCCAGTGCTGGGGTTGTGGCTCAGTGGTAGAGCACTTGCCTAGCATGTGAGAGGCCCTGGGTTCGATCCTCAGAACCACATTTAAAAAAGAAAGAAAGAAAGTCATTGTGTCTGACTACAATTAAAAAACATTTAAAAAAAAGGAGGGGGGGCGGGGTTGTGGATCAGTGGTGGAGTGCTTGCCTAGCATGTGTTAGGCACTGGGTTCAATTTTCAGCACCAAATAAAAAAATAATTAAAGATATGTCCATCTACAGCTTAAACATACACACACACACACATACACACACACACACACACATACACACACACACACACACACACACGGCTCAGTGGTTAAGCACCCCCGGATTCAATCCTTGGTACCAAAAAAAGCAAACCAAAAACTCTTCAACAGGCCCTGGCTCACAGGGTACCTCCACTCCTGAGCACAGTGGTCAAGATCTGGCTCTGACCCTGCCCTGGTTTCATCTCCTACTTGTGCTGGCCTGGTGTCCCCTGAAGCTGCACATGTCTTATTCCATGTTTTGGAACATCCCTGCTTGTCCATCTCACAGTTTCTGTGTCCTTTTAAAAAGGCCAGCTCCCAGCTTCTCCTGTCCTCCCGACTGGCTGTTCTCATTGTCCTTCTGGGCCAGGCTCTGGTCAGCCCTTTGTGGGCACATGTTACAGAGATTGACCCCAACTGTGGTGTTTCCGCCTTTCCCTCCCAGCCTGGCCCCTTGTGGCCCGGCCAGCTGTTGGCGAGCTCGCCCTGTCTGTTCCCTGCAGGACTGCATCATCTGCATGGAGAAGCTGTGCGTGGTGTCTGGCTATGGCGACGTGACTGACAGCAAGACCCTCGGGCCTGTGGCTGTGGGCCGCCTCACCAAGTGCAGCCATACCTTCCACCTGCTGTGTCTGCTGGCCATGTACTGCAACGGGAACAAGGTGTCCATGGTGGCCCAGGGGCGGGTAGAGGTGACCTGCTCCCACAGCCTTAGTCCCGGCATGCTGGCCCTGAGCAGGAAGCTGGGCAGAACAGCTCTGAGATGTCTGCAGTCCTCGCGCTGCAGCAGGAGGAGGGTCGGCTGCTAGGCCTGGGTAGCAAGCATGGTATTGCTCCTGGAAAGTTAGTCAAGCCCTGGAGCCAGCCTGGAGACCATTTTGAAGGCCTGGCCAGCTCTCCTAGGCCTGCCATGGGCTTTAGGAAGGAAACCAACTCCTGCAGCCAGCTCAGGGAGAGATCCTGGGCTCCTCGTACAGCAGGCTCTATTACCCACCCACTTCCAGGCACCTCACATCTTCTTTGCGATGTCCCTCTGCAGTCAGGCCTGTGCTTATGAAGAAAAGGCCCAGGGAGGGGAACATGCCCAGGGTCACCTACTGGGTGGTGCAGAGCCAGGCCCCTGATTCAGAGTCCTGTTCTACTCTACAGGGGAAGGGTCCCACTCAGGCTGTCAATGGCTGACCCCTGGCTGCTGTTCCTTTAGAGGGGTTTAGCCAGGGTGAGCAGGGGTTGGGAGGACAGTGGAAACTAAGTCACATGATGGCCATTCGGTCCTGGCTGGGCCCTGTCCTCAGTGTCCCGTCCGTCATGTAGCGTCCTGCATGCAGCTCATCATCAGTTGTAGGATTTTCTGTATGGTTTCAAAGGTGACTGGACTAGAGACTTGCTCCTGACCCTGATTTTCCTACCCAATGCCAGTCTCCTGAACTTACCCTTTGAATAAGAGCAGCGTGAGGAGTTGTAGTGTAGAACTTCCCTTTTGACCCTGAGCTGCTGGGGTTCAGGTGCTCTGAGAGGAGGCTGCCTGGGCGCCCTGTGAGCCATGCCAGCTTCTCCCTGATGGCCTCTCCTCCCGCCGAGGCAGTGGCTGACTGTCCAGTGTGGTTGGGCCGCTGGCTCAGTCTGCTGCGTCTGCCTGTCTTAGGATGGGAGCCTACAGTGTCCTTCCTGCAAAACCATCTATGGGGAGAAGACTGGGACCCAGCCCCGGGGGAAGATGGAGGTTTTCAGGTTCCAGGTGTCACTGCCTGGCCACGAGGACTGCGGGACGATACTCATAGTTTACAACATTCCTCACGGCATCCAGGTAAGGGGCCTCCCCAGGAGGGGTCAGTCACACCCAGGTGCTGTTCTCCTGCCCCACCCCGGGGATGGGGTACCAGTATCCCTGCTGCCAGCCTCAGACTCCCTGCTTCCTCGAAGCTGGGGCCAGGGAGGCAGGACGCAAAGGCAGCAGTGCTGGGGACTGCAGCTATGGAGGAAAGCAGTAGCCCTCTGTCCTTCCCTGAGCACAGAAGGCCTCCTGGAGGAGGGGTCATTCCAGCTGGACTTGGGCTGGGCAGAGGACAAGGCAGACAGCAGAAGGAGCCGTGCTGAGGAGCTGCGGAGCGCCCGCAGGCACCAGGGAGTGGGGTGGGGCCCTGTTCCCGAGAGACCTACTCAGTGACCACTAAGCCTGGGCTGGATTTCAGGAATGCAAGCACAGGTCCTAGAGGAAAGCCTGGGGCAGGAGTAGCCGGAGCCAGATGGGGTCCACTGTGTGGAGCCTTGATGGAGCCGTGCTCTCCCCCAGGTTTCCTATCTCGCGATCAGGTCAGCACCTCCAAGGGAGGGGACTGAGTTGTAGGCGGTGCAGCCTCTGTGGTGGAGGGCAGGAGGCTGTCACCATCCCTCCCCTGCCACACTGCTCCAGCCAGTTCTTGGAGCAAGGTGCCACCCAGTGAGCGTGTGGAGGGTGTGGAGGGGTGCCCCCCGGGTCACAAAGAAAGATCCGAGGAAACCCAGTGCTTAGAGCATCCCCAGAGCAGAAGAGGGTCAGTCCTGGCTCTTGCAGGGTAGAGTGGCAGTGGTGGTGCCAGACAGATTGGCACAGGCTCAAGGGAGGGCGTTCATGGGGGGAGGCCACATTCACTTTAGTCTTTGAGGGACCAGAGTCATTGGGTCACTTGAGCTGGCCAGGAAAGCTAGAGCATGAGCCTGAGCTTCCGTGTCCTGTGAGCCTCTGCAGCTGTCCATGGCCACCCACAGCTCTCACATCTTGGCATCTGTTCCTTTTTCAGGGCCCTGAGCACCCCAGTCCAGGAAAGCCGTTCACTGCCAGAGGGTTTCCCCGCCAGTGCTACCTTCCAGACAACGCCCAGGGCCGCAAGGTGAAGACCCGTTGCCCCCATCACCCCCCACCGCCGTGAGCTCTGCTGGATTCACCTTAATGTGGCAGAAGATGGGGCCCACCAGGACCCCCGGGGAGTGGGCCAGCAGTGGTGGGCCACTGTGTTTGCCACTCCTTTCTAAAGCATTGCTGTGGATCCAGGAAGAGGCCACCAGGATCCAGGAGAGGCTAGGGCGAGGCTAGGGCGCTTGCTTAGTCAGGACATCCCATGGGTGGGATGGGGTCAGATGGCTGGTCTGTCTGCACTGAGACCTGAACAGGGACTGTGCAGCTATGAGAAAGTCTGGAAGCGCCTTCCAGGCAGATAGAACAGCTGGGTCCAGGCAGGAGCCAGCCCCCAGGGGGAGGCGGTGGGATGCTGGGCCTGGCTGCCTTCTAGGCATGCCTTGGGAGGGTCCTCCAGTTTGAGAAAGTGCTCTGGCTGCTGGGAGGTGTGTGCTGGACTCTATATTTTTGTGCTGCTGGGAGTCAGGCTAGGACCTCACATAGGCTAGGCCTGAGCTGCACCCCAACCTCGTGGCTGGGCTCTTCCGTGGCTGGATGAGGAGGGCAGTGAGGAGGGAGGGAAGACTCAAGTTGGCAGCTGGGTCGTCGCTGGAGCGGCTGCAGAGTGGTGGTGGCTGCCAAGGTGGGGAGGGCAGGGCTGTGGCCAGGGCCCACGGGAGACCCTGTGGGGCCATCCCATCAGCAGTTGGAGTTCTGGGGGCCCCACAGATGGGATCCAGGGCTGGGCCTGGGTGAGCTCATCTCCGGCAAGAGCAGAGGGACAGGGCCCGAGGGGCGCCACTCATGGGCCCTCCCTTCTCCTCTGGCAGGTCTTGGAGCTCTTGAAGGTGGCCTGGAAGAGGAGACTGATCTTCACAGTTGGGACGTCCAGCACCACGGGCGAGACTGACACCGTGGTGTGGAACGAGATCCACCACAAGACAGAGATGGACCGCAACGTGACAGGCCATGGCTACCCCGACCCCAACTACCTGCAGAATGTGCTGGCCGAGCTGGCCGCCCAGGGGGTGACCGAGGACTGCCTGGAGCAGCAGTGACCCACCAACCCCCCATGGCCACCTGGCAGCTGCCCAGCCCCATGGCTGCCTGAGCTGCCCCTGGGTAGCGGGCAGGAACGTGCCTTTGCTGAGAGGCCGGAACCTTTGTGGGGCACACGTGTGCCAGGGTGCAAGGGGCCAGGCTTGTGCCTGCCCTCCCCCTCCTAGTGGCGGAGTTCTGTGGGAGTCGGCAGCCCTGGGGCCTTGTCCTTGTGGGGGCCAAGATGCAGCTACCTCAGTGCAGGGACGGGCCCTGGGGCTCTGGAGGGCAGCCCTGGGGCTCTGGAGGGCAGCCCTGGGCCCCAGCGCCCAGGCCTGGCGTGGGGTGAGTGCAGACCACCCCTCCCTTGGCTGGACAGGCGTGGGTTCTGAGTCAGCTTCTTATACCTCAGATTTTGTTTGCAATAAAGGCCTTGTAGCCAAAGTCCACAGGCTCTTGGTGTTTGTAGCGGATGCAAGTGTGTGAGGGGGATCTGCCCCCCATGCACAGGCCCTGTACATGTCCACTGCGCCAGGGCGTCATGTGTACTGCTTGTTCATCTCCCATCTGGTAAAGGGCGGTCTGCAGAAGCTGGGGAGCACACAGCACCCTGCCCTGCACAGCCGCTCATCCACAGTGGCACTGGTTTACAAAACACTGGTCAGGTGCTGCTGTCTCTGGGTTATAGATGAGGACACAGAGGGTCAAAGTTTCAGTGACTGGCCCAGGCGGAGCACCAGCCAGGAAGTCTTGAGGCCATCCTCTCAGTCTTGACCCCTGTGGGGGAAGGAGCAGATGTCCCCAGTCAAGGAAATCTGTCCCCAGTTAAGGGACAAGCAGAGCCACGTTATGACTGTGATGGACTAGAGGCACCACTACTCAGCCTCCTGAGTAACTGGGATTACAAAGGTCTTTGTGAGCCCTTTGTAATCCCAGTTACTCAGGAGGCTGAGGCAGGAGGATCTCAAGTTCAAGCCCAGCCTGGGCAACTTGGGGAGACCCTGGGTGTATGTAGCTCAGTGGTAATGTACACATGAGTTCAGTCCCTGGTACAGCAAAAATTCTACTTTACAAAACAATACCAAGATGGATATATTAATACATTTAGAGACAATAATCACTGAGCTACATCTAAGCCCTTTTTATTGCTGAGGATCTCAAGTTGTTGAGGTTGGCTTCAGACTAATGATACTTCTGTCTCAGCCTCTTGCATTGCCAGGATCACAGGCAAGCCCCACACTTGGCCCTCTGGTCCCTCACGTCTTGGTGCTTGACCATTCATTGAAGGACACAGAATCAGGATGGAGAGCATTCATGAATCACATATCTAATAAGGGTCTCATATCCAGAATATTAAAAGAACTCTCAACACCTCAAATGACCAAAAAGCAAAAAAACTCAATTTAAAAATGCCTGGCACAATAGCCCACCCTTGTAACCCCAGCAGCTCTGGAGGCCAAGGCAAGTTCAAAGCCAGCCTCCGCAAAAATGAGGACCTGAGCAACTCAGTGAAACCCTGTCTAAGTAAAATACAAAATAGGGCTAGGGGTGTGGCTCAGTGGTCAAGTGCCCCTGAGTTAAATCCCTGGTCTCGTCCTAGTCCCCCGCCCCCACACACACACAAATTGAGCCAGGTGCTCAGGGCCCTGAAAAAGGAACAGAAGCCAAGATGTGAGAGCTGTGGGTGGCCATGCACAGCTGCAGAGGCTCACAGGACACCAAAGCCCAGTCTCATGCTGCAGCCTTCCTGAGCTGGAATTAGAACAAATTTAAAAATAAATAATCAGAACAAATTTTTAAAAAATGGATAGCACTTGCTTAGCATGTGTAAGGCCCCAGGTTGGATCCCAAACACTGCAAAACAAAACAAAACAAAAAGGCACAATGTCACCTGCTTACACCTTCACCTGCTTGGGTGGTTGAAACAGGAAAGTCACAAGTTAGAGGCCAGCCTTGGCAATTCAGTTAGACCCTGACTATAAATGGGCTGAGGGGGGCTGGGGATGTAGCTTAGTTGGGAGAGTGCTTGCCTCACATGCACAAGGCCCTGGGTTCAATCCCCAGCACCACAGAAAAAACTGCTGAGGGGCTGGGGATATGTGGCTCAGTGGTAGGGCACTTGCCTAGCATGTGTGAGCACCACATGTAAATAAATAAATAAAGGTTCATCAACAACTAAAAAACATCAAGGGTGGGGGCGGCAGGGTGATATAACTCAATGGTGTTACATTGAGGCGCTGGGGCACTTGCTGAATCCCCTGGGTTCCATCCCCCAGAACAGCAAAAGGGAAAAAAATCTCTGGATGGTCAGCAAGCATGTGGAAAGGGGCCCGCCCCCACCCCCACCCCCACCCCCAGTGGCTTTGTGGAAGAGACACTGGTCAAAACCACTTTAAAACAAAGTAGCAGTGGGAGAATGTAAAACAGCTGCTTTAGGGAACAGGCAGTTCCTCAAAAGGGGGACCATGTGACTGGGCAGTTCCACCCCAGGGATCTACCCAGGCTAGGATTACTAGATCATGGCCACACAAAAACATGTTTGCAAATGTTCTTGGCAACAGTATTTGTAATAGCCCCAAAGTAGAAATAGGCACCTAACGACTGATGGATACTTATGTATCTGTGTGCGATGGACATCAGGGGTGCTGAGGGGAGCCAGATGCAGCCACATGCTGTGTGATCCCATTGCTGTGGAATGCCCATCACAGGCACGTTCATGGAGACAGCAGGCAGATTAGTGGTGGTGACAGCAGCCCGACAGGAAGTGACTGCTGAATGCATAGTGTACGCTTTTGGGGTGATGGCGTTTTGGAATTAGTGGTGATAGCTGCACAACCCTGTGACTATTAAAAACCATCGAACCAAACACGGTGACGCAAGCTTGTCATCCCAGCAACCTTGGAGGCTGAGGCAGGAGGATCACATGTTCAAGGCCAGCCTGAGCAATTTAGTGAGACCCTGTTTCAAAATAAAGAATAAAAAGGACAGGGGATTCAGCTCAGTGGAAGTGCCCCTGGGTTTGGTCTCCAGTACGAAAAGCAAAAACAAAACCACCTAGCTGTGAATTTCAGAGTATGTGAGTTCTATCTAAAAATATATACCTAAGCCGGGCTTGGTGACGCATACCTTTAATCCCTGTGACCTGGGACGCTGAGATGGGAGGATTGAAAGTCCCTGGCCATCCTCAGCAACTTAGTAAGACCCTGTCTTTAAGAAAAAGGGGGGATGGTGTGCTGGGAATGTGGCTCAGTGGTGAAGCACCCCTGGTTCAATCCCCAGTACTAACATAAAAACAAAGTGAACTAAATAACTACAGGGCTTGTCCGTCAGCTGTCCAGGGCTCCACGTCCCTTCCCGGAGTCCAAGTCCTCCTTTGGACAAGGGAAAGGGAGCCTCATGGGTGGCAGGGCCCAGAGAAGACAGCAGGGCCAGGGAGGCTGTCTGGGGGCTGGAGTGGGCAGGCCGGGGCTGCACTGCCCTCTGCCCCCCACTCCTTCCCTGGGTGGGGCTGGGAGGTCAGAGGGAAGCTCCTGGCACCCAGGGTGCAGGAATCTCAGATATGTTGCCCTGCTTCCAGGTTTCCTGAGGCTGGCCCTCCTCCCCAGGGCTGGGAGGCTGGGTGGGGCCCCCTTCCTGACATAGGCTCTGGGCCTGCCTGGTGGTCATCTGGGGGCCCAGAGCCCAGCCAGCCCCCTCCCTTTGATGGGCTGGACTGCTGGGGTGGGTGCTGGGCAGGGAAGCATTCACATTTACAGGTCTTTCCTGCCCTCCTGGCAGCCTGACTAACCAGCTCCTCCAGGCCCAAGGTGCTGGGGGTGGGGTGCAGCCTGAGGCAGCCAGACCAGCCCCTGAGCTCCCCTTGCTCCGCTGGCCATCATGGGGCCCCCTGGGAGGCAGCCTTGCCCTTGCCTGCTGCTCCTCTTGGTGCTGAGCTGTTTCCAAACCAGCCTGAGCCTGGGTGAGTCGGGGTCCTGGGATGGATGCACCTGGCCAGACCCGAGGCGCTGGGGGCACCTGCTGGGGAGATTGAACCCGGGAGCCCATCCCCTTGAGTCAGGTCTGGTAATCTCAGGGCAGTGGGCCTCCAGGACCCTCAAGCCCTTCTCCACTGCTCACCCTTGTCCCCCATGGCTACAGAACGGATCCCCTACAAGCCACAGATAACAGCCTGGAACCTGGAAGGGAAGGTCACGGCCACCACGTTCTCCCTGGAGCAGCCTCGCTGTGTGTTTGATGGGCACGCCAGCGCCAAGGACACCATCTGGCTGGTGGTGGCCTTCACCAATGGTGTGTGGTGCAGGTCGGGGGCCTGGGGAGAGGGGTGAGGGCCGAGAGGGAACCCTTCACCAGTACCCCCAGTTGTTGGGGAAGGGTGGGTGTGGCGAGGGAGGCGAGGTGGGCTTCAGCGGGGGGGGGGGGGCTCTTAGGGGATGGCAGAGTCTGCTTTGTCTAGACTCACAGGGAGGGGGGCGGTGGAGGTGGTCAGGGCTGGAGGCCGTGGCCAGGTGGCTGAGGGCTGGTGGAGGCAAGACTCCTGGTCAGCAGGAAAAGGCCTGTCCCTCCCTTCTTGCCCCTGTCACCCTCCATCCTCCAGCCTCCATGGATTTCAGGAACCCGCAGACCCTGGCTGACATTCCCGTCTCCCCACGGATGCTGACCGATCGCCACTTCATGACGTTGCCCCTGTCCCTGGACCAGCTGCCCTGTGAGGATCCAGTGGGTGTCAGTGGAAGCTCCCCCTTGCTACGGGTGGGCAATGACTTCGGCTGCCACCAGCAACCCTACTGCAACGTCCCCCTCCCTGGCCCTGGTCCTTACAGGTGGGTGGTCCCCCTCCACCCTGCCTGCCTCCCCCCCCGCACGTCCACTGCCCTGGGATTGGGCTGCGCCCGGGGAGGAGGAGCTTCTGGGGAGGCGGGGTGCAGAGCCGGCCCCTCCCAACCGCCCCGCCCAGTCCCAACTGCAGGGTGGCAGGAGCCCCTCCCCTTTCCTGGTCTCCATTTCCCTCCTCTGGAGGAGGGGGCAATAGTGCCGTCCCATTGGGTACCAGGCAGAAAGAGGCCTTTCCAGAGGCCCCAGAGGGGTTCAGTCAGGGGGCCTCTTGAGGTCGCGATGGAGTGTCTCCATCCTCCCTGCTCCCTCTGCCCCCTCGGCCACCCTTGCAGGGCCACCGTCCCCACAGCCACCCCCGCTGGGCTTCTAGCCTTACTCGGTGGGTCCCAAGATGGTCTAGAGTTCCTACCCAGCAAAAACACTGAGTCTGCCCACAGAACCTCTGGATTCTGCACTCTGGGCAGACCCTGACCAAGACTCCCCGCCTTTGGCCTGGGTGCCTTTGTAAGAGGGTGCTGAGACCTTCCTCCCTGCCCAGAGCCACTGCCCAGATGGATGGAGACTGCTGGTGCAGGTCACATGCCCAGAGAGGCCTCGGCAGGTCCTCCTGGTAGGGCCAGACTACCACTGGTACCCGCGCATGAGAAGGGCCCCACCCAGCACAGGAGGGCCGCTGGGGACTCTGCTGAAGGTGGCAACGTGTCCAGGGCAGTGGAGCCCTCTGAGTCTCACCCCTGCTCCCTTTCTCTAGTGTCAAGTTCCTCCTAATGGACGTCGGTGGCGCACCCACGGCTGAGACCGAGTGGTCAGATCCCATCACTCTGCACCAAGGTAGTCCTGGGTGCTGGGACTTCCTCTGTCCTCAGGGAGCTCGCCGGCTTCTCTGGGCCACCTGCTCATCTTCCGCAGGGGCACTGGCTCTGCCAATCCCCAAGCGTTTGCCAACCCTTGGGTGCCCCACCAGCTCCTGTCACAGGCAGAAATCTTCCTCTTCCTGTGGGACCCAGGCCTGGGCCTCCTTTCCTGGGTGTGGGGAGAAGGGATTGGGCATGAAGACCAGAGTCAGCATCAGGGCTGGCTGGCTGGGGGTGGAATGGAAGGTTCTAGGGGCTTCTCTGAGCTGGGCCCTGAGGGTGAACACGGGCCACCAAGCATGTGCAAAGACCAGAGTGTCTGGGAAGGGAGTTGCCGGGGAGATGGCTGCTAAGGCAGTTGGGGTGGGGAATCTTGTCATCTGAAGACCTTGAATGCTGGGTTCCAAGGAGCAGGTAATATGGTCCCCTGGAGGTCTGCAGCCACTCTGCCTGCCATGTTCCGGGCAGTGTGGGGCAGGGGTAGGGACAAGCCCAGCAGGTGAGCCCAGGGTCAGGATGGAGTGACAGATTACCGCTGAGATGAACAGACGGGTGGGCTTGGGAGGCTGTCTGGGTTTATGAGGTGTCACGGTGGATGGGGAGAGAGGGAGGTGACAGAGCCCTGTGTGCAGGGAAGGCCCCAAGCTCCATTGACACGTGGCCGGGGCGGCGGAGTGGCTGTATGATTGTAATCGCCTCCATCCTCTCGTCCCTGGCCGGCCTCCTGCTCCTGGCCTTCCTAGCAGCCTCTACAGTGCGCTTGTGAGTGGCAACACCCCATGGGCCCTCTCTCACCCACAGCCCTTCCTGGCCCTGGCCCTGGCCCCCGGAAGCCTCCTGTCCACACTGTGGTTGGTTCTCGACTCCTTGCAGGGAGGGTGCAGGAACTGCACCTGTCCTTCTGTCACCTCGGAGGCCATGAGGATCCAGTAGTTCCCCTGAGGACTGGTTTGGGGGCCTGCCTCCCTCTGGCCCTGTCCTTCACTGTGTCCTCTGCCAAGGCCCCTCTCTCCTGAGCCTTACGTTTCTCTGTGAGCTCGTGGGTGTCTTAGCAAACTGGTGCCAGCATAGGCAGTCAGAGTGGTTACCTGGAAGAGGCCAGTTCTAGAAAGGGCGGAGAGGGAGAGCCGAGGCCCTGGGGTGAGGGTGCGGGGAGGGGAAGCAGTCCCCCACCCACAAGGGACATAGTGCCTCTTCCTCCTCCCTTGTTCAGCTCCAGCCTGTGGTGGCCCAAGGAGGCCCCTGAGCATCTGCGGATCGGCTCCTTCATGGGGAAGCGCTACGTGACCCACCACATCCCGCCCAGTGAGGCTGCCACACTGCCTGTGGGCTGTGAGCCTGGCCTGGACCCCCTCCCCAGCCTCAGCCCCTAGCCTGTGGCCTGAGTCTGGGCCTAGTGGGCAGGGAACAAAATGCAGGGAGCGTGTTCCCCACCCCTGTGCCCACAGGCCTCCTGGGGCTCCTGGCCTCTCCCCAGCATGCTCCAGCCTGCCAGGACTCCCCTCCAGCAGCCCCGGGCATCTGGAAGTGACTTTAGGAGGGGCCGTGGTCAGGCTGGGCATCTGGCCCCGCCTCTGTCCCTGTCTCTGTTCTGCCTGACCTATGAGCACGGCTGGAGACACGTGGACCGGCAGCCCCAACCCAGAGCTTGCAGACCCCAGGAGCAAACCTTCGAGAACCTGGCTCTGCCCTGGGTAGAGCCCAAGTCACCCTCTGTCACACCCTTTAGCTGCAGCTAGGGTACAGCCTTCAGAGGCATCTCTGCTGGCCCTGGATACTGGTTCTTTCCAAGGGTGGGAGTCACCTGCCAGAAAGTCAGACAGTGTTGATGACATCACGACTATCCAGCTACAGATTCCGGTCACCATTTCAAATCCCTTTGCACACAGATGGCCACACACTCATCCATTCATCCCACATCATTCATTGAGTACCTGCTGAATGCCATGCACAGTGTTAGACTCGGTAACTCAGGAAGAGCAGGTCCCCATCTCCGGGAACTCTGCTCTGAACCCTCTGCTCTGAACCTCAGACCACCGCGTGTCCAGAGGTGACTTGTTACTGTTGTGGGGTGTCATGCCCTTCGACTTTCACTTGATCCCCAACTCACACATCCTTAGACAATCACCCCATGGACTCTCCGAGGCCCTCAAGACCCCTTCATCAGAAAGGTTGCAATGCAGACTCCCAAGCTTCTGTCCGCGAGGCGAGTGGTTCCCGCCATCGCCACACGGGGGCGCCGGCGCGCCGTGGCCAAGTAGCCGAGGGCCCGCGCGCATGCGTGCTCCTGTCCACCGCCCCGGCCCTGCGACCCCAGAGCGATCTGTGGTCGTCGGGGCTTCTACTGGCCAAGCCAGAGAGCGTGTAGGGCGGTCCCGCTGCCGCCTGAACGCCTACTCTGCAGGCTTCAGCCCACACAGCGGCGGCGATTTCCTCCAGGAGAGCTGAGCCTCGGTGACATGTGCACGCACTCCTTCCAACCGCTGCACCCCACCCTGTGTTCCCTGGGCGCTGCTCCCGGGCCTGTCTGACCGCGGCTCCCAGCACACAGGCCCTTGCCCGCCTCCTTTGGAGGTGAATAAATGTGGTCTGGCTTCTGCATGACTGGAGTGACGCCCGCTGGCAGTGGGACGAAAGCACGTGGCCCCAGCCCCCCTGAGGAGGTCCCTGGATTGCTGTCCCAACTGGTGCTCCATCTCTTAAGCCACAGAGAAACCCATGCATGCAGCAGCAGTCCATGCTGGGTGTATGATTCCACTCAGCTGCTTTCTCCCCAGTCTCACCCTCCCGTGGGAAGTCTTTTTTTTTTTTTAATAATTTTTATTTATTTTTACTGTTTAATTTTCGGCGGACACAACATCTTTGTTTGTATGTGGTGCTGAGGATCGAACCCCGGCCGCACGCATGGCAGGCGAGCGCGCTACCGCTTGAGCCACATCCCCAGCCCCCCCGTGGGAAGTCTTTAGAAACTCCTGAGTCCCTCATCTCTGAGGTCTGTCCCCCATTCTTCCTGCACCCCACCAGCCACAGACCTGCAGGTCTGGATGGAGGCAGTTTCAGTCCAATGCCCTGGTGGCCTGGGAGACATCTGGCCGTGGAGCCAGCCCCATTGGGTGACAACTTTTGAAACCCGGCCTCTGTGGAGCCTCTTGGGAGGGGGTTCAAGGCTTCCGTCTCCTGGACCAGCTAGCCCGGGCAGAGTCCACCTCACACTGCACTAGCCCTGGAAGGTAAGATAGGGAAGAAGATGCGCTGCTAGCGTTTGACATGTGAAAAGATAAGTGACCCCTCCCAGACCCAAAGATCAGCTAGGAGCAAGAATAGCCAGACTCTGCACACCTGGGGTCCTCCCTATGCTGGGGCTGGCCTCTGTGTGGATCCCAGGTGCAGCCCCAGTGATCCCTCCCTGCGAACAGCCTCCCTGACCACAGAGACTGCCTCTAAACAGATGTGGTGATAGCATGGGGTGAGGACTG
Organism: Marmota marmota marmota; assembly: GCF_001458135.2. Lineage (NCBI taxonomy): Eukaryota > Metazoa > Chordata > Mammalia > Rodentia > Sciuridae > Marmota > Marmota marmota. The sequence goes on from NW_026000185.1 coordinate 28,281,253, forward strand.
AGGGGTAGCCCAGGGGAGTCCAGGGGGATACTGACCTCAGCTGAGGGTCAAGGGGGCTTCCTTGGGGTCATTTCCAAGCTGATTCTGGAAGGGCAAATGGAAGTCAGTGGAGCACAGCAGAGAGAGCTACTCAGAGAGACCAGTTGTCACCCTTGCAGTGGCATGGATGACGCCAGGGGGTGGCAAAAGACTGAAGGACAGAAAGACACAGGCATGAACCCGCAGGTGAAGGGGCTGGAAAGGAAGGGATGGATTCCAGAAATACTCAGGTTGCCCTAGAGTTGAGGGATGAGCGGGAGGAAGGAGGCCCTGCCGGGGTTTCTGTTAAGAAGAAAGGCGTGAACACAAAACCTAGGCTCTGAGACGTGGGTACGCCACCCCAGCAGACCCTGAGAAAGGGCTTCTGGGAGTGCCATCCTAACAGCTGAGGGGACCCATAGGGCATTAGCAAGTCGCTAATATTTTGCAAAGGTAGAAACCTACCTTAGGACAGTTGGAAGCCACTCTGGGAGGCCGCTTGACCTGGGTGTTCTGACCCTGGCTGTGCCCACAATCACACCACGGCATCCCAGAATCCTGGACCAATGCCCAGGCACAGCGGGGCCCTGGGGAGCTGGGCCAGGGCCTTCTGCCCCAGAGTCACATGCCAGAGGGGCATCAGTAGGACCTGAGCCCAGCGCTGGCCAGCTTGGGACAGCCTTAGGCAAAACACAGAGAGAGGACCATGACATTTAAAGAGACTTTTAGTTAAGTGGCATTATAAGTGCTTCCCAGGATTGTATTTGAGGAAGTGCTGTGACATCCATTGGCCCCAGACTTACAGGCTCAATGGTTAAAAACAAGTGCATTATGAAAAAGGAAAACATCCAGGGGGGGAGGGAGGTGGTGACTCACAGATGACTCATCAGGTCCCAGATCAAAGGAACCAGGACAGGGCAGGCAGGAACAGGCCATCTGGACTGCCTCCCTCTCTCACCAGCTGCTGCCACCTCACCTCTGCTCGCTCCACCATCAGTTCCCTCATCCCCACAACCTCTGGCCAGCCAGCCACCCTCTCTCTGGCTACACTCCCCACCCCCAGACCCATTAGTCTCCCAGTGTCCAGGGAGGCCAGACATGTTATATGGCTGACCACGTTGAGTCTTTGCTCCTAACTTTCAGGGACTTCATGCAGCAAGCACAGAGTCTAGATTGGTCATCTCAGGTTCAAGGGTCCCAGGGCCCCATCCCTTGCCTGATGTACAGGCCCTTGTTTGGCTTCTAGTGCCACAGGACCTTTGCACATGTTTCCCTCTCTTTGTAGAACACTTTCCACTCCACTCTACATCCTCAAGTCCATTCCTCAGCTCCACTCCAGCACCTCTTATTCAGGAAGGCTCTTCCTCACCCCTCAGATCTCCTAGACAGCTGTGCTTCTTTCCCTCCCAATTAAATTTTGCAGTTTGTAAGTAGACATAAAACTGAGCCTTTTGGGGGGTGCTTGGGATTGAACCTTGTGCACAGTCAGTACACCCTCTACCATTGATCTACGCCCCAGCCCTTGAACTGTGAGTTATTGTACTACCAACTCCATCTGGGAGGGCAGAGAACACCCATGCCATGTTTGCCCACCAGGGCCCTCACAGAGCCGCCCCCTAGTGGATGCATAACTATTTATTGACCAAAACACCTTTTAGAAAAGGACAAAGCAGTGGGAGGGTGGCTGTCGTCCAGCCAAGCCCCAGAGAGAGGCCTCGTGAGAAACCAGACCTGCTCAAAACTTGACCTTGGACTTCCAGCCTCCAGAACACACATTTCTATGGCATAAGCCACCCGGTGTGAGGTCATTGGCTGTGAGACTGATACACTCCACATCATGCTGTCCTGAAACCTGGACGGTGGGATGCCCAGGACGGTGTCAGCGATGGAGATCGTGAAGTGATGGAGACCGTGAGTGACAGGCGCCTTCCAGGCAGAAGGAATTGTGTGTGCAAAGGTTTGGGGCCTGGGGTGACGTGCTGCCCAGGCCAAGGCCTGGCCCTCACCTGCTGCTGGCCCTGGCCCAGCCGTCTGCCCTGCCCCCCGCCATTTGAGAAGGTGGAAAGCACCTGCAGCCCTGCCTGCCTCCCCCGCACAGCCCCTGCCTCCCCCTCGCGGGTCGTCCTGGCTTCTGGGAACAGAACCCAGGCAGCAAGACAGGGGCAGAGGCTTCTGTCCTTGGGCCTCATTTGCTGTGTGAGCCCGACCAGGCAGCTGGGCTGATCTCCCTTGGCCTCCATGTCTCCTCTGTAAAACGAGTGTCCACCCCAGATTTCGAGCTCCTTTTAGGTTCGCCCTTTGGTCTCAGCCTCCCTGAAACTCCACTCCCTGTGGGTGACGCAGGCCAGAGGAACCCAGGGGAAAGAATGCGTTGCCCTTGACAACCATTTTTCTCCCTGGCTTCTCCCCCTGAGGGACTGAGAAGAATGTCCCATGAATCATCCTGGCCTCTCCCTTTTCTTCTCCGGCCCCCTCCTTTTGTCCCCCAGTGGAGGTGGCTTAAGATCTCCAAGGGGGGGTCTCCAGGATCCTCTGGGCTCAGGTGTGTTGTCCCAGCCCCTGTCAGTGGCAGAGCCCCCAGGGCAGGGAAATGGGGTTGGGGGCAGGGGCAGGGGCAGGGGCTGAGAGTGGAGTCAGATCACTTGGAGGTCTCTGGGTGCCTCTTTCTTTGGGGTCTTCTGCAGGCAGAGCTGGGGGCTGATCAAACCCAGCCCAGAAAGTCCAGTGTAGGGGAGGGGAGGGGAGGATCGATGCGGGCAACACTGGCAGTGGTGGGAGCCCAGGGGAGGCCCCCTGGCCCAGTCTGGGGACGGGACACATGGGGGACTGGGTGACGTCAGAACTAGAGACTTTGCTGAGCTTGGAGTGGAGGAAGGTAGGATCGGGAACCACCATGGGCTCACTGAGTGACGGCCTGCCCGGATGGAGAGGTGGGGAGCTGGGGTTGGGAGAATAAGGAGGAGACATGCCTGGGGCAAGGCGTGGAGGGCCCCCCACCCGGTGGCTGAGCAGTGCAAGGAACGCCCTGGTAGGAGAGCAGGCTGGGTTAAGAAAGTAGAATGAGTGACAGGGAAGGGCCAGGCCAGGACATGGGCCTGAGTCAAGCCTGGGAGCAGTGTTGCCCCTGAATCCCCCACCGAGATGCTCCTGGGGGCAGGGCTGCTGCTGGGGTGGCTGCTAGGTCTTGTGTTCCACCCTCTTTCCCTGGTGGCACCGCAGGAGCCAGCGTCCAGCCTCACAGGCTTCAGTGCCAAGGGCCTCAGAACTTCAAAGAAACCTCCAGCCATGTGGACCTTTTTGCAAGCTCAGACTTCTGCAAAACACTGGCATTGAAAATGAATTTAAAAAGTCTTTGCTGCCACCATCCTGTCTCAGTGTTGGGAAAACATATAACGGCAGCAGCACCCCAGAGAAAAACCCCAACATAGCGCCTAACGACCTTCTTTCTCCTCTTTTTTTCTTTCACTGGCGCGAAACGTTCCCACCGGCGCCCATGTTCAAATCCTGCTGGTGGGAAGCCTTAGCCCCAATAAGAATTAACTTTTTGGGCTCCAGAACTGACATATGGAAGAGCTTGCCAGTAAACGGGCGACCTGTTATCTACCTCAGCCCTGCTACCTCTCCTTAGACCTATATAAACCCACAGCCTTTTGTAATAAAGCGGAACCTCTTCGGTGATCTGTGTCGTGTGGTGTCTCCCATTCGTAGTGCGGTGCAGCGTCTTCCAGTCTTACACTCACCCTGACCGCTGCAGCAGCCTTCACCCTGGGCACCCTGGTAGCTATTACCCCTGAATTGGATTGAATAGTGTTTCCCCCCAAATCCATGTCTAACTCAGAAGCTGTGGGTGTGACCTTATTTGGGAATAGAGTCCTTTTTGGTTACAATAAGATCAGACTGAATCGGAGCAGGCCCCAGGCCCAACGCAATAGGTGATTCTCCTCCAGAGCCTTGGGAGGGAACATGGCCTCACTGGCACTGTCCCTCACAGGGACCCTGTGTGTGTGCGCGCGCACGCGTAGCACTGGGGATGGAACCCAGGGCCTTGCACATGCCAGGGAAGTGCTTTCCCACTGGGCTACATCCCTGACCCCTGCTAATTCTTATGGGTCATGGTCTTTCTCTGCTCTGACCCTGTAGTACTTCCTTCTCATGGCCAAAGTCACAGTTCTGACAAAACTTGAATGGCCCCATGCCATCTGTACCATCCTTTGACCTTGCTGATGGCACCTCTAACCCCTTCTCATGCTCCCTAACTAACCCTAACTATGCTAACCCCAGCAAACCCACTTCAGGGGCCACCATGGCTTATTCCAAGAGTGGGTCCCAGCATATCCACCCATATCCATATGCACACGGCCCTGCCCATCAGGAGTGGCCTCCCCTGCCTTGCCCCTGGGTTGAACGGCGGCTTGCTCTGGCCATGATGTGCTGTTGCAGGGATGCCTAGCCCATAAAGGCCTCCCAACTTCCAGTTTTTCCCTCTTAAATTCTTGTTGCTATGTAGAAAAGCTTAGGCTGGACCCCTGAGTGATAAGAAATCTCATGAAGAGAAAGGGGGAAAGAAAATTAAAAAACAGAGACAGGGGGAGAGACCCTGCAGCACTGGGCTGTTCACTCATCCCAAACACCACGTCAGTGAAGCTAAGGTCAAAGCTAAATATAGCTGCATGAGCTGCCCAGACCGATACCATATGGAGCCGAAGAACCACCCAGCTGAGCCCAGTCCATCCCCACAACAGCTGGGGATGATCAGATGCCACTCTTTGCAGGCTCAGAGTTTGGGGGGCACTTGGGGAACCAGGGCTTTGCAGTTGCTGAGCCTGTCACTGTCGAACATTCTCCCAGGTGTTCCATGATTGTCCCTTTGCTGGTTCATATGCCACCTTGGCGAGGTCCCAAGAACTCCCTGCCTAAGATGGCCCCTGCCTTCCACCATGCTCACCTCCTAGTCCTGGGTTTTTGTCTCCTTGGCAGCTGATGCTCCATCTTGCCTGAATTTGTTCATACAATGGTGGTCCCTCCCCCTGGGGATGTCCACTCCATGAGGGTGGGACTTGGGTTCTGTTCCCTGAGGTACCACTGCACTGGCATGGAGCAGGGCATCTAGGACTCTGTGAAAATCGTGAATGGATAAGGTCCTGGCCTTTCCCAGTCCCCAAGTTCCCCTCAGAGCTCTCTGCTCACAGGCTGGGCCCACAGAGGTCCTGGCACCTGGTAGACCCTCCATAAGTCATGGGAGGTTTACCAAGGAGTTCTTCCCCTACTGGAAGAAAGGGCGTTCTGGTTTACGATCCCAGGTGCCTCAAAGGTCTTTCCCCGCTGACAGGAGCGCCTGGTGGAGTGGGGAGGGACTGATAGCTCTCCTTCCCCTCCCTGACCAAAGCCCAAGCCCTGCATCCCTCTCCCTGCTCATGTGTGGAGACTCTTGACCCCTGGAAGGCACAGTGTACCCTGGGCACCTCCTCCAAGCATGGGCATGCTGGTTGCCATGGAGATGGGGCCTTGTTTGGTGACCCCAGACTGGGCGGGCCTTTGGGAACCTTTAACTATCTTTCCTGGGTGAGGTGCAGGGAGCCACATCCTACCTCATGAGTCAGTCCCAAGGTGCTTGGCAAGGCAGGTCCTAAAAAGGCTTGGCACGGACACCCTGTTGGCTCCTCTTGGATGCTTAGAACCCACTCCCTTCACACTGGTACTCAACCGGACCTGGGGACATCCAGACCCAGGGGGAAATTTGACACCTGCCACAATCCATACCATCCTGGTCTTCTCTCTGCTTGAGGCTGTAAAACAAGATGACATCCACCTGGCCAGACACACAGAGCAGGACGTAGGACACACAGACATAGCATAGGTCAAAAGTAATAATCAGGCACAGCTATGTGCCAGATCCTACGTCCAGAGCTGAGGATAGGGGTGGGCCTGGGGGGACAAACAGGTCTGACCTCTGGCGTCAGTTTAATGGAGAAAAGAGGCTCTCACCAAATAATGCTGTAGCCACTGAGTGACTTGCACCTACTTTTTATTTTTTATGCTTTGGTACTGGAGATTGAACCCAGGGATGCTTCACCACTGAGCCACACCTCCAGCATTTTTTTTTTTTTCATTTTGAGACAGAGTCTTACTAAGTTACTGAGGCTGGCCTCAAACTCACGATCCTCCTGCCTCAGCCTCCTGCGTTGCTGGGATTACAGGCATGTGACACCCTGCCTGGCTCCTTTTTATTTTATACAGTGATTGGATCACTGCCTGTGAGGTAGAAGAAAACAAAAAATAGGTAGGAAGGAGACAAAAGGAGATTATGACTTCATTCTGAAAGGCTTGGGCTAAAATTCCTAACACCGTCATTGCCAGGAGTCCCCCTAGCCCTAGTGCTCCCAAATTTCTAGGAAATCTACAAATCTTTAATCACAATTTTAAAGTTAACTGGAAACTCACCCTTATGAAAATTTGCCTCGTGCCCTGTTAGTCCATGAATACATGTATTTTTAGAATAGATCCAGCAAAAGGCAATTCAAAACTTACAATTCAGGACACTTTCCCAGTGATATCTACTGATCAGTTAATGGGGAAGATTCAACCCAAGGCACCTGGAAATCGCCAAACCACTATATGGTCTTTTGGTCACCAGACTCATCCCTACACACCTTCCCTTGCCCACTCTCAACAAATTTCCTGTAAAAGAAGAGCCCGAGACTCCAAAAGCCCTTCTCACCCTGGAGATGGCCCACGTGCTCCCTTGAATGTGTACTTCTCGCTTTCCTAAATAAACCTCTGTGCTTCGATATCTGAAGGGTCTATAAATTCTTTTCCATCACGTATATCAAGGACCCTGATATCTGGAGATGAAGTCCCCTTCTCTGGGACCTGGATGGACCCCCTCCGGGGAGGACACTACTTGTAGAATTAATTTACATCCCAAACTGGTTCATTGATCTTTTTTTTCTCCCTCTGTGGGGCTGGACATCAACCCAGGGTCTTACTGCGGCCACAGCCATTGGGCCACCCCTCAGACCACGTTGATCAAATCACCAAGGCTAGAGAACCTCAGGCTGCGCGTGCTCTGTGCTCCTCCGTCCTGTGTTCACTTCCTCCTGTCTCCCAAGGTTCTTGGCAAAGGCCAGTCTTAGGATTCTGTTGGGAGGGGACCCGCAGGAGGAAGAGGAGGAAGGAAAACTCTGACCCCCGCTGGACCACAGGGGCGGGGGCCGGAGCAGGGAGCCCCATTAGAATGGCTACTACTAACCCCAGTTAGAATGGCTACGATCAAAACACAAAAATTAACAAATGCTGACAAGGACGTGGAGAAAAGGATCTCTGTGTGCTGTTGGGGATCTATGTTAGTACAGCCAATGGGGAGAAGGGTATGAAGGACCCTCCAAAAGCTAAACAGGGAACAAAGCATATGACCCAGCCATCCCACTCCTGGGTATATATTCAAAGGAAATGAAATCAGCATACCAAAGAGACACCTGATGCCATGTTTCTTGTGGTACTATTCACAGTAGCTAGGAGTCAACCTAGGTGCTCATCAGTGGACCAATGGGTAAAGAGAATGTGATATATCTACACATAATATTTTATTCAGCCATAAAGAAGAATTAAATCCTGTCATTTTCAGCAAAACCGGTGGAACCAGAGGACAGAGGACACAGCCACTCTGTCTATGGTATATATGGTGACATAAGCCAGACACAGAAAGACAAGCACCAGATGTTTCCTTATATGTAGAGGGAGTAGCCGGGTGCAGGAGCAGCGGCTCAGGAGGCTGAGGCGGGAGGATCACAAGTTCAATGCCAGCCTCAGCAATGGCGAGGCACTAAGCAACTCAATGAGGCCCTGTCTCTAAATAAAATACAAAGTAGGGCTGGGGATATGGCTCAGTGGTTGAGTACCCCTGAGTTTAATTCCCAGTACCCCCCCAAAAAATTAAAAAACGTGTGTGTGTGTGTGTGTGTGTGTGTGTGTAGAGGGGTGTAACCTCAGTGGTAGAACACTTGCCTAGCATTCATGAAGCCCTGAGTTCCATCCCTAATACTGCAAGAAAGAAAAAAAAAGAGAGAGAGAGAGAAATATCACACAGAGCCTAGTAAAATCTACAATTACTACATGTTAATCAGAAAATTAAAACAAGGGAAAAAAAAAGGTTCTTCTCATCTTGGGGCCTTGGCTGAGGCTCACCCCAGGTTAGCACCCTTTCAGCCACCGCTGGGCCTCGGCAGCTCTTCCCTGGAATCTAGTCCTGGCTTAGGCCCCTGTACTCGGGGGCGGAGTCCATCCCTGATGAGAGACACCATTTTAAAACTTGGAAAATCTTCAGCATTCTGCTAGTGTGCCTGAGTCAAGGGTCGGTCACAGAAAACCCACTGGGTAATTATCGGATGTTGACTGGAATATTTTACTTTGGAAGCACGGGGTAAGCAACAGTCGACCCCGTTCAAGTGTTTGTGGATCTTGATCTTCCCAACCACCAGAACTCTGAGAAATAAATCTGTGCTGTGTTTAAGCCGCTCTGTCTATGGTATTTTGCCACAGGAGCCGGAATGGTCTAGGACAGTATTAGGATGGCCTTAGGCCTGAGCCTAAGCAACTCCATTTAAAAAACCCTGCAGTCTCTCCAGGCACACCCACAGAGCCCTCCAGTATGGCCACAAACAAGTCACTTCCCTTCACCCTGATAAACAGAGTGAAGCCCCTGGCAGGCTGTCTTCGCCTGATAAGAGGGAAAGGCGAGAAGATCAGGGTGGAGCCACCAGACCCGATGTTTCTGACCCCAGGATAAATGATGTCACTGAGAAATCCAGTGGTAACTGGTAAGGATTGAAAGGGGGGTTCAAAGCCCCAAAATTTAGAGCAAATGAGCAGGGATTCAGCCAGCTGAAACAAATATGCACTCGAGCTGGAGAGCCTGATGAGGATATGACATCCCATCACTTGTCATCGTTTCTGAGCCTCTGCATGATCCTCACCGCTCTCAAACTCTACCGCCTCGTCTGGACCTTGGTGAGAGCTGCAACTCCTCCCTACGACCCCCTCCTCAACCAGTCGTCCACTCCATGCCAGGAAAAGCCTGCCTTGGTTCCGGACCTGGTCACCGCGGTCTGAGTGAGTGTGTATCTGCTGGACATAAAGCCTAAGGCTCAAGACTTCTGAACTCAGCATGCAGAGGGGATGTCTGTCATGAGCCTGTCATGATGAAGTGTGTTTGCAGTGCTTAGAATTAATCTAGAATTGTTTGCTGTGGAATTGATTATGTCTATTGCAGTGCCTAGCATTAAGGATTGTCATTTTCTTGATTAAGAACCTATAGAGTGAAATTGTATTGAGTAATTTGAGTGAATAAAGCACTGAAAGGGGCAAAAGTACGTGGACACTCTTTATTTCTCCCCTCGACTGCATACGTCGCAATTTTGGCCCCTTGCCACAGACAGTTAGCCTCCCTCCTGCCCTCATGCAGGATCTGCCCAGAGAGGGTGTGCGGCATATGGCTGAACCACAGGAAGACCAGTTGGTAGAAAGTACCATGGGGACATTGAGAAAGAAGGGCGTCATTCTGTTTGAAGGTCAGGGAAGCCGGCTTGAAGGATTTTGCAGAGGCTTCCGAGAGGAGCTGGAATCTGGACTTGGTTTTGTAGAATGGGTGGGGGATTTCTCCTTGGAGAGGAGGTGCTTCCCGGCTGGGGAAGGGCACACGGCGGGCTCAGATGTCTGAGGAGCCCTGGGTGCCTCAGGAAGGAAGCAGCAGTGGGTTGGGGGAGCCTTTAAGTTCCTGGTGGCCAGGGAAGGTCAACCTCTTCCCACCTCACTGAGCTTGAGGTGCCCGCCCAGGTGGGCGCGGCAGGATGGGCCCTGGGGCAGCCCAGGTGGCCTCCTCCTCTGAGGCCTCTCCCAGGCCAGGCCCTCCTGGAAGTGGGGTGGGGGTGTCTGGGCTTGCCTCACCCCAGCAACCAATCCTTCTCTTCAGACCCCACCCTGGTGGGGCCAAATCCACAGAGGCCTGCAGATTCTGCCCCCAAACCTGTCGGACCAGTTCTATGGGAGGAGGGGGCACCCAGGAGGGGCAGCTGAGATGGAAGGAAGCAGCCTCCCCCGGCCCAGCACAGACAGCTGCAGACACTGCAGACAGAACTCTGCACGGACAGACCTTAGGATGCTGGGCCTGGCCGGGAGGCTCAGAGGGGTACAGTCCTGGTGGCTGGTCCTACTGTTACTGCAGCTTATTGGTGTCCCGCCGGGGACAGGCCTGGGTGAGTGAAGCCGGGGACTGAGGCAGGGGTGCCCACAGAGCCTCAGGCTTCGGGGAGGTAAGTCTCCTCCCTGGCTGCCCTTCCCTGCCTCCCTGGTCTGGGGACTGGGTCCTGCGTTGGTCTGGGAAGAAGGACCACCTAAAGCAGTCACGGACCAGCACCTGCCCCTCTCCCCAGGACTGAGGAGCAACAATGCTTGCTCTCTTCCTTTGGGGTTCCCATGCCAGAATTCTTAAATGGTTCTCCTCCTCCTCCTTCCTTCGCTATGGTAACCCAGGAGCGCAGGTTACCCCTGCAAACCCCAGGAGGCCCTCGAGGATCCCAAACTAGAAGGGCTTAGAGATACAGTCACCCTCATCTCTGCCGCTCTATTTCTCTCCCCTAGTTGTGCAAACATTAAGTGCCTATTGTATGCAAAGTCTCCTGGGCCTCTGAGAGAGTATTGAGGGCCTTGAGAAAGAAGGAATCAAGCACCCTCCCAGGCTAGAAGGTTCTGGAAGGTTCTAGTCCAAACCTGTGCAGTTGATGTAGTGGCAGTGAGACATAGTGAACTGGACTGGAGGGGTGGGTGGCTGAGACCCGTATGAGAGCCCACTTGGTCTTTCTGCTTGTGTCAGTATTTGGGGCTGGGGAGCTGAAGGCACTCAGGGAGGAGGGAGGGGGTCCAAGCCCCCCAGCTGCAAGGCTGGACACAGGCCACATTGCCAATCCTGAGTCACCTCTGGCATTGGAGGCTGTGAGGGGAGCCCAGAGGGGGTGGAGGTCCCGGAGGAGAAGGTGTCTTGGGGTCTCAGTGGGAGGTGACGGGAGTTGGAAGAGAACTGGGTGGAGAAGAGAGGAATGTTCTAGACTCAACCAGCTTCAGGCCCCAGAGCCAATGGTCCCCACAGGAGGGTTATCTCTGGGTCTCAGTGCAGGGGACCTTTGTGCGTCAGCTCCTCACCCTCCCAAGCCATCCATTTCTCCCATCAAACAAACCAACCTGGACCAGGTAGATAGAGATGGAGGGGCTCCTCTGGCTACCTGGAACGTCAGGAGCAGTGTCTAGCCCAGGGCTCGGTCCCCCAGACGTGAATCTCACCCCAGCAAGGCCCACACCTGGTGGGGGAATGCTGTGTGCTTCGGTCTGCTCTTCCTGGATGCTGCCAATCACACGGAGACCCACAGGTGGGAGGAGGACATGGCCTTCCCTCCCAGCTCCCACAGTGCCCACCCTTAGCAGGCTCCTAAGGGAGGCTGGACTCAGGCCACCTGCCCATGGCCCATGGGGCACAGAGTTGCCAGGGAGCCCTTCTGAGCACAGCCCGACCCGACCTCCCAGGAAGAGCCCCTATCTCTGTCAGACCAGGGCTGCCCAGACAGGCCTGTGTCTCCCCCTCAGACCGGGCAGTTGCCCTGTTCAGGCTCCTGCATCCCCTCCCCTGTGCCCTTCCCAGAGCACATCAGCTACATGCCCCGGCTCTCCAGCGTCACCCTGGCCGGGAAGCTCACACAGTCCACCTTCACGCTTGAGCAACCACTGGGCCTGTTCGATGACCTCAATATCTCTAACTCGGACCCCATCTGGCTGGTGGTGGCCCACAGCAACGGTGGGTACCACGGCCACCAGGCCTTGGTTTTCCCCTGTGCAATGGGCAGGCCTGGGTGGGGAGCAGCAGGAGTGAGGGAAAGCTGGGGACACAGGAGCTGTGGGGGGTGTGGCCCGGGAGGGTCGTCTGCAGGCCTGGTGGCACAGGGCTGGAGTCCTGACTGGCCATGTCACCTTCAGCCATCCAGAACTTCACTGTCCCACAGAAGACAAAGGACATTCCTGCCCCCGCTAACTTCTCCCAGAAGGGCTACTACCTCACACTGAGGGCCAACCAGAAGCTCTACCGGCGTGGTGGCCAGGCCAGCAAGCAGCTCCCTGTCCTCCGTGTGGGCAATGATACACACTGCTCCTGGACAAAAGTGGGCTGCAATCACCCACTGCAGGGCTCGGGACCCTACAGGTGAGGGGAGCTGCCAGGTCCCGGCTGAGCTGGGAATGCTCCTGCCTGGGCCAAGCCGGACCCTGACAACTTCCGGTGGGACACCTGGGTTCCCTGTTGTACCAGTAGGAGTGTGAGGCGGGGAGAAGGGGCTGGGGATGCCTCAGTGAATCCTCCTATCTTTTTGGAGCAATGGGCCCCCAATGTAAGCCCCAGTCCCCACTGGTGGTCTGGGACTCAGGGCTGGATCGATCATTTTCTCCCACACATTCTGCATGTCCAGGGCGTTATGCTCCTCAGCCCCGTCTCCCTTCATCAACTGCTTGATTCACTCATGTTTAGGGCTGAGAGTCTAATTCACCCCCCACACATTTCTCAAAGGTCCAGAGAAGGAGAAGATGCATCCAAGAACACACAGCCAAATGTGAACTCCTCTTGGGCTCTGAGGCTGTGCTATTTAGCCCAGGCCCCATTTTCCCACCCCAGGATGCTCTTCCTATGCCTGGGAGTTGAGGGGAGAAATTGTCAGGCTCCAGGGTCCGAGGGTTTCAGAACGCAAGGGCTCCACCCCCAATACTGGGTTTGCTGTTAGGGTGAAGTTCCTGGTAATGAGCAAGGAGGGACCTGTGGCTGAGACAGAATGGTCCAAGGAGACCCGCCTGCAGCAAGGTAGGGGGCGAGATGAACAGCTTAAATGGTAGGGGCTGGGGGCTCCTAGAGAGAGTGGGGGGCCTGGGGCACTAGGCCAGACCCCGTCAATCAGAGGCATGTTGCTATTCTGCCGGCTGCAGGTGCTCCTTCTGGCTCAGGTGGAGGGTGGTTGGTCCAGAGGCTGTGTGTGCAAGGGCCCCCTTCGCAGGTCAAATGAAGTCCTCTTCCTATGTGGCCCATCATCCTCCCAGCCCAGGTATTGCAAGCTGTTACGGGGCCCCAGAGTGCAGGCACAGTGGTCATCATTGCCATCCTGTCGGTCCTGCTGGCCATCCTCCTGGCTGCTGTCCTCATCATGCTCACACAAGCCTAGTGAGTAGACAGGGCTGGGACCACCTCCCAGGGCCCTCTGCTGGGGTGGTTTTCCTTAAAGGCCAGACAGGGCTAACAATAAATTGTGCACGGGATCCCTGAGGTTCCAGAACCCCTGGGTTCTGAGCTAGTGATCCATCCTTCCTGCTGGGAACGCACCTGAGCGGGATGGGAGTGAGTGTGCATTATCCCTTCCCTCCGTGCCCTCTTTGCTCCACACCTACCCACTTTCCGAGCTGGCACTGCTCGCCCCCTGGTGGCAGATTTTGGTATTGCGAGCAGACAAGGCGACACCCTGGGAAGGTAGATTGCTTTCAGCACGTGCTGGGAGTTGCTTCAAGATTTCGTTTGGAGCTCAGAGGCTGGGACTTGGCAGAGAGGGGGCGTCTGTAAGGTTTCCCTGAGAAAAGGAGACACCTTTCCTGGTGGTATTTGGGGTGGCAGGGAGGTGGGGAGGCTTCGGGGCAGGAGAGTGGCAGGCAGGTGAGATCAGGGGCTGAGTCAGGGGCTGCATCTCATAGGCCCCCGGGAGCCAGGGTGGGGGGACAAGGTTCTAGAGGGATCCTGTTCGATGTTGTGGGGCACCAGGCGACGGCTGGGATTGCAATCAGGCGCTTTGTTCGCCATCCTCTCTCCCTCTCTCTCCACCCAAGCTGCGAAAGCTGCAGGAACGTTCCCGTTTCGATCCCAGAGGAGCCACTGAGCATGGGAAGATACAGCACCCACCACATGGGCGACCCTTCAGCTGTGGGGGGCTCCTGAGCCACTCCAGGGGCACCTGGCTACCTCTCGGCCTCCTGCCGGGACCAGGCTGCACAGCCCCGAAGCTTCTGGATCCTAGAGAGGTGGCTCTAAATGATGGTGGGGTGTGTGTGTGTGTCCTTACCCCAAAGCTTGGACCAGTCCCTGGCAGAAATAAATACCCCGACACCTTCCTGCTCGACTACAGCACCCTGCACCCAGGCAGGCTTCCTGTGCCCCCGGGTCCAGCTCTGTTGGGAAGGCTCTGGGGTCGGGGGCAGGACCAGGGCTGAGGCTTAAGGTCCAAGGCCAGCTGTCACCCAGGCCAGAGCAAATCTCTCTTTGAGCCTCCGTATCTGTAATGTGTGGATAGTGACGATGGCCTCCCTGCCCAGCCACACTCCTCCTACCAAAGGTCCCACACAGCAGGTCCAGGTGTGCTGTCCATCACCCCCACGTCCTCCTGGTGGCCCCTCTCCCCAGCTGCCTCTCCTCCTGGATGGAGGATTGAGAGCCACCCTCTTCCCCTTCTTCCAGTCCCCCAGTAGGTCCAACTTCGAAACTTTGTGCCCACCTTAGTCCATACTTCCAGGTGGGGCAGCGTGGGACGGGGTAGGGGCAGGAAGTGTGTGTGAAGCTGTGGTTCCCAAGAGCAGCCTGACTCAGCCCAGAGCAGACCCCACCCCAGCCTAACTCAGGGCACCCACAGCTGCTGGCCATCAGCCATGCCTCGTGCCAGGCACTAAGGGGGCCAGAGATGGCCCAGGTAATTCTGTCCTCCAGGTGTCCCCTGCCGTCAGGGGAGGATAGTGACACCCAGGTGTTGGAGAGCCATCCTGGTGGCTCCCTTCCTGGGGGAGGTGTGACTTTGGTGGAGGAACAGGACACCTGTGCCAGGTGGACACTGGCAGGATGCCCAGACAGGAGCCACATGGCGCTGCCAGAGGGCAGGCTGGGGACAGCGCGAGCCGAGGGAGGGTGTCCAGGGAAGGAGGGGAGGCTGGGAGGCACCTGGTGCTACGTGCAGGGCCCTTGCCCTCTGAGACAGAAGATTAGGGAAGGAGGGCTGGCTGGGTTCCCAGGTGCCTTCCTCTGTGACCTGCAAATGTCCCTAAGTGGTTTATTAGCTGGAGCAGACACATCCGGCTCCTGCAGCGGAGGAAATGCTCAAGTGACCGTGGGGCAATCAGGCAGGGAGGGGCAGTAGGGGAGGGGACCATCTCCTCTCCATGGCCTCTCCAGGACAGTTATGAACCCTGGCCTTGGGGCTGGGTGACCCTGGACAGGTCACTTTCCTGGGATGGGCCTCAGTTTCTCCTTAGGTGAAAAGCCAAGGTTGAGTGGCCCGACCTGGAGGGCCTGGTAGCCGATAGACCTTTCCCCACGCCCTGTGTGGGCCCGGCCCTGCAGGAAGCAGATGGCATGTGTCCCAAAGGGCAATTGAGAGCATTTGCAAAGGTGTGGGCAGCCTTAGGGGGAGCAGCAGAGGGGTGATCCAGCCTGTCACCAATGGAGTCACATGCACTCTGGAACTGAAGGCTCCAGAGGAAGGGAGGAAGGGAGTGGCGTTTCCAGAGCCAGCAAACAGTAGCCACGGGCCGGAGTCCACTGGGCAGGAGCAGAGGCTATAGGTAGAGGGACAAGGCCACTGGAGAAAGCTGGGTAATAAATGCCCGGCATTGTCCTGCCTTAGCCAGAAACAAGGTGGTAGGGGTGCGGGGGTTTGGTCAGGCTCCTGGGCACAGAGCAGTACAGAGAGGGGCAAGAGCGGATTTAGAAGGCATGGGACACCTGGGAGACTCTCCTCTGGAACAGAGTCTTCCCACCTTCCTGTCTCCAGCCTGACACAAGGACAGAAAGATGGCCACGAGGTTCTGCTCCAGTCAGAGGGCTGCTGAGGCTGGGTGGGGCATTCAGAGGGGACTCTGCAGGGACTGACCCTTGAGTTCTAGAGGACAGGGGTCTTGGCCAGCTGGAGAAGCGGTGGCCCCTGATGACCCTTTATCCCCTTCCTGGGAACCAGCCCACAGGCCTCAGGAATGGGAGGTAGGGCCTGAGTCCGCCCTGCTCCTTGTCCCGTCTGGAGTGACTGTCCCAGGATGGGTGCTTGTGCTCCCTCCACCCCGCCCACCCCTGTCCCTGGTGGCCACCCATGTCCTGGGCCTGCACCTGGTCCGTGGGAGGTGTGGGTCCCCTCCATCAGCCCCCGTCCCTGCCACTCACTCTTACGCCTCAGCCTCTTCCATGGGTGTTAATGACCCCCCGTCTGTCCTCTTATCTGCCTCATATATCCTTGGTGCCCTGGCCACCCTGGACAGCCCAGAGGCCCCTCATGCTAACACACCACTCCACAGCCCAGCCTGGAGCTGCCCAGCCTTGTGCCTCCCCGGTGCTCCTGGTTCTCCAGGCTTCAGGCTGGATGCTGGCAGACCCAGGTCACCTGTGTCCCTGACCCCACGCTCTGCTTCCTACCCTAGACACAGCCTGTGTATAAGCCTTAAGCCACCTGCTCAGGACCTGCCCGCTGCTGAGCCCAGAGGCGGCCTGGGTGGAGAGCAGGCTCAGCGTGCGTGGGATGTGGGGGTTCTCCAGCCCGAGGGGAGATGCTGGCCGCAGATGCTGGTTTCTCTGGGCTCTTCTGGGGCTTGAGAGTCGAGGGAGGGGTCTGAGTCTCAGTGCCCGGTCCTACCAACCCACCGGCCATCCTCCCCATGCAGCCTCAGGTCCAGAGCCAAGTCCCAGGGGGCCATGGGGGAATGAACGCCCCAAGAGGGTGATGTCGGGCCCCAGCCTCGGCGTCCAGCCTCACCCACCTGGGCTTCAGCCTCTTTGCCCCAGGAAAGGGGTGGATGGGATGAGCAGGACTCTCTGTCTGCCTCTGGCCCTCAGGCCACTGGGTCCCTCCCCACTCACTCTTTCCCACTGACAGCAGACGGTGGTTCTAACCCTGTTGGGCACTGGGCCACGTGTTCCCAGCTCAAGGCCATCCCCCACCCTCCTCCGTGGCAGCTGGTCATGCGCAGAGATACCACAGGACCCTGCTGGCTGGTCCATGCCACCTGGGGCTGCCAGGAAGAGGGGCACTAGGCCTGCTGGAGCATCAGAGGTGTCCAGGCACGTCTGGGAGGCACCAAGCCTGGGGACCCTGCAGGGCACCTCCTCAGGTCATCAGGGGCCCATGGACACCGGCTCCCACCTACTGACCACACGGTGCAGCTCTATGGGCCTTCTCAGCCCTCCAACTCACAGGGGGACCCACTTGGGAGCATAGGCTTGGGGACAATGATTTTGAGTGGTGAAGTGATGTCCTATGAACCAGGTGTCTCCTGACATCATCCTGGTAAATGGACAACTGGGAAGCGCAGGGACCCCGCCTCTCTTCCTGCCTCCTTCTGTCCCTGTTTTCCCATCTCCATGTGTGGGGTTGTGTGTCCCCTGGGGTTATGTTTCTCGCTGTCCCTTGTCCCTATTTTTTTTTTGTTTTTTGCACTGGGGATTGACCCAGGTGCTCTCCCACTGAGCTCCACCCCCAGCTCTTTTATTTTGAGGCAAGGTCTTGCTAAGTTGCCCAGGTTGGCCTCAAACTTGGGATCCCCCTGCCTCAACCTCTGCAGTAGCTGGGATTGCAGGGGTGTGCCACCACACCCAGCTTCTTGTCCCTCTTTTTAAGCCTGACCAGCCTCGGAAACACCTTTTGCTTCCAGAAGGGGAGCTTTCTGGGCCAGTCCAGGCGTGGGCCTGACCATTTCCCAGCATACGCAAGCTCCAGGCAGATGGTGGCAGGGGAGAGGAGAAAAACACAGTAGAGACAACAGGGACAGAACAGGTGTCAGGGACAGAAACGTCACAATCCATTGACCCAAATCGCAGGTACAGAAGTAAAGAGAGGGTCACCCCGGACCCCTTTCCCTGCTGGCTCTGCTTCTAAGCGGTCTGTATGCCCACCCCCAGACTCCCTGCTCTCCCAGTATAGGAGTGGGGTGCATCTCGACCCCCTGCCCCACCACGGACACTTGCACCTCCTATTTGGCCTGGGAGTTGGCCCACACAGAGGGGTCTGGCGGTCCAGGCAGGACCGCGTGGCCTGGGAAGAGTCAGCTGACCAGGTGTCTGGGGGCAGGGTACTTTCTGGTCCGGCCCCACCACAGTAATCTTGAATGGGACTATTCCCACCTTGGGGCACAAGGATGCACGGGGTGCTTGTGTGTGTGTGTGTGTGTGCGTGCACATGCGTGAGCGCCAGAGATTGAACCCAGGGGCACTTGACTACTGAGCCACATCCCCAGCACTATTTTATGTTATATTTAGAGACAGGGTCTCACTCGGTGGCTTAGTGCCTCAATTTTGCTGAGGCTGGCTTTGACCTCTCGATCCTCCTCTCTCAGCCTCCCCAGCTGCTGGGATTACAGGTGTCATCTGTGCTCCAGGCAGGGGTGTATTTTCAAAGTGGGGTCTCCCAGGAGCCCAGCCACCCTGCTATGGGACCCCTTCTCTGGGAGGAGAGCCCAGGCCTCGGGTGTGAGCCTTTATTCAGGAGCGAGTATACAAGCCTGCTGGAGACAGGGTGCATGGAACCAAGGTGGCCAGGGCCAGCCAGGGGAGGTCCCAGGGTCAGGACTGGATCCTGAGGGTCCTGGGAGCCCTTGAGGGGTTTTTAGCAGGACATAAGAGCCCATTGGAGGGTAGAGGTGACTGGGAGGGGCAGGGCCCTTCATGGGAGGCAGGGATGTCGGGCTCTCTCACTCGGGCTGTGTGGGGACTCCCTGGGGACCTGACTGGTGGAAAGCCCCCTCCTAGGACAATTTCCTGCCTGGCCTCTGATGCCCAGATCTCTGACCCCAGCAGTCCTGGGTAGTCTCCAATCCCCCCTCCAGCTTCCTCCATGGGAGGATGAGGCTGGGCATTTCTATTCTCTTTCTGGAAGGTTCAGAAGGTTAATGAGGGCAAAGCACGGAACTCCACTCAGGAGATGAACTTCTGGGAAGAGAGCAACCTGCATCTAGGCTGAGGGCCAAAGGCAGAGTGGGGACCGCACCTCTGGTCATGGACTATCCACCGACTGCCCCAGGGTCGCGACTTGGCCCCTCTGACCAGCCGCAGGCGAGTTTCTGTGAATATCAGAGACACAGAATGGAGGTTTCTCTGCCTCCACAGTGCAGAAGACCCTCCTCTTCCCATGGTGGGCCTACTCCAGCCTTGCCTGGCCCAGAGGCTGTTTCTCAGGGCCTGGGGAAGGTGTGGCCATGTGGCCCTGGCTATCCCCACCTTGCCTGCTGGATGAACAGGTTCTGAATTCCACCAGGACCTTGAAGTGACACCAGGCCTGTGCTAAGGCTCCAAGAAGTTAAAAGCTGCCCCCAAATCTTTCATTATAATCCTAGTGATTCAGGAGGCTGAAGCAGGAGGCTCTCAAATTGGAGGCCAATTTTGTGAAACCCTGTGGCTTTTTTTTAAATGTGGTTCGATCCTCAGCACCACATAAAAATAAATAAATAAAATAAAGGTATTGTGTCCACCTGCAACTAAAAAAGAGCGAGAAAGAAAAAGAACACTGACTCCCAAAGCAGAACACAATCCAGACAGGTCAGTTCCTATGGTTGTCCCTCCCCAGGCCCTTCACACCTGCCCCCACCACCTCCCCAGGGGGCCCACCAGGATCTTTCTCTACCTCCCTCCAGTTTCCCAGATGCAGAAATCCCAGATCGTTTGGCCTGTGGTTTGCAGAGCAGAGAAGCCCCTCCTGGTCTCTGGTCTGGCTTCTGTCCACCATATGGGGTGGACATGTGGGGCCAGGGCCCCCTCTTACAGCTGAAGAGCCTACGACCAACGAGGAGAAAGCCCCTTCCCTCAGAGGGAACAGAACTTTCCTCCTGCAGCCCAGGGCTCCTCTCAGGGACAGGCTGCAGCATCTGTCCTTCTGAATTCCACTCACCCTCCTCAGTCAGGGCCATGGCTAATCAGTACCTGTACCAGTGCCCAGAGCACCTGCAGCCTGAGAAGGATGACCCGGGAAGCAGGCACCCACAGAAAGGTGGGGGTGGGAGAGAACCGCTTTGAGATGACTGTCCCCATGTCAGGAGCTAAGTCTAGGGATATAGGTCCATGGTCCAGCCTCTCTGTTTGAACTGGGGGCCACACTTATTTATTTAGTTAGTTAGTTGCAGATGGTCACAGGCCTGGATCCAGTGTTCTTGTGCCCTGGGACCCAGCAATTCTTGCTCCTAGGAATTTATTCCCCAAGGGAGATGAATGCTTTTATGTCCCAAAAGATTTGCGCAAGGACATTCATTGCAGCTTTACACATAACAGCCCCCCAATGGAAACAAAATCAATGTCCAGGCTGGTTGGGTGGCACACGCCTGTAATCTCAGCAGGCTGAGGCAGGAGGATCACAAGTTCAAATCCAGCCTCAGCAACTCAGCGAAGCCCTAAGCAATTTACTGAGACCCTGTCTCTAAATAAAAATATTTTGGATGGGGATGTGCCTCAGTGGTTAAGCAGCCCTGGGCTCAATCCTTGGTACAAATGAGACTACTCCATGGTGACAAGTTGGGGAAGAGGTTATCCCTGGAGGTGAGGATGTCGGGGTGGGGCTGAGGAAGCCTGCTGGGGCTCAAATGTCCTAGACCTTGACTTGGGCATGTGTAAAACCTCATCTCTTGGAATCTGTGGATTTCAGCGCACACCTGTGGGGCATTCTAGACAGCCCTGGGTCTGGCGGAGCCTGGGTGGGTGCCGTGACATGCGACTAGATCACTCAGGGTCACTCCAGGTGAATTTGGGTTGGCACGAAATAATCACACACACAGACAGAAAGTACATTTTTCTCGACCTTAGGGGTCCATTGGAAAGAGAGAGTGAGGCACTCCAAAGGGAGTTTCCATGGAATGCTCTTTCCAAATAAGGCAGAGGGGCAGAGGGGCAGGTTTCAGGGGGTTGAGTCCAGCTTCCTCATGTCTTGTGGTCAGTAGATTGAGTGACATCTTGGCAAGCCACACCCATCTCAGGTGCTGTGTGGGGTCAAAGGCAGAGGGAGTGAGAAGGACTCACAGGGCACAGCCAGACCGAGCAGCAATGCTCACAGCTCACGCACACAGCCCACTGCTGGCCCGTGACACGTGGCTCTAGCCTGTGAGGGATGGGTCAGTAATAGAAACTTCCAGGTAGAGAGAGATGCTAGTGGGGGATGGCAGGGTCCTGCTGGGGGCAGATAGGGCAGGGGACCCAGAGAGCTGGAGGGCTGGGCTCACCCCGAGGGGCGGGTCCCAGTTGCCCACGCTGTACCAGGAGCTGGAGAAGCAGAGGATGGGGTGCAGGAGGAAGCAGGCCCAGAGGGGCTCTCGGATGTGGAGCAGGCCCGGCCTCTCTGGGCAAGGGCCAGGCTGAGACCAGGAGCCACCGCCTCTGGCCTCCCCCACCGAAGGCTCCTGGGTCCCATCAGCCAGCCAGGCCCTGTCCCGGCTCAGGGAGACCATGGCGCCAGAATCCCTGACAGGTTTACGTGGCAGCTGCAGACGCACTGGCTAGGTCCCAAGTCCCCTTCACACCCACACATCCGTCTCCCAGAGGAGCCAGGAGAGGCCCAGCCAGGGCCCCGTGAAGACCAGTCCTGCACAGGGTCCCAGAAGCCAGGTTCTCCTCAGGATCAAGCTGTATCCCCCTGCCCTGGGCCACCTCGGCCTCATGCCTGGCCCTTTGTCCTTCTCCAGGCTCTGCCCCTCCTCCTGCCCTCTTCCCTGCCTGACGCCACCACTTCCAGGAAGCCCGCTGCCTCCAGTCTTCAGGGAGGAGTGTGCCCTTGGTTGTTTGCTCCCAGAGACTGTGACATTGTTCTGGATCCCAGACTCCGGTGTCCCTGTAACCCCAGAGACTCAGGAGGCTGAGGCAGGAGGATCATGAGTTCAAAGCCAGCCTCAGTAAATTGGTGAGACCCTGTCTCTAAATAAAATATAAAAAGGGCAGGGGTGGGGCTCAATGATGGAGTGCTTGCCTATCAGGTGTGAGGCACTGGGTTCGAATCTCAGCACCACATACATAAACAAACAAACAAACAAATAAAATAAAATAAAAGCCCATCTAGGGGAAAAAAAAAAAGAGGGCTGGGGATATGGCTCAGTGGTTAAGCGTCCCTGGGTTCAGTCCCTGGTATACCCCCCAAAAAAGAAAAAAAGAAAACAAGACTCTGGTGTCACCTGCCAGCAGGTGACCCCCAGGACTCAGGGATTTCCATTTCTTTCCACACCTCAGTCTCTGATTTCTGGGAAGGGGTAACGGTTTCACCCTCAGGGCTGGGGCTGAGGGGCTGCAGAGCATAAGACCATCTCCTTCCCCCAGGGCTGAGCAACTCCTGCAGACTCTGGCCTACTTGGGATCCCCACACCCCCAGGGCATCTGAGGGACATCTGTCACCATCCCCATGCTGCCTCCAGCCACCTTGGCCTCTGCTGAAGACCATTCTCAGTCACCCCAATGATGCACAGAAGGACCCAAGGTGTCGAGACACAGCTATGCAGAGAGGCGCTAGGTTCACGGTTTGCTCACTCGTGGAAATGGGCTGGTGGGAGCAGGCCCTGCTCCTGGGAAGACTAACGAGAGCCTCAGGAAGATACTGTTTATAGCCACCATTTCTCCACTTTAGTGATTAGGAAAATAAGGTTCAAAGAGGCTGAGTAACTTACCCACAGTCACACAGTAAGCTATCTTAGTCATTGGACCCAGGATTTGAACTCTGGCTCCAGACGCCGCACTGTTTCCTATGGGCCTGTTTTTAAAATGTGTGGTTTAATGCTGTCTGTCTAAACGAGGTGGGTGGAGTGTCATGACTGATGGGGCAGAGAGAAGCTGGGGACAGTTCCTTCTGACCTATGGAGGATTCTCTGCCTGTTCCTTCAGGCTCTTTGGGGCTGACAAGTCTTGGCACGCTGCTGTCCCTCAGCCCAGAGCCTGCCAGGCCTCCTGGTGCCCCTGGGTGGAGTCCGCACTCCTGTGCTGGCATGTCCATAGCTGGGTCCTCTGGCCTTTGTGTCGGGGCTGCTCTTGCCACCTCAGTACCTGCTGCCACCCAGCTTCTGTCCTATCCTCCTAAAGTCGGCCACCTCCCAGATGTCCCCTTCTCCCAGAAGGCTTGGCATCCGCAGGCCAGGGGCAGGAGCCGCTGTGGAGGGGAGGGGGAAGGTGGGGGAAGGTCTTTCCTCCGGAGGGAGGCACTTTACAGGAGCCCCCCACGCCACAGGAAGCCCCCGGGGCGTGAAAATTCTTGAGCTCCACGGGGACAAAGGCAGTAGCTCCAAAATATTAAAGCTACAAAATTTAAAAAAAGAAATGTTTACTTAAATGTCTTCTAAATGTAATACGAGGTCAGTTTTGTCCATTGTTAAATTTGGTATTCCCAAGTGCGTCACTGCACACGAAAACAATTTGTAGGTCACATTTTCTTACTTTGGGAGAATCCCCAAGATTCCCAAGAATGCATGATGTTAGTGGAGGAATCGAGGCCAGCAGCAAACCAAAAGAGTCCCTTGTACCTAAATAACTTGGAAAGGTGAAATATTTACCTTCTCTCTCTCTCTCTCTCTCTCTCTTTTTTTTTTTTTTTTTTTTT
>NW_026000185.1:28305010-28310682 GCF_001458135.2 Marmota marmota marmota
TTGCAATCCTCCTGCCTCAGCCTCCTGAGCCACTGGGATTACAGGCGTGTGACACCGACCTGGCCTCATGACCCCTAGGTGTGGAGTGATACTAACATTCACGTTGCTGTGTGATAGATCTCTAGATTGTTCTCATTTAACCAAATAGAAACCTCTATGGCCCATAAACAGTCCCCTCCCCCACCTCCCCATAACCGCAATTCTACTTTCCATTTCTATAAATTTTACTATTCTAGACACCTCTTGAAAGTGAAATCCTGCGTCTTTGCCTTTTTTTTTTTCTCTGTGTGGCTTGTTTCACTTAGCACGTTGCCGGCAAGTTCCATCTATGCTGCAGCACGTATGAGAGCTGAGTGGGTCTCCATGGTAGGTACATGCCACTTGCCACATCTGGTTGGTGCATTGATCCACTCTGGCTGGGTTGGTCCTACCTCTTGCCTATTGTGACTAACGCTGCAACGAACACAGAAGTACAAATGTCCTTTGGAGACCCTGTTCCCCAATTATTTTGGATATTTCCCCAGCAGTGGTATTGCTGGATCTTATAGTCATTCTATTTTTTATTTTTTGGTACCAGGGATTGAACCCAGTGGTGCTCAACCACTGAGCCACATCCCCAGCCCTATTTATTTATTTATTTATTTATTTATTTATTTATTTTGAGACAGAATCCTTCTAAGTTGCAGAGGGACTCCTTAAGTTGCTGATGCTAGCCTTGACCTTGAGATCCTCCTGCCTCAGCATCTAGAGTCACTGGGGTTACAGATGTGCACCACTAGACCCAGCTCTATTTTTAACTTTTTTTTGAGAAAACTAGTAGTGGCTCATTTTTAAATGTTTATTGGGGTGTAGAGTAGAGCTTGGCTGATGCTGTTCCCAAAATAACCCTGACTGACGGGCAAGGTATGTAGCACACACACACTCGGCTTATTTTCTCAAAGCAAAGCTTTATCTTTTATTCAATTTAATTGAGATTAAATCCTCATCCCTCATCTCAGTCCATTCAACTTCTGATCCCATCCCCAGGTAGTGCCAAAGCATCAGGGGAGACTGGGCTGGGGCCGCTGGTCCTGGGGGCTCCCCCAGAGCTCTTTTGATACTCAAAGACCAGGATTCTTGCAACCCAAATACTTTTTCTTTTATTGTGATTGATCTGCTGTGCATTTCAAAAGCATGCATTGAAACTCCAGATGTACCTCCTGTCCTGTGACTGGGTACATAGGACTTCTTCATGGGTCAGGATCAATTGCTTTGGCAGTAAATAAAACAAAGATATTGTGTCCAACTACAACTAAAAAATAAATATAAAGAAAAGAAAAACCATGTGTACAGGGATATTCCAGACCTTCGCCTCCGGGGGTGACAGGCACGGGAAGCTGGAGGTGAAGAGGCACACATACTAACGCTTCAAAATTGCCCCCCACTTCCAAAACCTGAGACCCCCATGTCACGCCTCATCTCCAGACCCTTCCCCAAGAAACATCCCAGTTCTCCCCAGCAGCCCTGGTCCCCCATTTGTTGGTTCCTGGCTGCTTCTCCAATCACATGCACAAGCCTCCCTGTGTCCCTCGAGGATGTTTCCAGAACAGCCCAGCCTTCATCGTGCCTGCGTGCCTCTTCCTGCTGCCGCCCCGTTTGGAGCCCTCCTTCCAGTCTAACCAACTTTCCGTTGCTATAATTGATACCACAGGCTGGGTAATTTATAAAGAAAAGAGGTTTATTTAACCCTTGGTTCTGCAAGTCCAAGATCCAGGGGCCGCATCTGATGAGAACCATCTGTGGGGTCCCAAGGTGGCTCCAGGCTCACAGAATAAAGCGAAGCATCCCTCCTCTGCAGACCCTATTCATTTCTCTCCAGCGCCTTCACCCACCCTTTCACCGTCCTCCTTCCATTCAGAGCCCGAGGGCAGAGACCGCGGTTGGCTTTTCTGGGGGCTCTCCAGTGCCCAGTGCACACAGCAGGTAAATTACCAAATGACCCAGTGAGTCAGTGCAGGAGGATTGAATGAGGGAGAGAGCTGGGGAAAGGAGCCACGGTCTTCTCAGCAAAGGTCCCCTCTGCAGCCACCACAGAGATGGGTACAGACGGAATTGCTCAGCTGGCCAGGCTCCTCTCCGGCCTCACTCTCTGACTCAGCCCCTCCTCAGAGACTAGTTTCCAGGAACTGGCTGACAGCTTGGCTCCTCCACCCCCACTGAATCTAGTGTGGAACCTGTTCTGCCCCAAGAGTCCCCATGTTCCCAGGCTGTGTTCCCAGGCCACTGGGCCACGTGGAGAGAAGGGCCTCACAGGTCAGCAGCGGTGGACACAGGAAGGGCCACTAGAATGGCAGGTCCAGAGGCAGAGCCCAAGAACTGCCCAGCAGTCCCCAAGCAGCAAGCCTCACACCCTCCTGATGTGGATGCCAGGTGTGTCACAGGAGACTGGGGAGTGATGGGGACAGCACAACGACTGTCCTGAGAATCAAAGGAGAAGACTATGTGGGAGCCTGGAGTCCAGGTGACATCTAGTCACTTGGGATGCCATTTGGGGTGTGATATGGAGAAACGGGAGATCCTGCAGTGACTATTGTCACTAGGCTGTCCCCTTCCTTTCTAGCAGGCTGCTCTCTGTACCTCCCAGCACAGATGCTGGCTGGCCATTGTAACTGACTTTCTAGTCCCACAGTGACAAGGGGTACAGTCCCTGGTCCAGTGTCCTGTGAGATGAGGACCCTGGCGCCATGGCCAGTGGTAGAGGTCTCTGCACCAAGCCACGTCTGGGATGTGATTTGGGGCATTGCTCCTGGTCATGTGTGGCCTTTGGGCCTGGTTCTCTGACCCTCCCAAAGACCCTGAGTCACACTAGATAAGCTTCTAATGAATCCTCTTTTTTGTTTAAATTAGAGCTGGTTTCTATTGTTTGGAACCAGAAATCACAGAGGTGTGGCCCCACAAAACTATGGGATTGAAGGTGGCATTGTGGAGGGCCCAGGGTCCAGGAGGGAGGATTTGGGATGCTCAAGTTTGCTTTATGTAGCCCAGGGCACAGTAGGGGTCCTGTCCCTGCTCTGGAAGCTAAGTTCTAGAAGGCCTGGTGGTGAGTGGAGGCTGGGCAGGGAACAATGACCTGGTCATTGTGGGTCTAGAAGTCTCGCAGAGCGAGGGGAGTCTGGCTTGGAGCAGAGGAGGCTGAGGCTCTGCGGGGGGAGGCATGTTCCAGCTAGACCGATCTGGGGTCACTCTGGAGGCGTGTGGGCGGCGGTCGAGGCCCTAGCCTCAAGGAGAGTAATCTGAAGATGGACAGGGTTGCTTTAGGAAGAGAGGACCAGCTTCCTAGGACCAGCAGTGAATGAGCAAGGGGTCCTGAAGGGGGTAAAAACAACCCAGGGGAGAAGGTCCCTCCAACCTGGGCTTCCCTGGGCCAGCCTTGGGCTGTGCACCTGCAGGCTAGAAGGGATCAGCATGCATCCTGACACCGGATGTGGCAGAGACCTCTTGGCCCCCAACCCACCAGTCAGATCTGAAAAACAGACCAAGGTGGGCTGAGGGTGTAGCTCGGTGACAGAGGGCATGCCTAGCATGCATGAGGTCCTGAGTTCCATCCCTGGCACTGCAAAATTATTTTAGAAAAAAAAGAAATAGCCCAAGGTTGGGGTAATGAGCCAGCCAAGAAGCCAGCCAAGGTGGGTGCAGTGGCACATGCCTGTAATCCCTGCAGCTCAGGAGGCTGAGGAAGGAGGATTGCAAGTTCAAAGCCAGTCTCAGCAATTTAGTGAGGTCCTAAGCAACTTAGAGAGACCCTGTCTCAAAAAAAAAATTAAAAGGTCTGGGGATGTGGGTCAGTGGTAAAGTACCCCAGTTCAATCCCAAGTACAAAAAAAAAAAAAAATCCTGTAAGAACCATGACAAATCATGATCACACAAAGATCACAAGATTGATAGAGTGAACTGGCGAGGACATGGGGGATCTGGGGCTATCCTGATCCGGAGTGGCCCTGTCCATGGGAATAACCAATGCAGCAAGACAATTAGCAATCCTATGGAAGTCCTGCATGCATGCAGCTTCTGGGCAGGGAATTTATCATCAGCTGCGCATGTGCAACATGTGACCCAGGCCATTGCCTGGTGACAGCAAATGACTGCAACAGACTGCCAGTCCACTTACTGTGGACCCTGATCTGTGGAGGAGATGATGGTAGGTCCACACAACGACAAAGAGAACAGGATCTTTTCATGGGTAGATCTGTACAGCTCTCCAAGATGGAATAAGTGGATCTGTAAGAGTAAACAGTAAGCTACTATTTGTGTACAAAAGAAAACAACATATGTCCGCAGCTGAATTATAGGCAGAGAGTATCTCCAGAAGGATGTGTAAGAAACAAGGATTCCTTGGGGAAGACGATGTGTGGCTGGGAGAGAAGGGACTTTTCACTGCCAATCTTCAATAACTTCTGAATGTGGTAGAGAGTGTGTGTAGTGTATAAATAACAAAACAGGAAAACAGAAAACCGCCTACACACACACACACACACACACACACCATCTCCCGCATGTCTTTGACAGGTGTGGCTGCCCCTGTCATCTCTTTGCAAGTGATGAAATGGAACCAGCCCATAGAAGCTCAGGAAGCCACCCAGGGCCACCCAGCAAGGAAGTGGCAGAGCTGTTTGGGACTCAGATCTGCAGGTCAGGCTTAGGGCAATGCAGAGGAGGGGTCCCAAGGTGGGGTGTCACAGCTATCCAGGGCCAGGCAACAGCCTTCAGATTGGGGAGGGAACTACAAGATGGGCAATTCCAGAAACTCAGCTCTGGCCCTGGGTGTTTGTGAAGGACCACGTGCCCCAGTGGAAACATCTGCAGTCATCGTATATTGGGAAGACCAAGCCTGGCCCTGCCAGGGGCCATCTGTGTGACCTCCCAACCTCCCGCAAGTAATCTTCCCTCTGCAACCAGAGCACCTCACTAGGTCCCCACTGCAGAAGGTACAGTAGTAGTAAATGAAATGACAAACGAGAAAACCCCCTTCTCCCAAAGCAGATGCTCAAAGACAAAGCAAATGACTGCAACAGATTAAAAACAAACAAACAAAACTTTTGTAGTTATAAATGGACAGAATGCCTTTATTTTATTTATTTTTATGTGTTGCTAAGGGTCAAACCCATTGCCTCCCACGTGCTAGGCAAGCGCTCTGCCACTGAGCCCCAGCCCCAGCCCAGCAATACAGATCTTTAGTCTGGGGGGTCTCAAAAACCTCTGGGCAGCCTGGGCTATCACCCAGGCTGTCACCGCCTCCTGAGTTTCACACACACACACACACACACACACACACACACGACATTATTTGCTAAGTTCGTCCGGTCGCTCATTCATTAGATTCACACCTATGCAGGGCTTCTGTAAGGGCCCCTTCCTCGCCCGTTCCCCGGCCCGCGTGTCCCCTAGGACAGTCAGACTACTTCCCACTGCGCACTTTGGCACTTGCCAAACGGACCCAGCGTCCAGGGACTCGGACCTTTCCGGTGCCTCCTGTTCCACAGCGGAGCCCGCCGGGGGTCGACTTCTCCGTCCAGGCCACACCCTCCCTCCCAGACAGCCAATGAGTGCAGCTGCTTGATCCGGCCCTGCCCCACCAGGGAACCCCGGCCACTGATTGGTCCGCCCGGCGCAGTGTTCCCCCCGCAGAGCCTCAG
>NW_026000185.1:28310693-28370018 GCF_001458135.2 Marmota marmota marmota
GCCCGCCGGCTGCCCCGGACCCTGGCGTCTGGCTTCTACCCGCCAGGCCCCCGCGTCACGGACTCGCGATGGCCAAGCGCAGCTCTCTGTCTATCCGCATCGTGGAGGGGAAGAACCTGCCCGCCAAGGACATGTGAGCGCCGCCAGGGGTGGGCGCCCCAACTTTCCGGGAAGGGGAGCTGTCCCCCTTACGCCTGACCTTTCCGGGGTCCACGCGGCCCGCCCACAAGTGGAAGGGTAGTGAGGGCGTGGCGACTGCTGCCCCCGAGGGGGACCGGCAGTGAAAATGGGGACAGTGAGAAGATTTGTTGCGGGCTTCGGATAGGGGTGGCGATAGGGGGAGAATGCCAGTGAGCACTGGGGGAGTGACGAGGGGGCGGGGATCGCTAAGGGGCTTAGCGTAGCCCTGGGGGAGCGGCTCCCGAGGAAGGGGCTGTGGTAGGACAGAATCCAGTACGGAGGTGACATGTAGGGAGAACTACTCAGGGTGTGGCTGGTAGAGGTGGGGTGCCCCCTAGAAACAGGGATCTTCCTCCCTAATTCCGGAGCCCGTAGTACCCCGAAGTGTGTACCTGACGGGCGCTGGGGCCAGGGGCTGTCCCGGGTCTCGAGGCCAGGACTGGTGCAAGATGAGCAGGGTGTGGGCGCCCGGTGGTAATCGTTGCTTGAGCCCCCTGCTTTGCCTGAGACATGCATTTAATCCCTACAGCCCCCCGAGCACTCAGGGCTCACCATTCCATTTTATAGATGAGAAAACCGAGATCAGAAGCATGAAATCCTGGCTCCAGGTAGCAGATCAAGGCTTTGCATCTAGGGCTCTTAAGAGCTGCTGACAGGTCCCTGGCCCGATCTGGGGGGCTTTCGGGGGCCCCTTGCATCTTTCTCATTGTGCCCCAAGGCTGAGCTGTGGGACCCCTGGCTCCCCATCTCAGCTCTGCCCGGGGTTTCCTCTGTGCCGCGGAAGGCAGTTCCTTGCTCGGGAAGCCTCCCTTTCCTCTTCTGTCTCAGGACTCTGCGATTGCCCGATCCCCCGGAGGAGAGGTGCAAAGCACAGAGCTGGAGGGGCACTGGCTGCTTGGAAGAAGAGGGAGGGAGGGAAGGGGATCCCAGAGGAGGCCCAGGGTCCAAAGTCTGCTGGGCTGGACCTTTCCTGCCCCTGGGGTTCCTCAGCAGGCTCCCGGATGCAGAGAAGTGGCGAGCCTGCAGCGGGAAGCGGGGAGCGAGGGCATCTCTCTGGCACACACAAACAGTGGCCCGGGTAAGCTTCCCAGCACGCTCAGCGCTGGGAGCGGTTCCAGTTCAAGGCCCCCTGGGCCTGAGGAGGCCGAGCTCAGCAGTTGCCATGGCAATGGGGAGGGAGGGGTGGGCGATTTGAGGTGGGTTTCTGTGAATAGGAGGAGGCTGTCGGGGGCTAGGAATGAGGTCTGTTGGGGTGGAAGGCCGACCAGCTGTGAGATGGGTCTCTAGAAGGGTGTCAGCCCCCAGGCCCCACCTTCAAGCACCCCCCACCCTGGCACTGATAACTAGGTCATCTTGGCTGCTTCTGGTTGGTGGTGGCTGGAAGGAGCAGTCCCTCCGTCTGTCGCCTCCCTCCCAACCCAGCAGCTGGCCCTAGTGCCAAGCTCTGGGTTCTCAGCAGTCCAGAGCCATGAAGCCCTTGGGCTGTGCCCACCTGGCAGGCCAAATTTGGTGTTCCCTGTCCCCTGCACAGTTAGGGACTCTGGGCAAAGGATGTCCACATCCTGTTGGTACTGCCTCCAGAATCCTTCCTCACCCAGTTCCCCGTCCCTGTCCCTCACCTCTCCTGTCACCCCTCACCATCTCTTCCCTGCCTTCCCCAAGGTGGCTGGTGTACACAGCTCTAACCTGTCAACTTACACCCAGGTCTGAGCCATCTCATAAACTCCACCCCGTGCCTGTGGGCCCCGCCCTTCGAAGCCCTGCCTCTGATGTTGGGGTTTTCTGCTTTCCTGAGTGGCCTTCGGAGCCCTGCAGACAGCTCCTGCTGGTCTTTCAGGTCTCTTCTCAAACTCCTCCCCAGGGCTTTCCCTGGTGCCCCAGGCAAGGTTCATGGCCCAGCCCTTGGTGTGGCAGCCACCCCTTCAGGGGCTGCCTGTCCCCTCCAACTATGAGGGCAGACACTGTGACTCATTCCTCCTGGCACTGTGAGTTGCCGGAGGGACCTGGTCAGTGGGAGAGGAGAGTCAGGGACCTTCC
Source organism: Marmota marmota marmota (assembly GCF_001458135.2). Classification (NCBI taxonomy): domain Eukaryota; kingdom Metazoa; phylum Chordata; class Mammalia; order Rodentia; family Sciuridae; genus Marmota; species Marmota marmota. Next base: position 28,312,911 of record NW_026000185.1, read on the forward strand.
CATAGGCCTTCATGAACCCCGTGAGCTACATTTCCAGAATTGGCTGATGAGGAAGCTGAGGTTCAGGTCCCACAGCAGAGAAGTGAGCCACTCTGTCCACTGCTGACTGGCCAAGCACCCTCTCCCAACCAAGGTTGCAGGGGTTTTGGGGCCTGAGCCTCAAGATCCCAGGCAGCGCATTGGCTGCAGGGCTCCCAGGGGCTTGGAGATCCTGGAAGGCCTCTGCGAGCACTTGAGGCAGCAGGTGGCCTGCAGTGTCTCACCAGCCCTGAGCCTATCTCCTGAGCCGCATCCCGGCCAGCCAGGGTTGCATACCTCTGAGGATGGGGAGCTCACCACCTCCCTGGTGGCCATCTTGGCTATAGCCTGTATGAGAGGGACCCCCTCCTTGCACAGCTGCCCCTTCCTCCTGCCGCTGCCTTTCCTGAGTTTCTACCTCACAGGCCCAGAACACAGCTGCCTCCACCACCAGCAGCTTTCAGAACCTGTCTGCTCTGAAAAAGCCATGCTCCCCGCTGGCTCCCATCCCCGGTACCTAGGTCAGTGGGCAGGAGCTGGGTCCCACAGTGACCAGTGACCCACTGGTTCCCACACCCAGTGGCCCTGGGGACAGGCCCAGGGCTATTTTGGGGTTTGCCCTCTCTTTCCTCTTCCCCAGCCTAGAAACTGCCAAGGCCCTAAATATAGAGGCCCACAAGGAGCCAGACGGGGCCAGTGGACATGGGCTGGGGCAAGGAGAAGTGGGAGAGGGTACAGCCCAGGGGTCTCACTAAGTTGGAGGACGTGGGCAGGATTCACCAAGAATTCATCAGGCAATGCAGTTGGGCCCAGGTCCTTACACCTGGCCTCAGCCTACTCTTGACACTGTCCCCTCCCACCCCTCTGGTCCAGTTGTTGAGTCAGCACTGTCCTGTGCATGTTCTGCCCCTGCCCCCAAGCCTGTGCCCACTCCAGCCACCCTGCCTGCCAGCCTCAGCGTTCTCCCTGCATCCATTCAGAGTGGGAGCTGAGTGGAGCAAGTGGTCCCCTGCCCTGAGGGGCCTTGAGGTCAGCAGGCAGTAGCAGGACAGAGGGGACACTATCCCATGGGACACAGCCCAAAGAGGTCCCCTTAGGCTTCAGCCTGAACTGACCTCCGCCTGCTGCTTCTGAGTGTGGTTCTGGGGCCTGCAGCCCAGCCCAGCCCAGGGGCACGCGGGGGCCTGGCTGAGGACTGGAGCTGCCCAGCTTTGGGCTGGCAAGATGCAAGCTGGGGTCACACACCCAGGAGGGGCTGTTGGGTGAAGGCGTAGGGGAGGTCACTGTGCTGGGTTGGCAGTTCATTCTTTACAAATCAGGCTTGGTGGATATTTCCTAGGTCATGAGGGCCTTTGGAGCTGCTGCCCCGGGGAGTCCTCTGCCGGAAGAACTCCTTTAGAGAACTGGCGAGTGGCAGCGGGATTTTATATAAATGTACTTCCTTTTTGTGGAGGCCAGGCTGAGGGACAGTTCTAGACAGTGGGCACCTTCCTCCTTTTTGCCCAGTAAGCACCCTGGGCTGGCTGGAGGCCCCTCTCAACCCTACAAACCCCCCACCCATCTGAGACTGGAGGACCCAAATAGGGCTGGGGAACCGTTCCCTTATTCCTTCCCTCCTTTATTCATTCAGTCAGTGAACCCCTGGGGAGGCCCTGTCTTGTGCCAAGCCCTGTCCTGGGCCCTGTGACACAGAAGTAGTCCCCATCCTCAGGTAGCTCTGGCATGTGGGGGAGGCCGGAAGGCCTCACTCCCAGGGCTGGGAGGAGACAGTGGAGGTGGTGGCAGAACTCGGGGGGAGCCCTTGCTGTCTCTGAGGCTGAGGAGGGGCCTGGGGACAGTCCCAGCAGCAGGGTCAGTAGCAGCAAAGGCTCAGAGGGGAGAGTAAGGGGCAAGACTTTCATGTTGAGTGCTGGGATGCTGGCATGGGCGGGCTGTTGCCTGGACACTGTGTGGGGCGAGGTGGAGGTGGGTAGGAAGGAGCCTCCCGGGGCCCTGCCTTCCCCCACCACCTCTCCCAGGCGAGGGTGGGCGCATGTTCTGGCCTGAGGAGCCTTTAGTCTCCAGCCCAGGTGCCACGCCTCTGCCTTCACTGGCACTGTCTTCCTCAGGGGTCCCCCAGGGTCGCTAGCAGAGGGAGGGGCTGCCCAGGAGGTCCCGCCCACCAGCTCTGCCCCTTGTCCGTCTTTCCTACAGCAATGGCAGCAGCGACCCCTATTGCATCGTCAAGGTGGACAATGAGCCCATCATCAGGTACAACCCTGCCCAGATCCTGAGGGCCCCTGAGCTCCCTCTTCAGCCACCTGCTCCTCCCAGAAAGGTCCAGCTCTGGAGTCCCCAACCCGCCTGTGTCCTGACACATCAGCTGGAAGTTGAGAAGAGCCACCTGTGGGCTGGGGGGTGTGGCACATGGTAAAGCGCTTGCTCAGGATGTGTGGAGCCCTGGGTTTCATCCCCAGGGCCACAAAGAGAAGAGAGACACAAAAGAAAAAGAAAAAGACAAGACTCGAAGACTCCCCTGTAGCTGGCCTGGCTGATGCCTGACCCTCGTGCTGGTCTCTGTGGCCCTCTGGGTGCCCTACCCAGGGCCTGGACCGCCTGTTGGTCTTTGCAGTCTTCACAGCCCCCAAGAGAGGGATCACGATGCAGAGTCACAGTGCTGTCACTTAGAGTGCACTTCTCCCCCTGGCCTGGAGCCAAGCCTTTGCTAGCTCTCAGTGCATCACAGTCATTAGGCCCCACCCAGATAAGGCCACTGAGGCTCAGGCTGGGTGACTCTCCCGAGGTCACACCCCTCAGTACCTACGTGGCACAGCCTGACAAGGTCTCAAGTCTGGAAGACTGGAGCTGAGCCCTCCCCTCCCCCCTGCCCCATCCTCGCTCTGACTTTGGGCCCTTCCTTCCTGTGATTGTCCCCCAGTGAGGCCTGCCTCCCTCTGGGCCCAGAAGGACCGGGTCTCCTCAATGTCCTGCCTGTCTGCTGGGTCTTTGCCGTCCATCCCCTCCTTCACCCAGGCTCCTGCCTCTAAGTTTGTGGCCAGAGCGGCTTCCCTATTCTGCACACTGGAGTGGCCACTGCTGACCCCAGCCAAGGCCACCAACTCACAGCTCCTCCCCACCTGCAAGTAGTGGCCCAGCCTTTCTCCAGGCCATGGATGGAAAGCAGGGACAGGGGCGTGGCAGTTCTGATGGTCTCAGCAGAGACAGGAAAACCAAGGCCCCAGAGTCCACAGGGTTTGAGAAGTGGTCAGCCTGGGAGGGGGTGACCCCAGCCTCCATCCAGGCCTCTCAGTCATATGCCCTGCTGAGTCCCAGGAGCTGAAGGCGCTGATCTTAGAGGTTCGGCCAGAGCTGGGTGAGGCTGGAGGCTAGGTTTTTAGCCCCCACCACACTTTTTTTTATTTTGGCACTGGGAATTGAACCCAGGGCCACTTTACTGAGTCACATCCCCAGCCCTCATTGGTTTTTGTTTTGAGACAGGGTCTCACTAAGTTACTTAGAGCCTTGCTAAGTTGCTGAGGCTGGCCTTAAACTTGCAATCCTCCTGCCTCAGCCTCCTGAGTCACTGGGATCATAGTGTGCACCACAGTGCCTGGCCAGGCTTCCTGCTATGTGACTTGAGGCCGTCTGCTCCCAACTGTGGGACTAGTCCCATACATAAATGTCCTGGGTCCCATCCAGGACAGAGAGGAAGGTCAGGGAGTACAGACTGGTGGTGGACAGTGGGAGCTGAGAGGTGGACACGTCCAACACAGCCTGTGTTACCTGGGGTGGGAGAATTTGTGAAGAGGGCGGCACGACTCACACGGCCCTGCCTTGCCCTTGCCCCGAGCGGGAGGTGGCCTGGGAAGTGCTGAGGGTCCTCTCCTGCAGGACAGCCACTGTGTGGAAGACCCTGTGCCCCTTCTGGGGTGAGGAGTATCAAGTGCACTTGCCGCCCACCTTCCACGCCGTGGCCTTCTACGTCCTGGACGAGGACGCACTCAGGTGGGTGTGTCTGGCTCTGAAGCTGGGCTGGCAGGTGGCCACTGTGGGCCTGAGAGGAGGCAGGGCCTGTGCGTGTGCGTGTGTGCAGGTGAGCACAGTGAGCAGTGGGTGTGACGGTGGAACGGGCCTGGGCCACGGGTAGGCACCTCCGTGGGTGTACTTGGTGTCCACGGGCAGGGGCATCATGTGCCCGGGAGAATGCCCGGGATCCGGGTCAGGTCCAGCTCCACTGGCCCAAGCTCACTACTCCCCCAGGGCCCTGAAATTGTGGGGTAGGGTTCTGGGCCCCCAGGGAGTAGGTACCACGGCCCTGCCTGGCTTTGACTCCATCTCCCCCTGTAGCCGGGATGACGTCATCGGCAAGGTCTGCCTCACAAGGGACACCCTGGCCTCCCTCCCAAAGGGTAAGATCCAGAGAGGGAGTCCCGCTGGCTCCTGCCTCCCCGTCCCCCAACCCTGCCTCCACTGGTTTGCCCAGCCCTGGCCTCCTGCCCACTGCGAGGTTTCCCTGGGGGCTCCCACACGTCCCCAGCTCAGGGAGAGTCATTGCCATCCTTCTCTGAAGCCTGGGCTTCTGGCCATCCTTTGCACCCCTGGCTCTATGTCCTGGGCCCCAGGTTGGGACAGAACCTCCCCTAGGGCAAAGAGGGGCTGCCAGTGGTGGGACCGGAGGCCCGTGCAGGCAGAGGAAGGGACTCCTGATACTCTGCTGCCGAGGTGAACAGAGCCTTCCTCGGTTGAGCCAGCTTCTCCTGTCATGGGGTCCCCTCCGTCTGCAGTCTGCCCCAAGCCTGGGGAGGTTGGCCTTCAGCTGATCCAGGCTGGAGAACCCCTTGGATTATTCTGGGATGCAGACCTTGTTTCCAGGTGTCAGCCCTGCCCCAGCCTTGCTGTGTGACCGTGGGCAGGTCTTGCTTTCTCTGGGCTTATGTGAGGATTCAAACTAGGAGGAGTTCCTGGGTGCCTGAGTCCCTGTGACCCCCTTGCTGGCTTCCCCATACACACCTGCTCCTGTCTGTGAGCCTGGGGCGGGCAGGCCTGTGGGGGCAGCCGGCTCTGCTGACTCATGGAGCCTTGTGACCTGCCAGGCCAGAGGCTGCCTCTGCTGCAGCCCCAGCAGCCCCTCTGGGGTCCATGTGCCCAGTGATGCTGTTCTTGGGGACCCTTGTCACTTCTCTGCCTGTGCTTCAGATCCCCCCAGCAGCCCTAGAGGAGCTTCTGCCTCCTATTTTAAGGTGGGGAAAGTGAGGACCGAAAGGCAGCCCCTGACCAGTCAGGGCCAGGACCCCCCAGTGCTGATGGCAGCAGAGTGAGTCCGCAGGCCCCAGGTCGCCCACCGAGGTTCCCATCCTAGCTGCTGTTGTTCAGTGTGTGGGCCTCAGTTTCTCCAGCTGTCCTGGGACAGCTGTGTCCCTCACAGGTGTCTGAGAGGTTCCCAGGGGACCCTGGAGGCTGAGGTGAGGGTGGAGGGACGGGCCAGACCCCTGGCTGAGCCTCAGCCCCTCAGGTTTCACCGGGTGGGCCCACCTGACCGAGGTCGACCCTGACGAGGAGGTGCAGGGCGAGATCCATCTGCGGCTGGAGGTGGTGCCCGGGACCCCGGCCCGTCGGCTGCGCTGCTCTGTGCTGGAGGCCAGGTGAGGTGTGGGGAAGGGGGACAGGGCCTGGGACACTGGGCCCACTGTGGAGGGCGGGCCGCCTCCCCTGCTCCATGCCTGGGTCCCAAGGCCGCCTCCCGCCAGAGCTTGCTGTTAAGAGGCTCTGGGGCTGCTTTCCTGACTCAAAGATGTCACCTGGGTGACCTCCACCCTGGGGCGTGGCCCTTCAGGGAAGGGATAGTGTTCTGACAGGGAGCTCCGGGCACCCTGGAGCAGGGATGGGGGTGCCGGGGACGATGCTCCAGCGCTGAGGCTGGGCTGCCCCTGGTTGACCCCAGCGTGAACTTGGCCTGGTCAGTGTGCAGGTGCAGGTCCTGGGTCCTGCAGGAGGGAGTTGCTGAGGATCTCCACATGGGGTGTGTGTGCTGGGGTAGGGACGCTCGTCTCCAGGAGGGACAGTGGCTTGGATGGCTGTGGGCCTGAGTCACCTGTGGCAGGGCCACCCCCCCCCACCCCCACGGTATTTTTAGCTGCAGGCCCCACTCCTGTCTGGGGCTGGTGTGAGTCACACATGGTCCTTGAGTAGCGGCTTCCCCTCTGGCTCCAAACCCTCTCCTTGGAGTCCCCCTGTCCCTGGGCCAGTGGGCAGTCTAGCTAGCATCCTGAATGAGGGTCCCCCACCCCAGGAAAATGTCTCTCCTGCAGGGAGGGGGGTTGGGTGACGGACACCTCAGGCATCCTGTGGTTTCCCCTGCATTATTTTTGGCCCCAGGGCTGGGGCAGTGGACATGGCTGCACTCGGGCAGAGCCACCCCCATGCTCTCCCATTCCCTCCCCACCCGCTGGCCCCTGCCCACCCACTTCCTCCATTCCCAGCCTTGCCTGGCACCAGATTGTCTGGGGCACTGGTGCCCACATGTGTGTGCACGCACACGCTGCGAGCCCTGGAATCCCAGGCTGCTGTCCCTGGCTCCAGTCCCTATCCCTGGGAATGGGAATCACAAAGCCCTTCTCCCCGGCCCACCCTCTCTCCAAAACCACCTCTCTCAGCCCTCTCCTCTCAGAGATTGTGGGGGACCCAGTGGCTGGCTCCGTGTCGCTGCTTCCTAGCAAGTCCTGGTAGGGGGAGTGGTGGTCCCAGCCCCTTTGAGAGCCAGGGGCGGGGGACCTGTTCCCTGCTATCCTCAGTGAGTCTCATGGAGTCCCGAGGCAGCAGCGTGAGAAGGCTGGTTTGCTGCTCAGGGAAACAGAACATTTTCTCCTTGCTCTGGGCAGAATCTCAAGGCCAAACCTCGGGGTTCTACTAGAGCTGTGTTTTCCATTTTTGCAGTTCCGGAGGTGGAGCTTGGGGGCTCTAGCAGGCTGGGCAAGCGCTGTACCCTGAGCTGCACGTACCCCAGCCCCTTAGGCATTTTTTTTTTTTTAGAGACAGGGTCTTACTAAGTTGCTCAGGGCCTAAAATCAACCTCGCTAAGTTGCTGAGGTTGACTTTGAACTTGAGATCCTTCTGCTTCAGCCTCCCAAGCCTTTGGGATTACAGGTGTGCACCACCGTCCCCAGCTCCTTAGACAGTTTTAAGAGGCTTCAAACTAAAACATACAGCAGATAGAAGAAGGGTGGACTCTGTTCTTCCACTAGGGGCGCCAGGGCCAGATTTGGGCTTTGTAAAGATCCGTCTATGGAGAGAGGAAAGGGTGATTGACGGGGCCTGCACCTCGCCCACCTCAAGCAGGGGGCCGTCGGCAGGCCTCAGTGGGGCAGGTCTCATCCTCTCCATTTTACTAATGAGGAAACAGGCTCAGAGGGGGCCCCTGCCCAGGACTGCCCAGGGAACAGTGGGTGGGGCCTGACCTGGCTTCACTCCCCCCACCCCACCCCAGAGTCAGGTGCAGCAACTGGCCTGTGGCCGCCCAGTCAGAGGGAGCTGTGGCCTCCACCATGGGACATTTTTGGCCATGTGGGGAACAGGGGGTGACCGCTGTGGGAAGAGGAGCTCAGAAAGGGGACAGGTGCTGTCCACAGCCAGCTTGCCAGGGACAGGATGAGCCCAAGCCTTTCCAGCCTGGTGTGTTTACCTCGAGGCGATGACAAGCTGGGGCAGCAGACCCAGGTGACAGGTGGGTGATCCACTGTCCCTATCCCACCATCAGGGACCTAGCCCCAAAGGACCGGAATGGCGCATCTGACCCTTTTGTCCGAGTGCACTACAATGGCCGGACACAGGAGACCTCGGTGAGGAGGCTGGTGGGCTGGGGAGGGCCGGGGAGGCCCAGGGACTCTTCCCCCACCAGCCCTGCCCTCACCACCCGCCCCCTCTCCACCATCTGAGAAGCCAGGTTGGAACTGGAGTTTCCAGATGAGGCTCAGGGACGTGGGGCATCCCCTCTGAGGCGACAGAACAGGTCCCAGCCCTTCTGTTGCCAGCTCCTTTCATGCCTGGCCATGCTGGAGAGGGCGGAGAGTCGGTCAAGACAGCACAGTGAGGGTGCTCTTAGAAGTGCCACAGCTTCCCATCCTCCTTTTGTCACCTCCAGGAGATGGTAGGGTAGTGGGCACAGACCTGGGGGGAGGGTGATACAGGTTCTCAGTGCCATTTCTGTTTTGCTGTGTGGCCTTGGACAATTCTGTTTGCTACTCTGGGCCTCTATTTCCCCATCTGTGAAATGGGTGGTCTTGTACAGGAAGGTTGTTTTTTGTTTAATTTTTTTTAGTTGTTGATGGATCTTTTGTTTATTTATATGCGGTGCTAAGAATTGAACCCAGCGCCTCATGCCTGCTAGGCAAGCACTCTACCACTGAGCCACAATCCCAGCCCAGAAGGTTGCTTTTTGTTGTTGTTTTTGTACTTGGAATTAACCCCGGGGGTACTTTACCACTGAGCCATGTTCTCTTTTTATTTATTTCTTTATTTTGAGGTAGGGTTTCACTAAGTTACTGAGGCTAGTCTCAAACCTGTGATCCTCCTGCCTCAGCCTCCTGAGTCACTGGGATTACAGGTGTCTCACCACTGTGCTTGGCTTTGGACAGGAAGTTTTCACCTCTGCTACTGCAGAGCCAGGGACAGTGTCCAGGGCAACTCTGCCCTTGGCTGGGCCTTGGAAGCCCTGTCGAGGGAGCCCCACCCCTGCCCCTTTCTGAACAGGTTGTGAAGAAATCCTGCTACCCTAGATGGAACGAGACATTTGAATTTGAGCTGGAGGAGGGGGCTGCGGAGGCTCTGTGCATTGAGGCCTGGGACTGGGACCTCGTCAGCCGAAATGACTTCCTGGGCAAGGTAACACCCCTCCATTCCCCACGCAAGCACGCGCACACACACCCCAGGCAGCACCCGGCGCCCATTCCCACCATCCCACCCTCAGGGACCTGCCTCAGTTTCTCCAGAGAGGAGCGCCCAGGAAGCCCAGGACCAGCAGCTCCCCCACCCACTGCGGCTGGTGCTCAGGCGCCCTTGGAAGGTGCCCTTCCCCCAAGAGAACAGTACCTGGGAGGGAGGGGCCTGAGTGTCCCAGCCCCCGCCTGTCCTGCCCCCAGGTGGTGGTCAACATGCAGAGGCTGTATGCTGCCCAGCAAGAGGAAGGCTGGTTCCGGCTGCAGCCCGACCAGTCTAAGAGCCAGCGAGGCGGGTGAGTGCCCTGGGGCGGGTCTGAGATTTGAGGGCTGGCTGCTGGCCACCAGGCAGGAGAAGGGCAGGGGGCTCAGCCAAGGCTTCCTTCAGTCCTTGCCAGCCAGGCAGGACCCACCGCCTGTCCTGTCCCACCGTCCTGCGCCGAGCTCGGGGTTACACAGCCGTCCTGCCTCTGGCAGTTTCTAGAACAAGCCCTCAGACGCTTTCCCTTTAAGGGCTTCTCTGCAGGCCTCAGACCAGGGTGCAAGTCCTAGAGTCAGTCTGTCAGAGCCATAAGCCTTAAGCCCCTCCCCAAGCTTCTCCAGGGACAGGGTGCCAGAGAGAAGACAGGACACCCCGGCAAACTGAATTCCAGATGATGCAGGAATGACCATGGGGTATTCCAAACTTAACTGTCTTGTGTTGCTATTTTGTTAAATCTGGCGTCCCTGCCCAGGAAGTCCTTTGGCCTACTTGCACCCCTTGGCTGTTTCTGCCTTGTCACCCTGCAGAAGTTCCCCCATGCCCCCCTCCATGCATACCCTTAACAGGAAGGAGCAGGTGGCCGGGTGTGTGTCCAGCCCAAAGCATTTCCAAAGAACGGGCCCAGGGTCTCCTCTGACAGCTTCTGCCGGGTGCGGGGTGTATTCTGGCTAGCGCAGCCTACTGACCTCCCGGGCCATGTGTGGGGGGGCACGGAGAAGGTTAAGCCTCGTTGGGTGCCCTCACCGGGAGGGTCGGAGCAAAGATGCTTAGAGGTCAGATTTCCTGTGCCAACTTGCTTAAGCTGCCTGAGCCTCAGTTTCCCTGGCAGGTTGTCGTGGGGCCTGGGGATTTGCTTCTGGGATAAGGAGTGTGTGTGTGTGTGTGTGTGTGTAAGAGAGAGAGAGAGAGAGAGAGAGAGAGAGAGAGAAGGTGCTGTTCTGGGAGTTTCTTGTGATCCTGGGGATGGAACGCAGGGTCTTGTGCATGCTGGGCAAGTGCTCTGCCATTGAACTGCCCCCAGCCCCACCGGGGAGTTTACATATTCGAGGTCGAGGAGGCTGGTGTGCCCACTTGAGCCAAGCCTGGGGGCTGCAGGAGTCTGAGGCAGCAGGGTGCTAGCCTTGAGGAAGGATGGAGTCCCTGAGAACTGAGGCAGGAGGGGCTTTGGGGAGAGAAGGGCAGACAGAGCCAGGGGCAGGGCAACTGCAGGGCAGGGCAGAGAGACTGTGAGGTTGTCCTGAGGAGGCAAGTCCCCAGGTGGGGCCGGGGTGGGGGTGCACTGGGGGGGGGCTGCTGCCCAGGGTGGCCTGCCTCCCTGGTGGAGAGGTCACAGGCCACCCATTCCAGGGGCAGCCTGGGCTCCTTGCAGCTGGAGGTGCGGCTGCGGGACGAGGTGGTGCTGCCCTCGCGCTGCTACCAGCCCCTGGTGCAGCTGCTGTGCCGGGAGGTGAAGCTGGGCACCCAGGTGAGGGGGCCCTGGGGGAAGGTGGGCGGGCCCAGGGCCAGTGGACCTGCCCTGCCTGTCCTAAACCCATCCTGCAGAGCAGCGGCATGGGGCTGGCCAGTGTCCAGGGCCCAGCCACCCTTGCCATGATGCTCTGAGGTCCTCGAGTGGAGGGTTTGGGCTCCCTGGGGGTCTCCCAGCCCTTCCTCCCCTGCTGCCTGCTGCAGGGCCCAGGACAGTTGATCACCATCATCGAGGAGACAACGAGCACAGACCGTCGCCAGGAGGTGGCCACCAACCTGCTCAAGCTCTTCCTGGGGCAGGGGCTGGCCAAGGACTTTCTGGACCTGCTCTTCCAGCTGGAGCTGGGGCGAACCAGTGAGGCCGGGGAGGAGCTGACACTGGACAGGGGAGGGGTTCCTTCTTAGCAGGCTGATGGGTCCAGTGGAGAGGGCGAGAGCAGAGGTGGCACAGGGTTGGGAGGTGGCCAGGAGCCACCAGGTCCTCTGTTCTCCTGCTCCCCCCAAGCCTTGTTCCAGCCCTCTGCCCATTGGGACCTCTGCTTGTAGGTGAGGCCAACACGCTGTTCCGAAGCAACTCTCTGGCCTCAAAGTCCATGGAATCTTTTCTGAAGGTGAGGCTACCTGGTATACCATCCTCATCTTGTGGGTGACAAGACACAAAGGTTCAGAAAGGCCAGTTTTATCTCTGTGCCCTCAAAAGCATAAGAGTTCCATTCACTCATTTATTAGAAGCAGTGTGTTGAGTCACCTGGTTGTGCACCTGGCCCCATCCTGGGTGGATACTGTGGGCAAATGGTGCACGGAGTGGCTGGGGAGATAGTGGGCAGCTGGACAGGGGAGTCTTGACCAGTGCGGCTCGTGGTGGCCCCCAGGTGGCAGGGATGCGGTATCTGCACGGCGTCCTGGGCCCCATCATTGACAGAGTGTTTGAAGAGAAGAAGTACGTGGAGCTCGACCCCAGCAAAGTGGAAGTTAAGGATGTAGGGTGAGGCTGGTGGGAATCACTGGGGGCGCAGCGGTGGGGAATCTGCCTTTCTGCAAGTGTGTGTTTACGGCTCTTTCTGCCTGGGCCTACGGGATGCTGCTCTGCCCATCTGTGTGTTCTCTGTCCGTGTGCGGGCGCTGACCGCGGCGGTCTTGTCCACTTGCCCCGGCCCTCGCAGGTGTTCAGGGCTGCACCGCCCGCAGACGGAGGCCGAGGTGCTGGAGCAGAGCGCACAGACGCTGCGGCCCACCTAGGGGCGCTGCTGAGCGCGCTCTGCCGCTCGGTTCGCGCCTGTCCAGCGGTGATCCGCGCCACCTTCCGCCAGCTCTTCCGGCGCGTGCGCGAGCGCTTTCCCAGCGCCCAGTACGAGGTGCGCCCCCTGCCGGCAGGACTGGGTCAGAGCTAACGGGGTGGGAAGAAACCGGTGCGGAGGCGGAGCAGGGGTGGGGCCGAGGGCGGGGCGGGGGCGGGGCCAAAGGGAGCGGACTGTCGGGAGCCCGGGCAGGGGGAATCCAGCCCCCACTCTCCAAACCTCTCCAGAACGTGCCGTTCATCGCAGTCACCAGCTTCCTGTGCCTGCGCTTCTTCTCTCCTGCCATCATGTCGCCCAAGCTCTTTCACCTGCGGGAGCGGCACGCGGACGCCCGCACCAGCCGCACGCTGCTCCTGCTGGCCAAGGTGCGGGCCTGTGGACAGAGGCGGGATGGCTGGTTGAATACAGCATAGGGGCACTGGCCTGGACCACAGTGCGTCCCCCACTGGCCCTGATACATTCATGGAACTGGGCTTTACAAGGCTTTCTCGTGGTCACCCCCACTGAGCCCCATATCACAGATAAGGGAATGACTTGCTGAGGGACAGAGGAAACCCGAGCCCTGTCAGGTGAATCAGGCCTTTCAACCCGGTCTACTTACCCCCAGGCTGCACCTGTCTGTCCACCAAGTGCAGCAGTCTGATATTAAGCCTGAAGGCCAATAGGTTGGGCTCCATGGTCTTAATTATCAGGTTCCAAACCATGATCCATTCACCCCTGATCCCCTGTAGGGCGAGGGTGGGCCCATGGGCAGGGTTTCTGCTGTTTCTGCCTCTACAGCCTGACCTGGGTGGGGAACAGTGGTCAGGTCCCTGCCCCGCGAAGCCTGGTCCTTCCTGCTGTCACCCCCCAGGCGGTCCAGAACGTGGGCAACATGGACTCGCCAGTTTCCAGGGCCAAAGAAGCTTGGATGGAGCCGCTGCAGCCCACCGTGCGCCAGGGTGTGGCGCAGCTGAAGGACTTTATCACCAAGCTTGTGGACATAGAGGAGAAGGAGGGTGAGTCCTGCTCTGCGCGTGGCCTCAGCTCTCTGTGCCCCACCAGAGCCTCCTGGCCAGTGGCTCCACCCACGGTTGCCTGTGCCTCGTGGCCCCACCTACCGCTTTCGTTTGCTCCGCCCCGGGGCCAAGGCCCCGCCCATNCCCCGCCCCGCCCACAGCCTCGTGTTCATGTTTGCTCTGCCCTACTCCCCGGCTGCAGAGCTGGACCTGCAGCGAACCCTGAGCTTGCAGGCACCGCCTGTGAAGGAGGGGACGCTCTTCATCCACAGGACCAAGGGCAAGGGCCCCCTCACGTCCTCCTCCTTCAAGAAACTCCACTTCTCCCTCACCACCGAAGCCCTCAGCTTCGCCAAGACGCCCAGCTCCAAGGTGGGTAAGGAGGGAGGCTGGCGAGGAATTAGAAGACAAGAGGCACCTGTGCCCGTCCCTGGCCCACCCCAGGGACCACCTGCCCTGGAGAAGGAAGCCAGGCTAGCTGGGCATCTGGTGTCTGGGCTTCAGGTAGTCAAGGCGGAGGAGGATGGAGGCTTCTGCCCCTAGGCACGAGGCAGCGGCAGCGGCAGCGGCTGCGGGTTCAGCCCTGGCTGCCGGGTCAGGTGCACTGGGTTGGGTTGGGGGGCTCCAGGGGTGTTTCTGGGAAAGCAGAGAGGAACTAAAGGTTCTGAGAGGAGCCGGGGGAGGCATGAAGTTCTGGCATCCAGCCCTGCTTAGCCTGTGTACATAGGAGAAGTGTCACCTCTCTGATTCTTGGTGTCTCAGCCTGTAAATTTGGGATAATCGTGCCTACTTGCCAGCTTGCTGAGATTTAAGGAGACAGTGTTTCCAAGGGTCCTAACCTCATCCCAAGAAGGGCTGAGAGCATGCTTTTCTAATGGATTTGTTGACCCCTTGATGGCTCACCTAACCCCAGCGGGGGTGCCATACCCAGCCCTGAGCAGGTGGGTGTGCCTGGGGCAGGTGAAGGAAATGATCACCTGCTGCTCTCAAGGAATTGACTGAGGGGCCCAGCATCTCTCCTACCAAAGACCCCCAGATTACCATAATGATTCTTGACTTCCAGAATTGAAAGATCCTGCCTTGTAGGCATTATTTCGTTCTGGTCCCCATTTGTGTCAATTATCAGCCTTTGACAGTTAGGTGGCTCAATGAGACATTTGAGGCCACAGGAGGTGTCATTTCTGCCCTGCATAGGGCTTCCCCTTGACTGCCTCCTGGGGAAGCCACCTCTCCCTGAGGGATCAGCAGTAGTGAGGAGCCCTCACGGCCCTCATGGTGACCGCTCTGGGAGGTGCTCGCTGTGGTCAGCCCTGTCATCCCACACCTCCCTAGTCTTCCTCTCCAACCTGGCCAGATTGCCAGTGTTACTCCCAGTTACCGAAACCTGGGTTCAGAAGCACAGAGGGACTTGTTTGAAGCCACATGATCAGGTGTGGCATACGTCTGTCTCCCTGCACCCTTGTCCTCCCCACGATGCTGCTGACTGCATGGTCACCAGTGGTACAGATGCTCTGGAGTTCTGGGGACGTGTTTGAAGCAGGAGCAAGCCAGATTCCACATGGTGGCTGGGCTTACAAAGACTGCTAGAGAGGAAGGCTGGGACAATCAGGAACAGCTCCCTGGAAGAGGCAGGGGTGTAGAATTGCCACATATCAGTTCTGGGAGGGATCTCGAAGAGTGTCTCATCCAACGCCGTGTGGGTCACGGGTCACCCCACCAGCATACCCAAAAGACTTTGGCACCAGAGATGATGACAGGGAGCTCACTGTAGTAAATGTAGCCTTCTCTGTCTTGGCAACTGTTGGAAAGTTGCTTACCTTGAGCTGAAGTCTGCTTTCTTCTCTGGTCTTGGCTCGACGACTCTGCCTTAATGTAGCAGAGAGTGTAAACCAAAGTGTGGTCTCTGGAATCCCAGCACCCCTGAGCTTTCTTCCCATTTTCCATATCTTGCATACTTCATTACCAAGTTCCCTCTTGGACTGTGGCATTTGGAACTGTGCACACAGTTGTTAACTGAATACTGAAGAGCAGACTGGATAATCCCCTCCCTGATTCTGGTTCTCATACCTCTACTAGTATTGCTTTGGCTCTTTTGTTATTTTTATGTCTCACAATAGACTCAAACTCAACCTTCTGAGACTCGGGTAATTTTTTTTTTTCAGGAAAGAAAAACTGAAGAGCGGAGCTTAATATTTTTTCCTTCATAAGCTTGGTCCTGTTTAATTCTGCCCGTGGCTCTAGCTGGCTCAGGTCCTCTCCATTTCTTCCTCAGGTCACACTGATAAACCCAGTGCTCAAGGTTGAGCCAGGCCAGAACCTCAGGGCCTGTTCCTGAGGGTCCCCAGGTGACGGGGGCATGCTCCATCATAGTGGCCTCTGCAGTAGCCCACATTCTGTTTCTGTGGCAGCAGGTGTCCGTATTTGCCCGGATCCGGCTCCTCTGCACACTCCCCCACACACTCTAATGGCTTCTTTTTCCCCTATATGTAAGAGAGAACATGCGGTGTTTTCTTTCCGTGCCAGGTTTATTTTACTTAACACAGTGTCTTCCTTGTTGCTGTAAATGACAGAATTCATTTTGGGGACTGAATAATATTCCACTGTAATGGCATCTCGATGTCTGCACACCTGCCCTCTGACCTGCCGTTCGCTGTGGTCCTCGTCTCATGCTGGGCATCTGCCTGTCTTGTCCCTGCTTGCAGCACTTTTCCAACCCTTCTGTTCTGAGCAGGTCTCCTCTGGTCTCCCGGCCTCCTGCTGGCCAGTTTCTTTAGCTCTGTGCAGATACCATCCCTGGGGTGCCCCCTGAAGTTCCCGTATCCTCAACAAAACCTTATCCTGTCCTCAAGTCTGGGCCAACTTGTGCTCCTTGGCATAAAGCTCCGCCTTTCTGTGGGCGTGTCCTGTGGATCCCTGTGCAGGACTGCTACCCACAGCCTCCCCTCAGGGGGGACACCTCAGCTAGGCATTATTGTGGGGCCCAAGTGAATTCTTTTTTTTTTTTTTTTAACTTTTTTTAGTTGTCGATGGACCTTTATTTTATTTATTCATATGTGGTGCTGAGAATCCAACCCAGTGCCTCATACATGCTAGGCAAGTGCTCTACCACTGAGCCACAACTTCAGCCCCTCCTCAAGTGAATTTTTATGGGAGGGTACTCAAGAGTTAGGGAGAAACCTGGTGCAATGGTACACGCTTGTAATCCCAGCTGCTCGGGAGGCTGAGGCAGGAGGATTCCGAGTTTGAGGCCAACAAGTTTGAGGTCAGCCTGGGAAGTATAGTAAGATTCTGTCTCAAACAAATAAAAAACAGAGCTGGGGTGAGAGATTGGGAGTGGAGATTTGGCGTTGGCAGGTTGGGGACCCCTCAGGGATGTGGTTATCTGGATTTGCAGCTTCTCTCTGTCCCATGCATGTGTCTTCAGGGCGGGGCAGGAAAGGACTGAGAGCCAGGGATAGCAGGTGGGCATGGATCAGTGCAGAGGCACAGCCTGTGTGGGACCTCAGAGCCCTGGCAATGCTGGGTCCAGATGCTGTTCCCGAGCTCCACCCTCCAGGGCCAGCTGGGAATCCCTGGGAACCAGGCTGCTCCCCTCCCAGTGGCTTGGTGCTGTGTCCTGCTGAGGTTGCTCACCTCACTGGGCCCTAGGAGCAATCGTCACTTGGTCCCCCATGCCAACCCCTGGGATTACAGAAGGGAGGCTGATGTCCAGAGGCAGGAAGTGGAGCAGCCCCGCCCGGCCCTGAGCCCCTTCCCCTGCCTGTCCTAGAAGAGCACCCTTATCAAGCTCGCCAACATCCGGGCAGCCGAGAAGGTGGAGGAGAAGAGCTTCAGCAGCTCGCACGTCATGCAGGTCATCTACACGGATGAGGCCGGCCGGCCTCAGACTGCCTACCTGCAGTGCAAGGTGCAGCCCCGGGGCGGGTGCAGGGAGAGAGGGTGTGCACTTGTTCTGGGGTCTGAGTCCTTGGGCACCATGGCCCATGTCTGGCTTGGGCATCTCGGGTGGGGTCTTGGGTGGCCCTATTAAGTCATTATTCACTTAAGAATATTGATGGAACCGAGCTTAGCTGTGCACCCCTGCTCTCACAGCAACTTGGGAGGCTGCGGCAGGATGATCGCAAGTTTAAGGCCAACCTGGGCAAGTTGGGGAGACCCTGACTCAAACAAAAGGGCTGGGGTGCAGCTCAGTGATGAACGCGTGCTGAGCATGTGTGAGGCTTGGGTTTCATCTCTGGCCCCCCCCCCAAAAAAACCCTACAAAATTTATTGAGCATCTCCTAGGTTCTGCACAATTCTGGGTGCAGGGATGCTGTGGCAGATGAAGAGGTTCCCGCTTCTATTCCAGGGGAGGAGGTGGACCACTAAATGAATATTTTAAATGTCCATGGCAATGGAGCCTGGAAGGGGGACTGAGGGACTCTGAGACTGGGGCGGTTGTGCTGTATGTGGGGTCATCAGGGAGGTGGCATTTGAGCAGGGACATTATGTCTGGGGTGAGGACACAGGGAACAAGCAGGAGGTCTGAGGTGAGGGGCCCTGGCTTCTTCCTGGGACAGCAGTCCTGGGCCAACGCAGGGGAGGTTCACAGACTCATCCCACAGGCCCTGCCCTCTGGGGTTCCCTTTTGGGTCAGGGTCCAGAGCCACAGGGAAAAAGTGGTGACAGGGCCACTGTGCACAGTTAGCAGGTCCCAGAACACCCAGGAGCACAGCTCCAGAATGCCCGGCGTGACTGTGACCCTGTGGGGAAGGCTGGCCTTCCCTGATTGTCCCCAAGCTGCCTGTGGGCAGATGGGAACCATGGTGTCCAGGTGGCCCAGGAGCTCTGGGGAGGGTGGGCCTCCTGCGGCGGTCACTCTGGGCCTGTGGTCACTCTGGGCCAGCAGTCACTCTGGGCCAGCGGTCACTCTGGGCCTGCGTCCCTGCAGTGTGTGAACGAGCTGAACCAGTGGCTGTCTGCGCTGCGGAAGGTGAGCGTTAACAACAGTGGCCTGCTGGGCACCTACCACCCTGGCGTCTTCCGTGGGGACAAGTGGAGCTGCTGCCACCAGAAGGATAAGACAGGTGGGCGGGGCCCGGGCCCTGCTCTGTGTCTGTGGAGGGGATCAACCCGAGGAAAGCCAGCTCTCCAGGTGCTCTGGGAATAGAGGGCTCCTTGACCAGGTGGCTTGGGACACCTGATGTGTATGGCTTACGAGGTGAACAGGTCGAGGCTCTGAGGGACCTCAGAGCTCCAGAACTGCCCTGGAAGCGGGTTAACCTAGCACTTCCCAGACTCCTGGAACAGGGAGCCCTGGGGACCTGCCCTTGCAGAGAGGCTTCTTGCACTGCAGGAAGAGGAGTCCCCGCTCCTGATGCCAGAGGGCACCCAAGTGGGCACAGCTCTGATACCAGAGCTGCGGGGAGGCGGGGACTGGGCCCTGGGCATCTAGAACCCTGGGTGACTGTGGAAGTGGTGCGTGTCCACAGCACACGGCTGCTGAGCACTGAATGTGTTTAGGGAGGACAGTGAACGGGGTTTTAAATTTTTAAAAAATTTTATTTAATTTTAATTAACAGTCTCATGGGGCTAGAGGCTCCGCTGGTGGACAGAGTGGTTCAGGAACGTCAGGGGCCTCCCTACCCCCTCCTGCCATACGGTGGCCTCAGCATTCGGAGCCCCCGGCCATAGCACAGGAGAGGTCAGCCACCTGGCCACCTGTGCCAGCCGTGCCCTGGGCTTGCAGTTGAGCCGTGGGTGGGCAGTGGCTCACTAGTTGGGCATGAGTGGCCACCCGACTGGCCTGACCTGTGGCTGTGACCATCGCAACAACACTGTCATTGGTGAAGTAGCCCACGAAGCAGGGCCCAGTGTCCCACTTTATAGGGAAGAAGTTGGGACTGTGGGCAGGTAGCAGGGTTGGCTCTTTCAAAGCCCCTGGGGCCCCCTCACTTTGATCTTAGTCCCCTGGGCAGGTGGCCTTCCAGAAGCCACAGCTCCCTGGCTTGGATCCTGCATCCCAGTTCCAGCCACTCAGCCCGTGGTTCAGGAGCCCAGGCCCACGGCAGCCAGAGGGGTGGGGACCTGGAGGGCCTGGGCCCTGCACACCAGGCCCTGCCCGCGTCCAGCCCCGTCCCTCCCAGGGCCTTGTTTCCCTGTCTGTACCACCGGGCAGTGGCTGGTGGTTCTCTAGTAACTCTGCCCTCCCCCTGCTGCCAGGTCGGGGCTGTGATAAAACCCGGTCACGGGTGACCCTGCAGGAGTGGAATGACCCTCTCGACCATGACCTGGAGGCCCAGCTCGTCTACCGGCATCTGCTGGGTGTGGAGGCCGTGCTGCGGTGAGGAGGCCCTGCTGGGGCGGCAGGTCCCGGGGGAGCTGGCCGTCTTGGGGGTCCCTGGCTGGGGGCAGCAGATCCCATGGGGAGCTGGCCATCCTGGGGGAGTCCCTTGCTGAGCAGCAGGTCCCACAGGGAGCTGGCCGTCCTGAGGGTCCCCGGCTGGGGGCAGCAGTCCCACAGGGAGCTGGGCAGTTGGGGGTCCCTGGTCAGGGGCAGCAGGTCCCACACAGAGCGGTGCATCCTGGGAATGAGCTGGGCCAGGGCCAAGGCTGGAGTCGGGCTGAGCGCTACTCTGTGGGGGCTGGTCACCTTTCTTTTACTGATGCTCTGTGGGGACTGGCCACCTTTCTTCTACTGGGGACCAGCACTTTCCTCTCTCCCAGCCGTGTCTGAAGAGGGCCTCTCTGAAACAGGAGGCCGGCTTCTCCTAGGCCCTAAGGGTCAGGGCCATGGCTGCTTCCTGCCCTGAGTGGAGATCACAGTGGCCCCATGACACAGGCCAGCTCTGAGCTCCTAGCTGTCTTGCTGATCCATGGCTCTCAGCCCTGATTAGAAAGATGCTTAATTTGTGTGTGTGTGTGTGTGTGTGTGGTGTGGGGGCCTGGCACGTGCCAGGCAAGTGCCCCACTAAGCCACGTCCCAGCCCAGACAGGATGAAATTGAAAACAGGATGTCTGGGCCCCATCGAGGGGCCTCCCAGGGTGGGGCCTGATGCGGGTGTTTGAGGATGGGGCCACCTCGCCCACAGCCCTCCGCCCTGACCCCCTGGCCGCAGTGGGGCTGGGCCTCCCCATCCTTCTCTAGGACGCAGCCCCTCCCTCAGAACCCCGAGCTCACCCCATCTGTCTAGAGGCACTTGCTCCCTGAGGGCTGCTGTCCCCAGCAGTCTTGTCTCCATGGCCACCTGCTCTCTGACAGTGTGGCCCTGGCCCACCCCACCCGCTGTTTCTGCCCCCATTGAACCTGACCCTGTGCCTGCCTGGCCCTGGGCTGCGATTGAGCCCTGAGTAGGGACTGGTGGCTCTACATGGGAATTGCTGGGCAGTGACCGTGACAGCAGTGTCTTCCTCACTGATCTCGCCCCACCCTGGGAAGTGGCTCTCCAGTTACCCACTAGCCCCCTGCTGCAGCCTGACCCCCGCCCTCCCGCCTCCCCATGTAAACTGCAGAACCCTCGGCCGTCCCTGGTCAGCGCCCCACCATCCCCGCTTAACCCAGGACCTAAGACCAGCTGCCTGTCCACGGTGCCAGGCTGCGTTAGTTCCTGGGGACTTCATCAACCTGACTGAAAGGAATAGGTTCCTTCTCTGGGTTCTGGACCCCAGAAGTACAGCCCTCTCCCTGGGTTGCAGTCAGGGTGTCCTCAGCACCGGCGCCTCCTGGTGGCTGGAGGGGGAATCCCTGGCCTCTTTCAGCTTCTAAAAGCCACTTGACCCAGGCCTGTGCCTGTCCCTACCCTTCAGCTGCCTCATCTAGCCCCTACTTCCTGTCCTCTTCTCTGTCCCCCTTGCCTCCCTCCTCTGAGGACCCTTGTGACCACATACAGCCCCCCCCCCAGCATCCAGGCTCCTCCCCCCACCTCTGCAACCCTCACTTGACCACATCTGCAAAGTCCCTTTTGTCCTGTCTGGTCACGTTTCCAGAGTCCAAGGATTAGGACCTGGTTACACTGGCAGTCCACTGCTTGGCTGCCCTGGCCACCCTGCATGTCCCTGCATCCCCTCCTTACACTCTCTCTCCAGCCTGTCTGGTCAGGCTCTGCCCCCATCTCTGTCTAGATTGCCCTTGTCTAGGTCACAGGTGACCGCCACATAGCCAGATCAGGCCACGCTCTGTCTTCCTCCTCTTGACCTGGCAGCTGGCAGCTCCCTGCCCAGGCCTCCTCTTCCTCCTCCTCCTCACCTGGGCCTGCCTTCTGCCTGTGGCTGTCAGTCACGTCCCTGGCCAGTGGTCCCTGAGCTCCGTGTCGATGTCCAGACACCATCCTGCCTTCACCCCACCGGGCTCTTCCTTCCTTCCTCTCCTCCGCCCTCTGGATGTGCATGCTGCAGTTCTAGGGCCATCCCTTGCCTTGCCGGCCTCTGCATACACCCTCTGAAAGTCCTCCTGATTTTCACTGAGCCCAGATCTAACCCCTTTTCTCCCTCTGGCCTGAGCCTCTCCACTGTCTCCCTGGCAGCCTCCCAGGATCTGCTCTCCAGAGAACCCATGGCACGGGCCTCGGAGACCTGGAACAAAGGATAGCACTGCCTGCTTACAGCCTCTGCTGCCCACGCACTTAAACACCAAAGTCATCAGCATGGCCACCGAGTCCCATGTGCCCTGGCCAGCCTCCCTCTCAGCCTCGTCTTCCACCCCCACCCCAGGCCCTTTGCACTTGCTGTGCCCTTTGCCTGAAGGCTCTTCTCAAGTGTTCACTTGCCCATCCGTATACTCTGATGCCACCATGTCAAAGAGGCCTCCCCTGACCCGTTACCCCAAGGGACTCGTCACCCTTGAACCGAGTGATATGTTTCCTATCCCAAGGGACCTGTCACCCTTGAACCGAGTGATGTTTCCTTGGTCCTTATTCCTTGTTCCTTGACGGTCTCTTGACGACACTGTGAGAAACACGCAGGCAGGACTCATTCTCTCCTTAATTCCAATAGCAAGAGCAGTGCCAGGGACACTGGACCCTCAGAGACACGGAGGGGGCAGGGTGGTGGATGGCACTGGAGCTGGTCTGTGATGTCTGGCAGAAGGCAGAGCAGAGAAGGCTGTCCAGGCAGGGACAACATGGCATAAAGATGACATGCCCATCCCAGAGGGGCAGGACAGCATGCGGGGCCAACCCTGCAGGGCCCAGAGGGCATCCCAGGGCCTTCTAGACCCAGCAGAGGGACGGTCCCTCCCAGAACGGACTGGGAGGCCTGTGAGGTGCTTCAGGCTGCTCGCCCCTCCCCAGCTCACAGAGAATGGGACTTGGAACTGTACTGCGGCTATCACTGTGTCCTGTCCCTTTAGGAACTCAGGGTCGGCAATCTTACAGTCCAATTGAGACAGTGTGCATCTGTGAACCCCCAGAGCAAGGCAGGTCACACACTCCCTGGGTGACCGGGTCAGCTGACAGACCATTTCACAAAGCAGGCTGTAAGGTGGACAGCCACTTTGTGTAGAATATTTTATTATTACTCATTAGGTGTCACAACATGTCAATATTAAGAGCAAGGAACTTGGGGGGCAGATTAAGGGCTGGGGTATAGCTCTGATTGAGGTAAACCCTTAACATGTGGAAAGTTCTGGGTTCCACCCAGCACAAACCAAAAAAACACCATTTCATGACCAGTTGACACTAGGGGACTTTCAGGCCCAGTTGGCGGTGTCCTCATAGGCAGGCCTTGCAAGGCAAAGCAACAAGGTTTGGATAGTGGTATGTGAAAAGCCTCTGGTGGGGCTTGCCTGTAATCCCAGCAGCTTGGGAGGCTGAGGGAAGGAGGATCGTGAGTTCAAAGCCAGCCTCAGGAACTCAGTGAGGCCCTGTCTCTGATAAAATACAAAAAAGGGCCAGGATGTGGCTCAGTGGTTAAGTGCCCCTGGGCTCAATCCCTAGTATAAAAAAAAAAAAACAAAAAACCTTTCTGGTTGACCCACATTTGGGGCAGGGGAGGGATTGGTTGGAAGAGGCAAACTGGAAGGTGACCAGGGCCCAAGACCTGTCCCCCCCCCATAGACTGAGTCAACCCCACCCCCCATGTGGGGTCCTTGGGCCTTCCCAGCAGGTGGGATGTGGTACTGACCCTTACCTGCCCTCACCCCCCACCCCCAGGGAGAAGCACCTGGAGCTGAGTGGGGACACAGAGGCAGATGCTGTGCCCGCGGGCTCTGGTGAAGGTAGGTCTCTCCGTCGGGGACTCGTGTCTACCCGAGACGCTGAGTGCCGCCCTCACAGCTGCGTCTGCTTGCAGCCCCCACAGACCCGCTGGGCCAGCTGCTCCAGGTGCTGCAGGACCTCCGGGAGGCCCACAGCGCCAGCCCGCCCGGGCCGCCCCCCTCAGAGCCCGGCCGCCTCCTGGAGCTGCAGACGTGAGGCCTGCATGGAGCCCCCACCTGCCAGGCGCTCGGAAACGACGCTGTGCTCTGGGCTCTGTGCCCAGCCTCCCCCACTGGGGGCCAGCCTGGTCCCCCTCGGTGGGTCTCTGGCCCTTCATGGTAGACCTGAAGTCTGGGTGACTTGGGTGGCTCCTGGGAGGGCCCGGCCACTCCTTATGCCCTCTGCAGCTCAGATTCTCCAGGGACCCTCCTGTCCTGCCTAGGACAGACCCAGCCAGGACAGCCCTGGGGGGGGGGGTCCAGGCCCAGAAGACCAGGCTGCCTCATGCCCCCCATGCCCCCTCGCTTATGGCCATGACCCCTGTGGCTCCCCTGTCCCCCTGCTGCCTGGCCCCTGAGCAGGGCACCAGGTGCCCTACAGCCAACAATAAACTGCTGTGACTGCCAGAGCTCGGGGGTCTTGGAGTGGGCATTGGGGGGAGCCAGGGCTGCCACAGGTCCTCTGTGCATCTCTCTGCCCACTCTTGCCCCCCCACCTGGGCAGGAGCCCCTCTACTCCTGGGTCCCCTCCTCCGCCCCCACAGGTCCCAGCCCTTCCCAGTTGCAGTCTCCATGAAGCCGACTCCCCAGAAGCCCCTGCCTAGAGTGTCCTGAAGACTGCACAGCAGGGCCACCCCTCTTCCTGCACCCAGGCCATGCTGTAGGACCTCAGGGTTGGCCACGCTGGGGGCTGCCCACGCTGGGGGCTGTCAGGCTGAGCTCCCAGCCATGTCCTGGTGACTTTGCTCAGGGTGAGGAGAAGGTCCTGAACCACTATCCAAGGCCTTCAGCCCACGTTGGCAGGTGGCCACCTTCACTCTCAGACACCAGATGCCAAAGGTCAACCATTTCTGGCCCCGCAGGGTTTATCTTACGCCTTCCTTCCCAGAGGCCCAGGCCGTTCCTGCTGTCACGAAGTGTGAATGAGGTCCCGTCCCTGTGTCATGGGAGCAGAGGTTCCTCAGGAAGAGTTCCTGGCATTCTGGGAACTTGTGCCTTTGGTTGGTTCATCCCTCTCAGGCCCCACCAGTCCCCTCTCCCAGGGGTTGCCCACGAGGACCCCCCATTGCCTGTGTGTGGCAATGACAACTGGCCTCTGGATCACAGCAGCATTGGTCCTGGGGTGCTGGAGTGACAAGGGACCGGGCCCCTGTCATCATCTTGCCCCACTCCACATGCCCATGCGCCCTTCCTGTGCTGCCCTGTTCCAGGGCCACAGGCTGCTGCTGTTGTGGGCAGCCCAGGTGCAGGGTGGGAGGAGCCTTCCTGCCTAAAGGGCAGAGAAGCCCCTGAGGCCTCCGGATAGGACTCAGTGGACATTCCCTGCCCCAAGGCTGCCCCACTGTAGAGCCTCTGCCATCCCAGTACTGGCTGCTGGCTGCAGCCGCCAATATGCAGGAGCCTTCGAGTGGGCACCGTTCCAACATTTTACCTGCGCCAATTCAGTTACATATTCCACCTGTCAGCCTGTTAGCAGCTCTGTGTTTTTTAAGCCATCAGGCAAATGCAGTAATTTGCCCAAGATCATAAAATAAGGACACATGGAGGGAAGAGTTGGGCATTCAGTTAGAAGTTCAAATGAATGTTTAAAACCACATTCAGAAGTCAGGGGTGGTGGCACATGCCTGTGATCCCAGTGACTCCCAAGGTTAAGGCAGGAAGAATAAACGTTGGAGGCCAGTCTCAGCAATTTGATGATTGCACCTCCTGTTTCATAAAAAGGAGGTGGGTAACCAGGCACAGTGTCACACGCCTGTCATCCCAGTGGCTCAGGAGACTGAGGTAGAATGATTGCGAGTTCAAAGCCAGCCTCAGCAAAAGCAAGGTACTAAGCAACTCAATGAGACCCTGTCTCTAAATAAAATACAAAATAGGGCTGGGGGCTGAGGCTGTAGCTCAGTGGTAAAGTGCTTGTCTCGCATGTGTGAGGTAAGTGCTCTGCCACTGAGCCATGACCTTAGCCCAAGATGTGCATTTTAAAAAATATTTATTTTTTAGTTGTAGTTGGACACAATACCTTTATTTATTTATTTTTATGTGGCACTGAGGATTGAACCCAGGACCTCGCACCTGCTAGGTGAGCGCTCTGCAGCTGAGCCACAACCCCACCGCCCCCATTTTGAGAGATGAAATGCTCAGCATCTTCAGCCAAACTTTACCATGCGACCCAGAGGGTGGGGGTCACCAGTCAGGGAATCCTTGCCCTCACCGGCTTGACTTCATCACCACTCAGAAGCCCCACCCAATTGGCCTGGAGAGTTAGGGTCCTGTTCATTGCCTCCTGGATTGGATATCACCCAGGCACAGTGACATTTGGTCACTCCAGGGCTCAAGTGGGAAATGGAAGTAGTGGTACCAGCTCCGGATTCCCGTGGGGGCTTCAGGGCTGCTGCCAAGCTGTTAGGGCTCAGTAGCTCACCTGGAACTCCTGTTGCTTCAAACAGCGCAGGTAGGGCCTTTATACTAAACGGAGTCTGCAAAAATATTAACCCATTCAACCAGGGGATGACGCACTTACCCCACCAAGCGCCTGGCATTCTTACGTCAGTGTGCACCTGCCTCCTCCCCCAGTCCTTCCCCGACTGATCCTGCTAACTAGAAGCCAGTGACAACCCTGCCAGGGGTCTTGCAGCATTCTGCACTGGGAGGTTTGGCAGAGGGCTTCTTTATACACATCCTTCTAGCTAGGATACTTCCTTAGGACCAGTACTCCTCACCCCCCACTGGCAGCCACAACTGCCCCCTACCCCATTGGCTCCATTCTGTCACCCTCCAGAACACGTTTCCAAAGAGATGAAGGGGTGTGGAGAGACCAGAGGTGCCCATCTCGGATTCCTGCTTAGCCTGGACCAAGATGTCACGGTAGAACCAGAGCAGTCCCCAGCTGTCAGAGCGCGTGTGAGCAGTCTGGACTGACGCATGCGCAGAGCTCGCGGCCTCTCGGGCGTGCGTGCGCCTGCGCGAGGTCCTCCGGTCCGACAGGGGGCAGTGAGCCGAACTTACGTGGGGTGGCAGCGCCGGCGTGACCCGGAAGAGGTCACGTTATAAGGCGCTGGCGGCGGCGGCAGTGGNCGCCCATCGCCTCGGTCCCTGCGGGTCTGGGGCTTCTTCTGCCCGGCGCGGGGGACGGGAGCAGCTTTTGCAGCAGCTCTTGCTTGCCCCGCTTAAGGCAGCCCTGCGAGGCCGTGGCGAGTGCACCCATTTGCAGAGGAGGGAAGTGAGGCTTAGGGAAGTTGAGTCACTTGCACCGGGCTTGCAGGAATTGGTGGGGTCTACTATAGTCGAACCCCGCGTCTGGCTCCTAAGTCCTTTTCCTTAGGGACCTGGCAGCCGACGCGTCTCCCACCCGCCACCTCCACCTTCCGTGGGGCAGCCACAGCGATGGCTCTAAAGCTGCTGTGTGGCATTGCCGGTGTGGAACCTGCAGTGAGTGCCCGTTGCTGGCAGGTTGGAGGCCAGTGGTCAGCCAGCCAGGGCTTGGCTCCTGGAGCCCCCGGTGTGGCCTGATCTGGCAGGAGGCCCAGTTTCGTTACCTTGCAAGTGGACTGCCTGCTATTTTTTGTCATAGAATTTTCTCTTAGGCTTACACGAAGTAATTTGTGCAAATCGCTGAGCCACTGAAGCCTTAGCCCTTCTTGTGCTTGTTTTGTCCCAGGGGTTTAACCAGGGGCTCTCTATCATTGAGCTGCATCCCCAGCCCTTCATTTTTTTGAGACAGTGTCTTGCTATGTTCCCAGGCCGGCCTCGGACTTACAGTCCTCCTTGGTTGCTGGGGCTACAGGTGCGTGCCAGCGCCCTGAGCCTTCTCTTTCTTAAGAGGCTGGTGTGTGGGGTCCCATGGTCTAGCCCTTGTCGGCCACTTCAGCCTTCCTTTAGGCAGAGACTCGACTGGGGAACCATCTTGTCCCCCTAGGAGAGACTGGCAATGTCTGGAAACATTTCTGGTTGTCACAGGGGTTGCTGCTGACATCTAGTCGGTAGAAGCCAGGGATGCCCTTAAGGTCACAGTGTACAAAATAGTTCCCCACGGGAAACAAAGCTGTTGTTTTGCATCTGCGGAGTGCTGGCTTAGTGAGACAGGGCAGCTGGGGCTGGGGGTTGGCGCAGCCCCTCTCTAGCATGTGCGGGCCCTGGCAATCAGTGTTCGGCTGACACGGGTGTGTGTGTGTGTGTGTGTGTGTGTGTGTGGTGGGGGGGGGAGGGCCCTGGGTCACTGTACTGTCGTGAGTCAGGAGGGATTTTTGTTTTTGTTTCTGTACTGCTGGGGATGGAATCCAGGCCTTGCACATGCTAGGCAAGCGCTCTACACCGGGCCCTCCAGCCCTCAGAGCAGTTTCTCTGGGGTGAAGAGATGGAGAAAGGCTCTCAGAGGAGGCAGGACCTGGCCTGCCTGGAAGGGCAGGGTTTAGACTTGGGGAGCTCCTGCCCCTCAACTGTTGCTTCTGCCTCTTTCTAGGATCACCATTAACAAGGACACCAAAGTGCCCAATGCCTGTTTGTTCACCATCAATAAAGAAGACCACACGCTAGGAAACATCATCAAATCGTAAGTTCCAGGACAGGGGCCTTCAGGGGTGGTTAACGGGGCTTTTGGGGCCAAGCACAAGTCCCCTGAGATTCCTTTGTCTCTCTGAGCTACAGGAAGTCCTCATCTCTTGCCCGAATGCCGCCATCCTAGTGCTCTGTTCCCAGGGCGAGCTGACCCGGGTCTGCTCACATAAGGCCTGTTTCTCTATCTGTTTATCTGACGGGAGTGCAGGCAGCCAGCCACAGGAAAGCAGGGCTGCTCATGCTGATGAGCACTGAGAGGTGGCCAGGGTTAGCTCCCCCCACCCCACCCCTACTGGTGACAGTGACCTCAGTGACAGAGGTCACTGAATAGTCCAAGATGTAGAGGCAGAGACTGACTGCCGTGGAACAAGGGGAAGTGAAGAGATGTTGTGGGGGTCTCCAGTGCCTGCCGTGGGCACCCCACATTGGCCACACCAGTGAAACTCCAGCTAGGTAGGGGGTCAGAGGTAGGTGGCGAGAGGGGACAGGGGAGCTATGCTTTTCCCAGTCTGGCATGTTGGAGGCTGTGGGCAGCAGTGACCCTGGTCCTGGTGCATAAGGTATGGGGATGCCCGTCTCCTGATGACCCCTTCCCTAAGCCAGGACAGCAGGGCACCCAGCTTTTCCAAGGCCTGCTGCTCCCTTGCTGCGTGAGCCCAGTGTCCCCCTGCGCAGAGGCCTCCCTTGTGCTCAGGCTTGGCCAGGAGCGCTCTGGAGCTCCGTGGTGCCAGTGCAGAGCCCTGTAGCCCCATGGAGCAGGCCAGTGTGCAGGGACTGCTTCCTGTCACCAGCAGGTGGGAGCCTGAACTCCTTCCCCTGCTGACTGGTTTGTTGTTCCAGGGCCCTTTTAGGACCAGGCCCAGGGTTTGTGTGTCCTGGCACCTGGCTGGATATTCAGTTTAGGGAGGTCTCTCTGCTGGCAGGGCTGGGTCCCTGTCTTAACAGAAATCTCAGGAATCCAGAGCCCAGCCAGAGTCCTTGAATCCTACTGGATGCAGGATGTGTGTTGGGGATCCCATGTGGCATATCTTGAGTGTCTATTTTACTCGAAGATTTCTGGGAAAAGAAATGGCGTGGCTAGAAAGCTGGTAAGTCCCAGGCTAGGGCCCAAAGGCCACTAGGCTCTGCCTGTCTCATGCCATCTGCTCCTGTTTCTCAGACAGCTGCTGAAGGACCCACAGGTGCTGTTTGCTGGCTACAAAGTGCCCCACCCCTTGGAGCACAAGATCATCATCCGTGTGCAGACCACACCAGACTACAGCCCCCAGGAGGCCTTCACCAACGCCATCACAGACCTCATCAGCGAGCTCTCCCTGCTGGAAGAGCGGTTCCGGGTGAGGTTGTGGGTGCTGGTGGAGCTGTTCCCTGGCCCACACCCAGGGTGCCCCAGGGCTGTTTCCTGGGAGGCTTCTGGTGGGAGGCATCGGGGAGCAGGGACTTCCCCCACCTCCCCAGGTGCTCTGACCAGGGCTGTGGAGCTGAGGGGTGCCGTCTCCCTGGGGGGTGGGAACTTTCCTTAGTGCCCAGTCTCCTGCACTCTTGTGGTCCCCATGGGCCCAGGGGACCTGCTGCCCCTGGAAACTGTTCTTGTGTCTCCTCTGCTGCTGGGCAGCTGGTGCGTAAGGCCTGTCTGCCTCCAGGTGCTGCCAAGGGGCAGTTCATCCCAAGTGGGGCCGTCCCACCACAGTCTAGGACAGTTTAGACAGGGAAAGAGCCGCAGCATTCGAGGTCCCCCTTATCTCTGCAGGGTGTGTGGCCACTGGGCCCAGCAGTGGCAGCATGTGCTGCCTCTCCCCCTCCTCCTGTGTGCAGTACAGCCTGGGCTGCGCTGGGGAGAAGGGCCATGGCCTGAGTTCCTTGGTGGACCCTGTGCAGGTTGTTAGACCTGTTTCCGGCAGCCTGGCCAGTCTGGCTGAGGGGCTGCTTTCTTCCTTTTCCCCAGGTGGCCATCAAAGACAAGCAAGAGGGGATTGAATAGAAGGGTCAGAAGACACCTGCCCCTCCTGCAAGCCCAGCTCCGGCCTCCACTGTACCCTCCTCTGTAGGCATCGCAGAGGACCATGGCCAGGCCCAGCTGTGGCTCCTGGCAGCTTCCTCGAGACCTCTTCCCTGACACTGAGGTGTCCTGTACATAGACTGTTTTAGCTTCCTAATAAAGTATGACATTCAAGGACCCAGATGTAGTGGAGGTGACTTCACAGCAGGTAGTCTGGCAGACAACCTGTTCTGGACACTCGGGCCACTGCTGAGTGGACTGGCCCAGAGGCCCCGACTTCTGTCTGGGGGCTGCTGGACGGCACTGAGCAGAAGCGGGCTGGGAAAACGTGCGCACATCCATGAACCTGTCTTGGAAGCCCAGCTGCTGGGTCTGCGTCACTGCAAACAGTGCTCGAGGCGCCATGTGGAAATCGAGAATTTAATAAAGACACTATCAAAACGCCCCCCTCCAGCCCCGAGCTAAATAAGTTAAGCCGTGTCCCTGGTGCGCTGCGTCTGGGGAGCCTGCCCGGCTAGCATCTCCTCCAGACAGCTATGATGTTGGAGTCCGTCAGAGCCGTGAGGTAGGTCAAGGCACTATTGGCCACCACAGTGTTCACCATGGTCTTGGTCACCGGCTGCCCGAGTGCTAAGGGCTGAGGCCATTTAAGGATCTGGTGGGACCAGAGAGAGGGCTGGGTTCCTGCTTCCAGACACCAGCCCCACACACTGCGAGCCCAGCCTGGAGGAGGCGGGGCCTGGATGGCACCCATGGGGACGGCACCCTTGGGATGGTACCTGCACAGGGGCCTGTGGGGCTGCCAGCTGTGGAGGCGGCTGCTTTAGGATGTGCTCCACATCATAGATCCACACGCTGCCCTCCTCATCTCCGCAGAGCACGACCCCCTTCTCTGCCAGGACAGAGGGGCCTCAGGTGAGAGTCAGTCGGGGCAGGGCTCCAAGAAGCAGGGGTGGGGGCAGGGGGACTCACCAGGGCAGGTGCTGAGCGAGAAGTAGGCCAGCTCCGTGCATGACCACTGCAGCTGGGCCAGGACCACCACAGCCACCGGGGACTGGCTGCCTCGGCCCGCCCATGTCTGGCTCCAGCTCCACAGGCAGATGGTGCCCAGGCCACTCCCCTTGGAGGCTGTGGTGAAGGCAGAATGGAGACCTGGGCCCAGGCTGCCCCTTGCCGCTCTCCCGCTCCCCACGTGGGATGCCTCAGAAGCCCTTGGACCTGAGCCCAGCCCAAGGATAAGTGACCCACCCATATGGGTCCCAGAGGCCAGGCTGTCCTGCCCGGGCTCACTCACCCACGACATCCTCATTCACAAACGCCAGCCCATCCACTCTCCGCCCGGGTGCCTGGGAGCCCGCAGAGAAGACGAACTCCACCTCGCACACCCTGCAGGACGGCAGACGGTGCCAGTGGCTGGCCCTGGCATGCAGAGCCGCCTGTCTGCCCTGGTCAGCCAGCCACCTGGGCCCTGGCCTGGGGGAGGCTGGGAGATGCAGCCCCAAACGGCACTCTTGGCTCAGCGTCACTCTGAAGGGGGCCAACTTCTGGTGCCCCAGGCCACAGGGAGTGGGTGCCCAGAGGCACAAGGGGTAGGATGGGTGGGCTGTGTGGCTGGGCCTCTGGGCCCAGGTGCCAAGCTGGGCAGGTGTCTCGGGCCATATGCCAGGACCTGGGGTGGGGCTGCTCTGACCCCGAGGACAGGGGAGTGGCTCACATGAGTGGGGTCACTGTGTGCCTGCCCAGTCCTGCAGAGGCCAGCCAAAAAGCACCTAACTAGGGACAGGCCTGAGCCGTGGCAGGAGGAAGTGAGAGGTAGCCAGTGCTACTCCAGGTGTGCAGGGGGAGCTGGATGGGAGCAGTGGAGCCCACGGCCACCACTAGCACTTAGCTGGACATGCCACACCCTTTGCCTTGGCCTCCATTGGCCCTCTGCGCACGCCGTCCCTCCAGGCAACCTCTCCCCTGCCTGGTCCTTGTAGGCTGCCTGCCGCTCGTCTCCTTGGCAGAGTGCCCTGGCTGACCCCGTGAGGACATCCCCTCCCAATTATTCTTCTTTTGGAGCTGACACCACCCTTTGTGGGGCTGTCACTGGCCACCTTTGTGAGGCCTGTCTCCCTGCAAGGCTGTGTCCCAAGGCAGGAACCCGTGCTGTGCACTGTCCCAGGAGTTTTCCAGTTGACACTGATGCGCCACCTCCCTGCCCTGCGCTAGCCCTGGGGTTCAAGTCGTTGTCTCCTTTCTATGGACAAGGACATTACGCTAATAAGAAGGTCACACTGCTGAGCAGCAGGACCTGGGCTCAAATCAGTTGGTCACAGTATGGTGAGGAGCGCCCCGACATCTCTAAGGCTGCCAAGGGCAGGGGCATGCTGGGCACCCAGTCCCAGGGCCTGGCTTTCCAGGCATCCCTGCCGGGCCTCACCTCCTCTTTTGGGGCTGGTCCAGCCGCACGTCCCAGCAGCAGCAGCCCCCTTCACAGCCGGCCAACAGGTAGGCATCCGGGCAGGGGGCGACGGGGCAGAGGCGCAGCGGGATGGAGGTGGAGTCCAGTGTGAGCAGCTGGCTGCCAGCAGGTGAGGGGCAGCATGAGTCCGGAGCCCTGTGTGACCTGCTGGCCACTGCTCCCTCCCCAGGCCACCTGCAGGCTCACCTGGCCTGGAACTCATAGTCACGGTTGGGCACCCCAATGTCCCAGAGGATGATCCGCTTGTCATAGGAGGCCGCTGAGGAGGGAATGGGAAGGGGAGAGCAGCCCTGAGGGGCCCTGTGCCCTCCTGCAGGCTGCGTCCCAGGCTGAGACCAGGGTCCCCAGGTCAGCCCTTCAGAGGGGGGAGTGGGACTGTGGCCAGGAAATGGGACTTGGCCAACGGTCCCACCGTCCTGCTGAGTTCCGTGTACCCAGCACCGCAGCCGTCTCCTGCCACTCCTTCACCACCTCTGCTGGGTTCACCCTGAGGGCCAGCAGTGCCCACCCAGGTCACTGACAGAGCAGGGACCCAGGTTTCCAGGAAACTCCAAGGCCACAGAGCAGGTTGGGCATAAGATCGGATCCAGAGCCCAGTCAGTTAACCATGAAGCCATGTCAGCGCCACAGCTGAACTCAAGGCCCAGGGAACCCAGCAGCCACCAACTCCCTACCATCCCAGGGAGGGGACACATGAGGCCATCATGGCAGCAGCCTGGGATGTGGGGAAGCCCTGGGTCAGGGGAGAGGGTCTTACTGAACAGGTGGGTCTCATGGATGGGACTGAAGCAGAGGGTGGCGATGGCCTTCTTGTGGGCCCGGATGACCCCGCAGCAGAAACCCGCCCGCACGTGCAGCAGCCGGACCAGGCCACGCAGGCCTGCGGCCGCCAGAACATTCCAACGCTTCTTGTGGCCTGCCTGCGTGACCACTGTCAGGGCTGTCCAGGCCACTGAGAAGAACTCCTGGAGGAGGCGGGGAAGCGGTCACTGAGCAGTTACAGTGTGAACATGCCGCAGCGCCAGGCCTGGGGGCCTGCGTGAGGACAAGGTCAGGAGGACTGAGAACCCCACACTTGGCCCGGCAGCCTTGGCACTCACCTCGCCAGGCGCCTTGTACTTGTGAAGCACGATGCCCGTCTGGCAGTCTATCACGCAAACCGCCTCCCCGCCACACGTGGCCACCGTCTGGGAGGTGGCCCCGGAGTGCCCTGTTTCAAGGGGTCATCTGAGTGAAAACTTTTGCCGTAAGCCCTTCCCTGCAGCTCCCTCTTCCCAGCCTATAAAACTTTTTTTTTTTTTGGTGGCACTGGGGATTAAACCCAGGGGTACTTTACCACTGAGCTGTATCCCCAGCCCTTTTTATTTGAGACAGGGTCTTGCTCAATTACGGAGGCTGGCTTTGAACTTGCCATCCTCCTGCCTAGCCTCCAGGGGGATTACAGGTGTGCACCACAGTGCCGTTTTTCCCGACTGCCCCCTCTATCCAGGGATGGCCCCCCGCCATGGCCCTGCTGGGAGTGCGCATGGTGTGGCTCTGCTCCGGTGGCCCTCCTCCCTCTCCCGAGACGCACCCTCCTCCCAGGCTGGCTCGAAGGCACAGGCCCACAGCTGGGTCTTCAGGTCCTGAGGGCTGTTGTTTCTGCTGTGGCACTGCAGGAAGTGTAGGGGCTCCAGCTGCAGGGCAGGCTGTGGGGACACAAGGCGTCATGGCTACCCGCTCCTGCTCCCCTAACACGTCACCCCTGGACCTGGCTTCTCACCTGGCTGCTGTCGGGGCCTGAGGGGCCGCCCTCCATCTGGGCTGATGGGGAGTTACAAGCTCGCTTGGTGGAAGGAAGGTTGAGTGGGACATCATCTGGCCGTTTCAAGGACATCAGCCTGGCCTGTGGAGGGGGCCTGGTGACCACAGGTGCACCTGCCTGGGGCTTTCTTCCTCCTGACCACCAACAGACTGCGTGCTCTTGAGGGCACAGGAGGCAAGGGCTGCTCCAGGTCACGGAGGAGTCTGCTCAGTGTTATGGTTTGGGTGTTCAATTGGTCACCCACAAGTCCGTCACAGTCACTGCTCGTGACGCCACTGCGAGGTGGGGCCCAGTGGAAGGCAGTCAGGTCACTGGTGGCATGCCTCTGAAGGGGACATCAGCCCCCTGGTCCCTTCCTCCCTGCCTTCTGACCATCATGACGTGATCAGGGTTCCTCTACCACATGTGCTAGCCATAATGTACTGTGCTGCCACAGACGCCAAGTGATGAGACCAAGTGACTATGGATTGAAGAAACTGTGAGCCAAAATAAACCTTTCCTCCTTGCAAGCTGATTATCTCAGGCACTTTGTCACAGTGACAGAAAGCTCTCTGACAGCTTGGGCACAGGCAGGAGTCTCCTGGGCTCCTGTGAGGGCCCTCTTGATTTCCAGTAGCTTTCCCAGGGACTGAGGGTCAAGGCAGGTCCTTGGCCCCAGGAGCCTCATGGAGTCACACTCACCCTGGGCTTGTAGGTAGCTGTAGTTTCCTGGGGCCTCTTTGGGACGTCTGCCTCATGCACCTGGGTCCCACCGGAGGCTACCAATTCCTCAGAGATCATCCGAACCTGGGCAGGGCCAGGCCTTCAGGAAGCTGGGCACGGTCCTGAATGCCCCAAGCCCTTCACCAGACACCAGGTCAAAGGGAGCTGGGCCTCTGGGAAAGGGCCTCTGCAGCTGCTGTCCCTGACCCGCCCCACTCCTCACAGTCACCAGCCACTCAAGGACAGACACCTCCAAGGCAGTGAGAGCCAGGAAACTGACCCCTGGCACCACGGGGTGAGTACATACTCGCCACTGGGTGAACTCGCGGAGAGAGTCCGGGCCATAGCACACGTCCTTGACGGCGGACTTCACGAAGTCAGCCTGGGCTTTCTTGGTCTCCTTTCCAGGGCCCAGTGCAGCCATGAACTTCTCCCAGTGAGCTGTGACCTGGTAGGGAGGAACCAAATCCAAGCCCAGCCCCTCCCACCATATCACAGGCATCTTTACTCTACCCCCTACCAGGAGCCTCTTAAAGGCACCAGCACAAAGCAAGGAAGACTGGCCCAAACCTGCTTGGCCCAGTTGGTCCCGGGCCTCCCTCACTGTGCCCCGCCTGCACACCTGCTGGGCAGGACCTCCAAAGACAGAAGCAGAGCTGCAGCCAGGCACAGAGTAACATGCCAGGCAGTCCAGGCGAGGAGACCCTAAAACCCAGCTCAGTGTCCTCTTCTGTCACTCCTTCAATGCCCCCCACTGCTCCCAAGCACGCCTAGATAAACTTCTCCCTGCCTTTACCCTGTTGGTCAGTTCCCGGTTCAGATTCTCCATCTGAGTGCAAGTGGAGGACGCATCCTTGCCATTGACCTTGCGTAGCTTGGGCAGGAGAAAAGAGACTTTGAGGTTGTCATTGACCTAAGAGATGAAGGAATAGTGGAGTCTGAACACCATGGAGCCCCGACACAGGGGCATGGGACTGGTGGGAGACCCCACTTACCGTCAGGAAGGGGTTGCCCTCCAGGCTAAGCTCCTCCAGCTGCGGGAACTGGCTTAAGGCAGTGACATCCCCCAGCTGGTTGTTGGCACAGCGGAGGATGCGCAGGTGCGGCAGGCCCAGGTTGGGCGGCAGGGCCTCCAGCAGGTTGTAGGAGAGGTCAAGTTCCTGCAGCTGCTTCAGGCGGCTCAGGAGCTTCGGGTCCAGGTGCTCAGAGAGCAGGTTCAGCCGTGACAGGCTGCGTGGGGGCAGAGGGAAGGCTGCTCAGGGAACAGCAGGCCTCCTACACCACACCCAAGTGCCCAGGCCGCCGCGGAAAGGGTTTCACCTGATATTTCTTGTGCATGCACGGAAATTTTAAAAAACCTTATAGCTACTTTAGAACCCGGGGCTGCTGTCGTCCTCGGGACGCTTTTCCCGATCCTCTGGGAGCTCCTCTGTGCTTTTCTCTAAACATCTCAGCGGGTGGCGCAACACTCTCCTTCTGCCCTCGGCAGGGGTAGAGCCACTCGGGCCCACCTGGCACACACGCAGGGCAGCAAAGGTCCCGTGCGCCTCTTAGGACGTTTGGCGCGTGATGAGACTCCGCCAGGGCGAGGGGACGATAACGGAGACAGGCAGCGGGAGGGGAGGGGCCCTGGCCTTTCTTCCCGCCCCCGAGAGACGTGGGCGACCCGGGGGGCTGCGGGACCCCCGCGCACGCGGACACAGCCTCCCCCGCCCGGCTCTTACTCCAGGCTCCTGATCTTCCCCAACCGGTCGCTCTTGGGTCGCCCGCGTTGCATGAGCAGCCGCGCCGTNCTCCTGGAGTCCGGCGGAGCCCGGGATGCCCGCCGTCAGGAGCTCCTGTTCGCCGTTGCCGAGCCCAGGAGGTGGCGCCGCGCAAGTCCCGGGACAGCGACCACCGGAAGGAAGCGGAGCCGAGGCCGAGTGCAGGCGCGGACTACAACTCCCAGCGGGCCCCGCGCCGCGCATGCGCGCTGTTCGCCCGGACGGCGCGATGGCGGCTGCAGAGGCCCCTGAGGTCCTGCAGCAGTGCGGCTGCAAGGGCATCCGGACCTGTCTGATCTGCGAGGGGCAGCGCTGCGGTGACCCGCCTTGGCAGCTGTCCCCGCAGGTAAGGGCTGGGAGAGGGGCCACTCAGATGGACTACGTTCTCCATATGGGGAAACTGAGGCCCAGCTCGGCCCTGATGCGGGCCGGGGTCGGAGCCTGCCAGGGGCCCCCGAGGTAGGGGCGCTGGGGGCCCGAGAATGGGGGCTTGGAGGAGTGGTCTGGCGAGTGGGAGGCGGCTGCGACGTGGGCGGGTCGGCCCGCAGCCCTCCTCAGGGACTTTGGGGGGATCTGTCAGCGCAGGTCGCCTTGGCCCCTCGGGGCTCCACAGCACTAGGGAGACACGCGGAAAGGGCGGTGGGTGCTGAATGCCCGGCCAGCGATGCCTGGAGACCTTGCACGGAA
The DNA here is from genome assembly GCF_001458135.2 of Marmota marmota marmota. NCBI lineage: Eukaryota > Metazoa > Chordata > Mammalia > Rodentia > Sciuridae > Marmota > Marmota marmota. The sequence goes on from NW_026000185.1 coordinate 28,350,220, forward strand.
ACGGGAGAGGAGGCACTAATTCGAGAACTCGGAGCCTGGCAATGCTGCAGGTGGCTGCCAGGCGCTCCGGCCAGGGGACCTGCTTGGGTAGAGGCCTGGGGTCGTGCGTGCGTGTGCTGGGAACGAGGATGGTGCTGGAGTGAGGGAGAGGAGGCTGGGGAGGTCAAAGGGGCCTGAGCACAGAGACCCCGTGTCCTCTGAAGCAGGTGGACTTGTTTTGAAGACCCTGGAGAGCTCCTGGAGGGTTTTAAAGGAATTATAAGGTGAAATGTGAATTTTGGAAGGATCCCGGAGTGGAGGGGCCAATGTGATGGTAAAAGTGCCCATGGTCCTGTGGAAGACTGTGTGGTGCGCCTCACAGATTTAATCTAGAATTACCAAATGATCCAGCAATCCCATTCTGGTGTCTATATCCAACAGAAATGAAAGTGAGACTTTGAGACCTTTGTTCATCGTGCTGTAGCAGTGTTATTCACAATAACAAAAGGTGGAAGCCACCCAAGTGTCCATCAAGAGATGAGTGGAAAAGCAAAATGTGGGCGGTTCATACAATGGACATTTTTCAGCCTTAAAAAGGAAGGAAAGCCTGACACATGCCGAACTGGGGATGACCTTGAGGACATTATGCTGAGTGAAATAAGCCAGTCTCAAAAGGCCAGATGTGGGCTGGGTTGTGGCTCAGTGGTAGAGCGCTTGCCTGGCATGTGTGAGGCCCTGGGTTCAGTTCCCAGCATCAAAAGAACAAAACAACAAGAGGGCACATACTGGGTGCCTGTTCTTATATGTGGAACCCCAAGTAGTCAAAGTCATAGAGACACAAAGTGGAATGAAGGATACCAGGAGCTGGGGAGGGGAGGATGGGGAGTTAGTGTTTTAACGGATACAGTTTTGCAAAAAGGAGGGGTGCTGGAGATGGACAGTGGTGACAGCTGCCCAACAGTGTGAATGTATTTAAGTGCAGAAGGTCTGAAGTGTGCAGTGACCCTGGGTGTGGAGAGACGGCCCTGTGGAGGTCACAGTGTCCTGACTTGATGGCGGTGGGACAAGGAGAGCAAGATGGCCAGGAGACTTCCTGGTTTCAGTGTGTCCTATGTGAGGGGCCCAGACAGCGGGGAGAGGGTGGTCCAAAGCTCAGGAGGTGACTAGCTGGAGTTGGAGGCTGGAGGGGGAGCTTTAAGAGGAGAATAGACCCCAGGAGTAGAAGAACTGAGGCTGCAGAGGCCAGGACTGAGGCCCACCAGGTGGCCCTGGCTAGCTCCTCCACATATCTGTGCCTGTGTCCCACACAGAGGGATGTTTCTGCTGCCTCCTCCTTAGAGCTGGCCAGGGATTCAGTTAGATTGATCCTTCTAAGATCTTGAGTGCCATGGAGGCCAATAGCGATTTTATTAACTTTTCATTCACAAAGAGGGTCAGGAGAGAACAGTGTATCCAAGGCCAAGGGAACATTTTGAGGTATTGGCCAGGCGGCTGATGACCAAGGTCAAAACAGTGCAGAGGGGGTGGGGGCTGGAGGAGAATTGCCTTGGGCAGTGAGGCTGCAGGGATGGGGTGGGGGCCTATTGGAGGAGGAGGAGGAGGGGCTGTGGTTTAGGAAGATTCCAGGCCAAGGAGACTGAGAGCATTCTTAGCCCCAGGGGTGGCGGCAGGGCAGAGGGACCTGAGGGGCCTAGAGCCAGCCAGGGTAGAGGGGTGTCGAGGTGGGTTCCCCAAGTGAGGATGAGGAGACTGAGATGAATGCCCAGGTCAGAGCAGGGACAGGGCGAGGCTGGCCATCCTGGATGAGGCTTGGGACTCCCAGGATGAGGGACTGTCTTGGTCCTGGTGAGGCTGGGGCAAAGGTCAAGTAGTGATGAATGATCGGGGTCCAGAGGATGACCACTGGTTATCAAAGAAAGGCCAAGGGGAGGCTGAGGGCTAGCCTCCTGCTCCCCTCCTTCCTACCCTAGACTCCAACATAGAGAAGACAGTAATTAAAAGGGGGGTCCTGGTCTATAAGAGATAAGGCTACCCCTCCCACAGACACCCAGCTCTGGCCTCTTCTCCTTGGAGACATCTCTGTCCCTTTCTCAAATCAGCTTGCTTTCTACGCTTGCCGTGGTGTTTCTCAGTGTTTATTCTTAAACATAGGAAACAAGGACCCTTCCTGATCTGCGATGGGAGGGCATCACTGGGCAGAGAGGCAGGCAGCCAGCCGCTCACTCCCCTTGAGGATGGCTGGCCAGTTTGGCCCGCTTCTGAAGGAGAGTTCCAGAGAGGGCTTCTAGGGCCCAGAGGACAGGAGCTCTGCTGGAGAGGGTGTGTCCCCCGGGTTCCCGACAGGCATCACCCGCCTTGAGACAGCCAGGGCTCAGCTTCAGGCTCAGCATGTTCCTCGGAGCCCAGGCCTGGCTTGGATGCTCTCACTTAGGTCCTGTCCTATTACTCTTGCAAGGCTGGGGGGACAGGTCATGCCACCGGTGACACAGTGCCCACTCCCTGGCTGTGCACCTTGGGCTAGGTCCTTAACTTTGCTGAGCCTCCTCTGTCAAGTGGAGAGTAGAACAGGGCCAGGGAGGGTGGAGCGGGAGACTGGATCTGCGCCTTGGTTTCTGGCTCCTTCTTTCCTCTCCGTCCCTTTTTTCATGGGCCTTCCCCAGAGGCGTCTCTAGACTCCTGCTGCCCTCCCAGGTGGCTTCAAGGGAGGGAGACACCTTTGAAACCCCTCCAAGGTGGCCTCTGGGTGGGGTCTCCCAGGGTGCCAGGGTGAGCGTGTACCCCCTGAGGAAGGCCACAGCAGTGACAGGACCTGTCTCTTCTTTGCAGAAAACACACCATTTCCTTTACTGCTCGGACTCTGGCTGGGCCGTGGGGGCTGAGGACTCTGACTTTGAGGGCTGGGCCTTCCCATTTCCAGGGGTGACCCTGATCGAGGACTTCGTGACCAGGGAGGAAGAAGCCGAGATGGTGCGTCTGATGGATCGTGACCCCTGGAAGCTTTCTCAGTCGGGGCGGAGGAAGCAGGTACGATGCCCCAAGCTGTGCTGAGGGCTGGCCTAGGCCACGGGACAGTCATGCTGCTGGGGACCCGTAGCTCACCTCTTCTGCAGCCACGCCTTACAGACCCCTGGGTGGGGCATGGGCAGCCAGTGCCACCAAGGAGGGTGCATCCAGCATCTGGGCCTGCTCAGTCTCCCCGCCAGGCTTGCCATGCCCCTCTGCACAGTGGGCTCTGGGGTGGGATGTCGCAGGCGAGTTCTGGACAGCAATCCTCGCCTTTCGGGGCTGCAGGGGCTGCCAGGCACTGCCCCTCCCATCACATCCCTTATCTTGCACATTCTGCTGGCACTCCTGACTTGCCCTAATCAGGACCAGTGTCCCTCCTCATTTTCCTCCTGCTATTCTGCCAGCTTGCTTATTCCCTCCATCTCCGGCCCTCAGGGCCTGCATCCACCCTCCCACCTCCCTCCTTACTTCCCCTCATCCAGCCTCCATACATAGCTAGTTCTGATGGTTGCTTCCCTGGACACCGTCAGCTTTCTTTCCCTCACTGGTGACATCCAGCCAGCTGGAGGATGTGCCCTGCTTAGGCTGCTCCCTGAGCCGTGCCCACCTGTTCTGGCTCCCAGGATGCCCAGCCACTCACTGCTGCTCCTCGCCTGCGTCGCTGTCCCCTCCGCCCCCATGGAGAGCACTGTCCCCATGCGGATGCTGGTGCTGAGGCCCCTCTCCCGGGCAGAAGCCCTTGCTCCAGTGTCTGCCCTCCTGTGCCCTTTCCACCCGCACTGCAGCCCCTGCCAGCCTGGTCTCTAGCAGGAGTGTGGCGGGTCCCTCTGTCTTCCGTCCCCACCTCCCGTTTCCTCAGGTTTCAGGCCTCTAGGCCTCTTCTGCCTGCAGAGCCAGGCTCTCTGCTCAGGGACAGGCTCTTTGTCCACTTTGGGTCCCAGCAGCCCTTGGTTCCCCACCCCCAGGCTGATTCCTCCTCCCTGACCTTGAGGCTGGGGGCCCCACCCGGGTGGCTTTGCTCTTGGCGAGCTTCATGCCCCTGGCCAGGCTGAGGGGGGCCCTCAGGTCTGAGCCCCGAGTCTCGCCCAGGGTCCTCACCTCTGAATCCGTCTCCTCCTGCTCAGGCCAAGGCCTTCGGCCCTGCGGCTTGTGCTGGCTCCTGGCCATCTTGGTGACTCCCGTCAGCCTTGCCTTCAGAATGCGTCCAGCTTCTGAGCCCACGCTGCCCCTGCCACCATCTCCCCACGCCAGCAGGCTGGCCGGCGCCCTGTCCCTGTTTTCAGCGTGCCCTACGTCAGCCCGCCTGGCTTCTGACCCTTCCGTCCCACCCTCAGGACTATGGCCCCAGAGTCAACTTTCGGAAACAGAAGCTGAAGATGGCGGGCTTCTGCGGCCTCCCGAGCTTCAGCCGTGAGGTGGTGCAGAGGATGGGGCTGTACCCCGGGCTGGAGGGCTTCCAGCCCGTCGAGCAGTGCAACCTGGACTACTGCCCCGAGCGGGGCTCCGCCATCGACCCCCACCTGGACGACGCCTGGCTGTGGGGGGAGCGGCTGGTGAGCCTCAACCTCCTGTCCCCCACCGTGGTGTCCATGCACCGGGAGGCGGCTGGCAGCCTGCTACTCTGCGCAGCCCCCTCTGCCGAGGCCCTCGGGGACAGCGTGATCGCCCCCAGCAGGTCCGTCCCATGCCAGGAGGTGGAGGTGGCCATCCCCATACCCTGCCGGTCCCTGCTGGTGCTCGCTGGGGCCGCACGCCACCAGTGGACACATGCCATCCACCGCAGGCACATTGAGGCCCGCCGCGTCTGCGCCACCTTCAGGGAGCTGTCAGCCGAGTTCAGCCCTGGGGGCGCACAGCAGGACCTGGGCCGAGAGCTCCTGCAAATGGCACTCTCCTTCCAAGGCAGGCCTGTGTGAGCTGCATCCCGGGACAGGAGCCCGAGCAGGGCCTGGCCAGAGTCCAGCCCCAGCACTGACCACGGCCCGGGACTGAAGTGGGAGCCTGTGTCGGGGCTCCTTTTCTGTGTGTGTGGTGCTGGGGACTGAAACCAGGGGTGGTTTACCACTGAGCTACGGCCAGGCCCTTTTTTTTAAATTTTGAGACACAGTCTTGCTAAGTTGCCAGGGCTGGCCTTGAACTTGGCAGTCTGCCTCAGCCTCCAAGTAGCTGAGATTATTGCTGTGCACTACTGCACCCAACTCCCTTCACTAAGGTTTTTTTTGAACTGGAGATGGAACCAGGGGCACTTAACCACTGAGCCACATCCCCAGGCCTCCATATTTATATTTATTTTGAGACAGGGCCTCATTAAGTTGATGAGGCTGGCTTTGAACTTGGAATCCTCCTGCCTCAGCCTCCTGAGTCACTGGGATTACAGGTGTGCACCTCCATGCCTGGCCCTCATTAGGTTTTGAGAGAAGCCATCTGACCTGATCCTGTTGTCATGGGCAGCGTGTGCCTTAGGTCCTGCCCAGCTGCTAGTTGTTTTCTTTGTAGCACTGGGGATGGAACCCAGGGCCTGGCACGTGCTAGGCAAGCACTCTACCATTGAGCCACAGCCTTTTTTAATATTGAGATAACCTCTAAGTTACCCAGTTTGGCCTCGAACATGTGATCCTCCTACCTCAGCCTCTAGCATATGGGGAGCTGCTTTTGATGGGACAGAGCCTGAGGTCTCCCCTTGTGCCTGCACTGTGGCGACCGTTTGGGTTGACTTGTCAACAGTTTGGTGTAAAATGTTTTCTTATCTGTTCCTCTGAATGAATTTTCCAGACACCCTGCCATCTAGCCCTTCTGTTGGGGGCATGTTGGACTGGAGAGTCACTGGTGGTAGATCTGAAGTTCAGAAGGTGGCAGCAACTTCTGAGTTGGGCCCAGCTTGGGTCATGCTGACCCCCTGGGGTGGGGGCTTGGGCAGGGACATCTGAGAGCCTGGTCCCTCTCACATCCTCACATTGGGATTTAAAAGGTAGGGGCCCTCACCCCCCAGGATGCCTCGAGGTTGTGCCCTTGGTGGCGTGCACTGTGTGGGTGCCCACCTGCCTAGGGCAGCTGCCCCATTCGCCTATGACTGAGGGGGTGGCGGTGTTCCCACACCCATATGGCAGCCCCCTCCCTCGTCTTGGCTTATGGCTATGTGATGGGAGCCACCCTAGAGGAACAGGGACGCATCACCTCCCAGGAAAGGGGACCGGCACTGCTCTCCAGGGTCATCCAGAACAGCTGAGTTGGCAGGTGCTGTCTGTGAAGCAGTGTCCAGCTGCTGAGCTGCTGCCAAACCAGGGGAACCCTGCAGAGACCGAGGAGGCTTCCCAGTGCCCAGCACCTGGAGTTGGCTCCTGGCCCCCATGGCTGCCACCCCTGTCCACTCACAGAGCCAGAAGATGGCAGGCATGTGACTGTCGTCCTGTCGGGGCTCTGCAGAGCCTTTGCCTGGGACGGGCTGTGGCGATAAGGGAGGGCAGTGTGTTTGGGAAATGTGACACTGAGACCTCACAGGGAGAGGCACAGAAGGGCTCAAAGCCGAGCAGCCAGGAGACCCGCCCACTGGCTGGCCCAGTGCTTGCCACGCACTCCATGTGACCCTTCCTGCAGTCCTGCACGAGATGCTTGGGAAAGTCCCATTACGTGACAGTCATGTTGATGACCTGCGGAGTTTAGCCTGTCCCTGGAGCTGCTCCCAAGATGGGCCTTTCCTGTCACCCAGCATGCTGAGGCTGGAGAGCCCAGGCTGTGGGGTGCGCCACGACCCAGCTCCCAGCACCACTGCCCGTGCGTTTCTGAAGGGCTGGTCCCCAGCAGCTGCCATCGGGGGTACTGAGGTCCCTTGTCTCTGCACTGGGTGGCCACCTGGGTCTGCTCCCTCCAGCACACTCCCTACAGACCAGGCACATGCCACGCGGACTGGGCTGTCCTAAGGCTCTTGTGGATGGCCTCAGGGGAGGTCAGCAGTGCCCTCCCTGGTGGCTCAGCGGGCACCCTCAGCTTGCTGCTGTGCAGAGACCTGAAGGGAGCTTGGTGCAGCTTATGTGGTGAGACCTGGTGGTCCTGCCTCGGGCTGAACTCCGAGCCTCCCGGGGTCTCCCCGCCTTGGTGTGTGTTGAACTAAGCGGCCTCTAGGGTGGCCCACGGCAGCCTACTTGTGGAGAGTAGCACAGGCCGGAAAGAGGACTTGGCACATCCTAAATGGACATGGCAGGGGTCTCTGCGCTCAGCCTTCCCTTGATGCCAGAACCCTCATCCTTCCAGAGGCCTCCGAGTCAGGACAGCTGGGGACGTAGCTCAGTGGTGGAGAAGGAGCCCAGTATGCATCCCAGCACCAGAAAAAACAAAATAAACACCAAGTTGGGGACAGAAGTCTCTCATTGGGTCTGCTGGGTGTTGGGTGGTCCCACTACGCAGGCCTTCTGGGGTTCCCACAGAAGAGGTCCACAGAGCAGGTGGCAGCTTGCCACACGGTAGGGAAGGGTCCCATCTTTCTGAACATTTTGCCTTGAAGGAAATAGTGGCCTTCGCTGTCAATGCGCACTTGTCCGCTGGAAGGCTCACTTGCTGGCTAGGGCTCGGTGCCGAGCCCAGGGAGCCACCTGGCTCTCTGGTTGGCAGGATGTGGTGCTGCCAGAGAGTCTCCACATGCTGGCACAGGTTGCTGTGCCTGCTTCCAGCAGCTTCCAGGCTGAGGGCTGGAGCATTAATAAGGGACAGGAATCTCTCCTGGAAGGGGACCTCTACCCCAGGGGATAACTGTTCCCAAACAGAATTTCTGGGTGCCTTTCTGTCAGTGCCACTAGGCTAAATGAACCCAGGACCGCAGGGACCCAAGGGACCTGAGCTTCAGTAGTGCCTCTCCTGGAGGAATTGGGGACCTTTAACTGACTGTCCAGAGGGTTCCCTTGGCAGCCAACTACCCAGCTCCTTCCACTGTTTCCAGAAAAAGAGCCCCTTGGGGAAGAAAAGAGCAGAGGCCACTGAGCTGCAGGGTCCTTTGGGGGCTCTAGCTGGCAGAGGTCTCTGTCCCAGCACCCTGCCTATCTATTATAGGGAATTCCATGCCCCTCGGTGGGGCAGCCTGTCAGGAGCCTGGCCAGGGGCCAGCAGAAGGCCGGTGGGCTCCAGGACTCCCAGGCCAGGCTGAGAGCCTGGCACAGCAGCCAGGAAAGACCAGGGCGTCCCACCAAGACACAGGGAGGTTGGAGCAGCTTTACTGGTTTATTCCATCCAATCCAGGGTGACCGTTAAAAATCCACACACAGGACAGTTAGGCCACCTTGCATGATCTGCGCAAGCATCACACATATGTAACCAGTGGCATCAACGCTGGCTGCGGTGAGCCTCCACCCACCTGGCTCACGCAGTCTGTCCTCGACAGACCTTCGGAGAACATACTAATGACACCAGCCTTTGCCCTTCTACACCAGAAACACCCTGCACCTCGCACCGGCCAGGGGCATGCGGCCCTCACTGCACAGGGCCTGGTGTGCCTGTGGCTCTTGGCTCAGCACCAGGAAGGACGCTAAACAAAACCAGGGCAAGCCTATGCTGGCTCCAGGGTGGCCCCACTGCCTGTCACCAGGCCGAGGCTACACTCTGCAAAATCAGGTTACGCCTCCAGAAACTGAGGTTGTAGCCTGATTGTTCCCCCATCCTCCAGCCTGCCACACTGAGGTTTCTGTGCCACTCCCAATGGTAGGTTATCCCCATCTTGGGATAAGCTCAGGGCAGCCCTGAGGTTCCCCTCCCGCAGGGTCATCTCTCTTCCCTCAGAGGCTGTTCGCCCCAAGTCAGAACAGGCACCGCGAGGACAGCACGGGCACCTGGTGTCTGGGCTGCCAGGCCAGCACTGCCTGTGGACCAGGGTAGCACCTGCCCCACCAGCACTGCAGCAGGCGTAGCCCAGCCTGAGGAGCTGGGTGTCCTGGGGGCAGGGGTACCAGATGGCTCTGGAAAGTGGCATCAGGAGCCTCAAAAGGCTCCAGCCAGAGAAAAAGCCCTCTGGCCCTCCCAGGTCTGGAAGCCGCTCATTCAGAAGGGCCAGCCCGTCTCACCCCTGCCCGGACGTGAGCAGCATCTTGCAGTGATGCCCACACCGTGAGCAGAGCAAACACGAGGGCCTCCTCAGCAGGGCTCCAGGGGAGCAGAGATGCCTGTAGGGGTGGTGGCACCCTCTGCGCAGGGGACACTGTGTTCAGGCTCCCTGGGCAGATTCCCAACGGCCCCTTAGCATCTCAGAACTGTGTGTCAAGGATTCCATTCTCAATAGCATGTCTCTTTTCCAGAGACCTCACCAGGCCCTCCAGGACCCACAGCCCGGCCCAGAGCCCACAGTAAGCTGTTAAGGAAGGTAAACAGAACACGAAGCCAGTGGCCGTTTATGTACAGCACGAGAGACGAGGCGCCCCTCTCCAGGCTGCTGCTGGAAAGGGGGTAAACATGGTTTCAGAGCAGCTCAGGTGCTGTGCGTGCCACGGGAGCTCATGCAGTAGCACTGACGAGCACGCCATCCCAGGCGTGGGCAGGGTCTACCAGATGCCTTGGTGACGCCAGCCCCACACTGCACAGTGTGTAAACAGGGAAGGAATCTGTGTCCCCAAGGCCTGGCGGGCCCAGCAGGGGTGCACTGGGGCCCTTGCCGTCCCTGTGGCTGCTCAGTGTCCTAACAAGGAGGCCACACTGGGTTGCTACAGGCCCAGCAGGGTCAGTGGCCATGCTGACACCCCAGGCTATCTCCTCTCAGCACTCGGGGCCACAGGAGGCCAGGATGGCTCCGGTGCCCAGCCTGCTGCTAATGCAGCCCAAAGCAGCGGCTCATTCTGGCTCAGGCCTCTTGTGGTCAAGAGGTGGAGCCTCTGGACAGGTAGGGGCCTTTTCCCCTTCTGGTGGCCTCAGTGAATCAGTGTGGCCAGGCTCCAGGCTGCTGGTAAAGACCGCCTGAGCCTGGCATGCCTTGGAGCCCCCAGTGAACTCAGCTTCTTAGCAGGGCATCATGCAGGATGCCCACAGACACTGACCTGCCCTAGGAACGGGGCCTGGGCCTGGGAAGTCTCCCGTAGGCCCTGCAGCCTCACCCCAGCAGCACCCACGCCTGCGGGGCCGACGTGTGCTCCAGGCTCCCACTTCCTGCCCCCGCCAGGCCGCCCCACTCCTTCCTGGGCCAGAAGGGAAGCACCAAGCCAAGCCGAGTGCTGTGCCCTTCAGTGGCCCAGCCCTGTCCAACCGCAGGGAGCCATGCACTGGCAGGTGGCCATGAGTTCTGCCTCTGAACCCACGACCCTGGCCCTGCCGGCCACAGGTTCTGGTCTCCGAGACTCTCCGCTCACTGTGCTGCACAGAGCCCATGAGGAGACACGTGGGCTTCCTCTGCCCACAGCTCTTGGCAACCCAGCCTCCCACGTCACTGCAGTGCCATGTTCTGAGGGGCCGGCCCCGGCTTCCGGGTTATTTTGGCATCGAGACAAGAGTAAGACTTTGGTCGGGGCCTGCCTGGCCGCGTCCAGCAGCCTGGCGAGCATCTGCGTTTCTGGAAGCCCTGCCGCGGCCGTTCTGGTACAGCGGGTGGTGCCATCCCAGGCGACTGCGCGGCCCTCACACCACCTGCAGGCTGCGCTCGTGCCCGTCCAGTTGCACCTTGAGCTTGTGAAGCTCCTCGATCTCCCGGTTGTGGCGCTCTGTCTTGTGGCGCACCAGTGAGCGGTAGAAGTGGATGGTGAAGACCACGAAGATGAGGCCCACGGGCACCATGATGATGGTGGACACCAGCGCAGCCTGCCAGCCTGTGTGGCCCCCGGAGCCTGGCGCAGGGCCAGGCTGGCGCCTGGCATCCACGGGAAGGAACTTGATCCAGCAGAGCAACACCACCTCAGCCAGGAAGAGCAGGATGCCCAGCACGGTGGAGAAGCCCCAGGCCAGCTCGATGTAGGGGTGCATGCGCTCGTGCGGCGATTCGCTGATGGAGTTGAGGTTGTGGATGTTGCTCACGGCCTCCACGTTGGGCAGGATGCAGGTGCTGATGAGCAGGGCGAACAGGTGCACGGCCACCAGCACCGTGGTGCAGGCGCTGAAGGCGATGAGCAGCGGCCGTGGGTACTGGTACTGCGTCTCCAGCTGCACCTCCACCATGGCCACCTGTTGAGGCACAGTGGGGGGTGGGGCCAGGTGGGCAGGGCTGCTCCTCGCCATGGCTTCCTGTGGGCCAGAGGGCTGGGCTGGGCTGGGTGGGCTGAGGGGGCAGCACCACAGGTACCCACACTCACCTGCCGTGGGACTCAGCCATACAGAGAGCCCTCAGAGCCCAGAGGGCACCCTCCTCACTGTTCACCTATTTCAAACTTTCCTTTTTTTCAGATTATAACTAAAAAAGCTCTCACGAACCTGAAAAGTACAGAAGAATGAAAATGTAGAGGGGTGGAGGTGGCGGGGAAAGGGCCTCGCCTCTCAGGGGCACACAGTAGGCACCTGGGTGCAAAGCCACAGCTGGCTGAGGCCACGCTGCCCTGAGAGCAGGCTGGCAGCATGTGGCTTTGCTACTGACACCAGAGTCAGGCCGAGGAGTGGCTCAGCCAAAAAGCAATGGCTGTTTAATCACATAAAAACTGACCTCTCAGAAAAATGAACGTGGAGGCTACTTGGAGCTGCCACCTGGACACCTCCTACAGAGAGCACAGGTGCGCCTCTCAGCCGGGATCAAAAGTGCAGAGAGGGGCTGGGGCTGTGAACCTGCCTCTGGTGCATGAGGCCCCGGGTTCGATCCTCAGCACCACATAAAAATAAATAAATAAAGATATTGTGCCCATCTACAACGAAAAAAAAAAAAAAAGGCTGGGGATGTGGCTCAAGCAGTAGCACGTTGGCCTGGCATGCACGGGGCGCTGGGTTTAATCCTCAACACCACATAAAAATGAAAAAAATAATGATATTGTGCCCACCTGAAATCAAAAAATAAATTAAAAAAAAAAAAAAACCCGCACAGAGAGCCGGGTGAGTGGCGCACGTCTGTAATCCCAGCGGCTCAGGAGGCTGAGGCAAGAGGATCGGGAGTTCAAAGCCAGCCTCAGCAAAAAAGCGAGGCCCAGTGGTCGAGTGCCCCTGGGTTCAATCCTCAGTGCCCCCCCCCAAAAAAAAAGCACAGGGAAAAGCAGGTGCTCTAGACGGGGGACAGGGTGGGCAGTGTGGACGAGAAGGCTGGGCGGGCAGGGTGCTGGCGTCACAGGTGCAGGGCCCTGTGTGCAGCGTCTGGGGCGCACGCATCATGAAGGGCTGTGACACGCAGTGCAGGAGCAACATGGGGGATGAAAGAGCGAGTGGCAGAGCTTGGTGCAGGGCTTTGTTATAAGCCGGGGTTCCGCTGTGGTGGTGCTGGGGGTGGAACTCACAGACTCCTGAGTGCTGGGCATGCACTCCACCGCTGGGCCACGCCCCTCCACCCTAAGTCTTTCCACAGCACCCAGTTTTTTTTGGCGGTGCTAGGGATGGAACCCAGGGCCTCGCACATGCCAGGCGACTGCTCCTCTCCGAGCTACACCCGCCCCTGCAATACTTAATATTTACTTTTTCATGTACTGGGTGTTGCACCGAGGGGCACTCTAGCACTCGGCTACATCCCCAGCTTTTTTTATTTTCTATTTGAGACAGGGTCTTCCTAATTTTTCCAGGCTGGCCTCAAAATTTCAATCCTCCGGCGTTAGCCTCCCAAAGAGCTGGGATTATAGGTGAGCACCACTGTACCCCGCAATTTTTAAAGTATATCTATGTACCACACTTTTATTTATTTTTGCAGTGCTATGGGTCATATGTAGTATACTTTGCTTAAATAAAAAATTGTTTTATTGTTTTTTGCAGTGCTGGGAATTAAACCCAGGGCCTCACACGTTGGCAAGCCCTCTACCACTGAGCTATGCTCGCAGCCTTAAAACGTATGCATGTATGTATTTTTATTATTTTAACATTTTTAGTCGTGAATGAAACTTTATTCCTATTTGTTTTTAGGTGGTGCTGAGAATCGAACCCAATGCCTCACACGTGCTAGGCAAGCGCTCTACCACTAAGCCTCAGCCCCACCCCTAAAATTTATTTTTAAATGAAAGACAAAGACCACATTGGGAACCAGAAGCCAGGCTTATCTCTGTGCCCCGAGGTCCCTGCAGCCATTCCTGGACCTGCCAAGTCCACGCCCAGGGGGTCCTCCTTGGCTCCCCACCTCACCCTGGCCCACGGACCACCCAATGGAGGGTTTAGCCCAGGCCCACCAGAGTCTCTAAGGCTCACCAAGAACTTTCCCCAGGCACCCAAAAGAAAGAAACTAGTCAAGAAAGGTGGTAGGGGAGGAGGCAGAAAGGGAGAAGGCCAAGGAGGCCCTCTATTGATTGTTCTCTCCACTATCTGAGCCATCCCTGTTTTAAAAATCTCTAAGAAAAGCTGGGCACACATCTTTAATCCCAGGGGCTAGGGAGGCTGACGCAGGAGGATCCCAAGTTCGAGGCCAGACTCAAAAATTTAGTGAGACCCTCTCTCAAAATAAAAAATAAGTAAGTAAAAAGGGCTGGGAATGTAGCTCAGTGGTAAATCACCCCTGGATTCAATCCTCAGTACCAAAGAAACAAAAACAAACAAGAAACTTAAAAAAAAAATCTCTAAGGAAGATTTCACAAGTTCCTTTGGCAACTGCTGTGTCAGAGCGAGAATCTTATCCCTCGTCCCTTCATGTTTCCATTAGTGATGACAGAACACTTGATAGGGAAAAGAAGATGGAGTAGTCCTAGTGGACCACAGCTGAACAGCTGTAGCAATTATGGCTGAGGCCTTGATGAAAGACACAGGCTGAGGAACCGCCTTTCTTCAGTGGCCTTGGGCAGGCTCCTGTTACCACAGAGGATATGGCCCAACGAAAGGCTCTCACAAACCACAGGGCCCAGGGTGGGGAACACAGATGACTAAAAGGCAGAAGATGGGGCTTACACGAAGCAGCCTGGCTCTGCCGCAAGAGCAGGAAAAGTCAGAGGCCCCTGCGCTGTGTGTGTGTGTGTGTGTGTGTTTAGTGTCTTTATTTATTTATTTTTATGTGTGCTCAGGACCAACCCAGTACCTCACCAGTGTGAGGCAAGCTCTACCGCTGAGCCACGACCCCAGCCCTGCACTGTGTCTCTGCAGAGATTTTACGGGTGGCTCGGGGTCACAGGCTCTGTGTTAGGGAAGGAGAAATGTGAAGAAGTCAGCTGGGGGTGGGCACTGGTGCTCGCTGGGCCCAGGACCAGCCTTGCAGTTCTAACCAGGGAATACCAATGGGGGCTCACCTGTCCCTGTCCTTGGCCCAACTCAGCCCCTCCCTGATGACCTGTACTGGTCGCTCCCTCAGTTGCTTCCCGCATTCCCAGAACCGGCCGTTGGGCTGAGTCTGCAGCACACCGTAGGCTGTGGCAGCTTCCCCAAGGGGAAACTTCTGGAAGAGGAGACACTGTGTCCACCAAGAAGAAATGAATTAGAACCAGCAAGCGTGAGTGCTGCAGCTGGGCAGAGGACAGACAGCGCCCCTGGGAGGTGCAGGTGACTTGGGCTTCTCCCTCCTGCCTCTCAGTGGCTGCTCACCACCCCGGAGGGCTGAAGTCTGAAAACACCTCCTCTTCTCCAGAATTCACCGATAAAACTTCACTTGCAGGGTTTGTTTTCAAATCTCAAAAGGCTGTGAAGTCTTCAAGTGGGTAAACGTTCAATACTGTGCAGTGACGGGTCACCCAGAAACCCCAGTGGCTTGGGAGGCTGAGACAGGAGGATTGCAAGGCCAAGGCCAGCCTCAGCAACTTAGCGAGACTCTGTCTCAAAGTAAAAAATAAAAAGGGCTGCGGGTATAGCACAAGTCGAGTGCCCTGGGTTCGATGGCCAGCACCACCAAAAACCCAAACAACAACTTCTCACAAGCATTCCTTTAAATCAAACTTGAAAAAACATTCTTTTTTAACAAGATGAAAACCACAGGAAGAAAATCAGTAACAGCCAAAGTTGTGCACCACCTGATTACACACTTCTGTAATCATGTTATAAAAATAAAACACAGGACCTTTAAATAAGCCTTTCTCTCAACCACAGACCTAAACACGAATGTGCTGCCTTCCAATGTGCTGTCTCTGAGCTGGGCGACCTCTGCAGCCCCGTGAGATCCCATGAGATCGGGCCCTCCGGGCCTCCAGCCCTCCCTGACTAGGAGGAGGGCCCGGGGGACTGAGGAGGCCCGCTCTGCCTGCTTTTTGTTTCTTGCTTTTTGTTTTGTTTCCTACTGGGGGTTGAACCCAGGGGTGCTTACCCGCTGAGCCACACCCCAGCCCTTTTACTGAGGCTGGCCTCAAACTGGTGATCCTCCCGCCTCAGCCTCTGATCTGAGCTGCTGGGATCACAGGGGTGTCCTACCACACCCCCTCGGCTTTTTATTTTAAATTGCACTGTCAATTTAACATCCGGGTTTATAGAAAAATGATTGTCACAAAAAGAAATCAATCATTTCCAGCCCAAATGCACCTCAGCACACAGCAGTGAGGGCTGAGCCCTGCCATCCTCATCCTCTGGGACAATCCAGTGGGACAGGGAGTGAAATCAACAGCAGGCGTGGCTTTGCCAAGACTGACTCCTGTCCTGGGATGACTCAGAGGGAAAGTGGCGGGGAAGCAGGCCAGAACTTCTGCACCACCCGAGGAGGCCACACTTGGCCAGCGTCTACCTCCCCAACCAGCCTAACCCCAACGGATCCTGAGTCCTGCTCAAGTCCCGCAGGTGTCCCAGCTCCAAGGAAGGGCTGCAGGGTGCCTTTCCCAGAAGCCCTGTCCATGGAGCTGTTTCCACCCCCCACTACCTTCTCATCACGAAGAGGGGCTTTCTGAGGATTCAGGCTTGGGGCTCCCTAGTCCCAGCAACCCTGTGTGGACAGCACAGTGCTCTGGGAGGAGTGGGTTGGACAGACTCCCCGGTGCACCCTGGCTGTGGGGAGGAGCAACACAGTGCTCTCCGAGGTGGGCCCCCGCCTCGCTGTACTCACCATGGCGAAGCCCGAGAGGAGGGCCGAGGTCCTGCTGGAGGCCTTCAGCTTGGCCCTGCTCAGGTAGAGCTTCCTCCAGGACAGGGCCTGCACTGAGTGGTGGTTGGAGGTGACCAGTTCCAGGTAGCTTCGGCGGACCCAGTCGCGGTAATCCATGCCCTTGTGGCCGGGCTCAGGGCAGGCCGGGGTGGAGGGGTCCACGGGGACGTTGAGCTCGGCACTCATGGTGGGGGCCAGGCTGCAGGTAAGACAGGGACAATATAAGGTGCCCCAGATAGTTCTGGAGCCTTGAAAAGTCATACTTGTGCTGGGAGTGGTGGCACACGCCTATAATCCCAGCCACTAGGGAGGCTGAAGCAGGAGGATCACAAATTTAAGATCAGCCTGGGCAACTTAGCAAGACCCTACGCAATGTAGCAAGACCTTGAATCAAAATGAAAAATAAAAAGGGCTGGGGTGCAGCTCGGTGGTAGAGCACCCCCGGGACTCCCCAGTACTGCAAAATACACACACAGGAAAGAAAAGCCAGATTCCCAAGTCTATTTAACCCTCCCAGGGCCTGCAGAGCTGTACAGGGCCCAAGGTAGAGTGGATGTGGGGTCCTGGTCTCTGAGGCAGTCCCCACGCCACAGTGTGAGAGCCAGCTGCAGAAGAGGAGGGTCGGGGGCTCACCACCCACCACCACCTGCACAACTAAAAGCCACCGCCCTCTCAGCGCTCAGAGAAGCTCCAATTCACTGTGGCCCGTGGGTGAGCGGAATTTGAAGGCTGCCACTGAACCCCCTCATGTGTGCCATACGCCAGGAACAAGCTACTGTGCATTAAGAGAGTGCCGAGGGGGTCGTAAGTGAACTCAGTGGTGGAGCGCTGGCTTGGCATGAGGAGGCCTGGGTTCCAGCCCCAGCAACACGGTGGGAGGAAAAAAAAAGTCTAGGCCCTAAAGAAATAGGGCCTGGCTGGGCATGGTGCCTCACGCCTGTAATCCCAGCAGCCTGGGAGGCTGAGGCAGGAGGATTCCAAGTTCAAAGCCAGCCTCAGCAATGGCGGGGCACTAAACAACTCAATGAGACCCTGTCTCTAAATAAAATACAAAATAGGGCTAAAATAGGGTTGGGGGTGTGGCTCAGTGGCCAAGTGCCCCTGAGTTCAATCCCCAGTACCAAAAAAATAAATAAAATAAAAGAAACAGGAGTCTGACTCTGCTGCGAGATCCTGAGCGTGACGCCTGACCTGCGAACCTCAAGCCCTCATCTTCAGAATTGGGAACCTCGGGCTGGGTTGCGGCTCAGTGGTAGAGCACTTGCCTGCTGTGGGTGAGGCCCTGAATTCAAAATGAAAACTGGGGGTCCTCCCACCTCTAGGACCCTTGAAGACAATGCCCAAGATTCAAAACTGCATTCCATGACCAAGCGCCACCCACGGAACAA
Organism: Marmota marmota marmota; assembly: GCF_001458135.2. Lineage (NCBI taxonomy): Eukaryota > Metazoa > Chordata > Mammalia > Rodentia > Sciuridae > Marmota > Marmota marmota. The sequence goes on from NW_026000185.1 coordinate 28,367,647, forward strand.
ACGCTTCCAAGGAACCACGGGCTGTTTAGATCCAGCTAAATTTTAATCAGCATAGTTCACCCCAAAAGCAAATCCTTAGTTTATATAACTCAAAGAAGCATCCTGGCTGCAACAGGAACCTGTGGCCAAATGAAAAATCAAAGCCCTCAAATGACATGAGCAACTTTTAAGGAGGAATGGAGACTGGAGACCCTTGTGGTCACCCCTCCTAGACACGGGGCTTGAAATGTGGCCCAAACATCAGAAGGACTGATTTGTTGAGATCTGTGAACTTAACCCATATCCCTGCTAATCTAAATAGGGGACTGAAGGGTCTCCAGGGGCTCTGGGGGCAGCCTGAGCAGCTTGGGATCCGGCTCTAATTAATCTCTGGGGCTTGCTTCAAGGACATGGGCACCTTGCTTGGCCTCAGTAACTTCTGCAATCAGATCCACTGGGCCTCCTGGAAAGCCTGCTCAGGCATTGGAAGCATATCGGGGTTCCCAGCTCCAAGGAGGGCACCTGGGAGGGGGTGGGCTGGGGATGTTGACCAAAGTCAGCAGCAAAGGAACCATCCATCCACGTCTATCTCTAGGAGGGTAACAGGAAGATGTCAGAGGTGGGGAAAGGTCTCCCTCGATCTGCTTTTCTCCTTGTTCCCCACCAGGTCACAAAGTCACAGCTCTTTCTTACTGGCCAACCAACAAGACCCCTGCTCTGTTCTCTATCAGCCAAGGGATCAAGTCACGTACAGGAATGCCAACCTCGGCATCTCGGTTACACCTTGTCCTCATCTGCAGCCAGCAGTACTCATCCAAGCACTTCATCACTTGAAGGTCCCTTCCCTTGGGGAGAATTCAAAGAAATGATGCCCACTGAACAATCTATGGGTTAGCTCCAAATAAATGAAAAGTGTCAGAATGTGGAAGTGCACATTTCCTTTTCCCCACACAGAACAGAACTGGGCCTGCGGTCCAATGGACAGTTCACAGGGAGCTAACCCCCCAGCAACACCAGAGAGCAAGGTTAGGGGACTCAGACCCAAGTACTAAACTGGCCCTGAGAGGGACCCTCCCTTAAAAGATATGATACTACAGCAGGGAGGGTTCTGAAAGGCAGGAAGACCAGCTTTGGACACATGTCTGGGGACAAGGTGGAAAGGCTGGCTGCCTGGCAGGCAGGGAGATGTGGGAAGACACTTGGAGCAGGGCAGCAGAATGGGGCGGGGCCTACGTGGCCAGCAGTGTAACTGCAGGGTTCTCTCTGGTGGTGCTTGGCCCTGGGGGATGGAGAGACTGGTGATGGGCACCTTTAGGCCCTGCTGGGTCCATCTGTATTGGAACCACATTCACTCAGTGAAATAGTGGGTGGACTGAAAAGACTGGGAGCCTGGTACCCCCAGGAAGGGACATTGGGGTACAGCAGAGGGAAGCCTAGGGGCCACCAGTGAATGGCAGCTGGGCTCCAGTCAGAGTGGAGATTACAGCCTCAGAGAAGTGAAGGCTGAGAACAGCCTCTGGGGAGAGGCTGAACTCTGCTGCAGATGTCCACAGAGTGTGTGTGTTTGTGGGGAGTGGGGGCTGGGCAGGAAGGGCTGCCTGCCTGCCTGGAGCTGGATCCCCAAAGTAGGGAAGCTACATCCTCCAGAGGTATCAGCCAGGATAGGATTCAAACCCACCCCTCACCCTCCCAGCCAGGACCTATGGGGTGACAGTCTGTGCCCCAAGGGGTGGCCCAGAGTCTGGTCCCCAGCTCCAGGCTCAGGGAGGAGGTAAGGGGGGGCCAAGATGGAGCCGACATTTCTGTCAGACGCACAAGCTCCCAAGGATGCTCTCCTGGCTAAACCTTTTGGGGTTTCTTGGTTGTTTTTATCAGGAGCGGTCTGAGAAAAGAGGTCTGGAGAAAGAAGCAGCGATTCTCCTAGGCGGGCTGGTCGGAATCGTTCCCAGGGGCCGGGTTTGGAGTTTGTCTGCCTTGACTTCCTCTGAACATCTGGGGCACGGGAAATGTCGCTGTCACACAAGGGTGCGGGGAGGGGACCCTGCAGCTCCCACAAGCGTCCACCTGCATCTCCTGTCCCTTCCCCTCGCGAAGCCCCGGATTCGGCCGGTGCCCGCAACTTCCGAATCCTCTGGGCACCTCACCATGCTCGGAATCCCGCGGGACTGGCCACCTGGCCGCCCCCACCCCCACGGCCATCCTCTTTCCGTTCCGTCCCAAGCCTCCCCAGGGCCAGTCCCTTCTCCGTCCAGTGTCCCCGGTCCGATTCGGCCCCCCAGCGGGGCGGGAAGCACCCCGCGCCCCCCGCCCGGAGACGGGGGGAGCCAGGAGGTGCCGCCCGCGCCGACACTCACCGGAGCTGCCCTGCCCGCCGCCCCGGCGCCGCTCCGGGA
>NW_026000185.1:28371400-28417530 GCF_001458135.2 Marmota marmota marmota
TGCGGGCACCACGCGGAGCCCGCACCGAGCCGGTCTGGGTCGCTCGGGTCACACCGCCCACTCTCAGGGAGACCTGCCGGCACCTAACCCGGCACAGCAACCTCGGCCCCCGGGAGCTGCGCGGAGAGCTCACAGACCGCACCAAAGGGCTGCCGCGCTGCCGCCCGCCCCTTCGGGCGCTCTGCAGCGAACCTCTCACCCTTGGGTGAGCGCTGCGGTTTTACGACCGAGATATTCAAACAGGAGCGTTCTTTTCAGGAAGTGCACATGAATAATTCACCGAGAGGCAGGATGGGTTCATATCAACCCGCCAGTGCCAGACGGCCCCTAAGGGTCCTTCCTTCGTGCCTGGTAGGCTGCTGCGTGCCCTACATAGGATTTTTCCATCTGTCACAACAGCATTCGACCGTGACACATTTATCCAAACGAAAGAAAAATTCCACTCCTGTCACCCAGTCCAGGTTTTCCGGCAATTGCGAGAGTACAAACGTTGCAAATGCCAGGCTAAATCCCTTTACACTTCAAGTTGCACTTCAGGGTCCAGGAATGTTACCTTTTTATCCAGGACACTTAAAAACAGACTAAACCAGTTTCCTCCTGCTGGTTACTGACTCAACAGGGATGTTAGGCCCTAACAATGACATAAGAAAATCCCAGGGTCTGATTACTGTCCCTGCCCCTTAGCTATAGGAAAGAGGGCATTTGAATTTCAGAGAGCAGAGTCCTCATAAAGCTATCGTGCTGTGTCTTTCAAACCTCAACCTCAAGCTCTTGATAAATGAACTTAAAAAGAGGAAGAAAACATTCTGTAAAATACAGTAGTTGCATCATAGATGAAAATTCCTCTGCAGGGGCAGCATGAGTGCTCAGTCTTACTCAGGAAGCCTGAAGTGCTGTCCTCTAGAGCTTCCAGTGCCAGGTGGTGACGCCTCCAACCCCAAGCACAATCCAGCATGTCCAGACAGAAGCAGCACCACAGCTCTCAGGGCCCAGGTCCTAACCAAATGAAAGGCGCTCTTCTCTCCCTTAGAAGATGGAGGGAGGACACGTGAAGACACTACAGAATGCAGATTTAAGTCACAAAACTGCTAGTCAGAGGTGTCCTCAGGCACAAGGGGGGGTGAGTGGGAGGTTCAGGTGAAGGCTCACAAGTGCTGATGGCCAGGATGTTGGCCAGTTTGTGCTGCTTTCCTAGATGGCTGGTCAGGACAAGTCCCATCTCTCCTAGGGCCTTAGCTATCCTGCTTGGAAACAGACCAGTTTGAGTCCATGCACACTCAGTGGCACTAAGGTCCTTGTTTTCCCTTTAGGATGGACTCAACAGTTGGCACAGCTAATGTTTCCAGATCCCTGGTGCCTTGCTTCTGTCCCCTTGACCATTCACTCTTATGGCCTAGCCCTTGCCATCACCCATGGCAGCTCCTCTGTAAAATTTCAAACACTCCACTGTTTTAGTCAGTTTTCCATTACTATAATGAAATACCAGAGGCAGGCTACTTTATAAAGATGAGGTTTATTTTGTCTCACAGTTCTGAAGGTATGAGGTCCAAATGCAGTGGCCCAGGCTCTGGGGAAGGCCCCCCCCCCCGGACTGCATTAGATCACAGTGGGCATGTGGGTATCTCTGTGTGGTCTTTCTCCCTCTCAAAGTCAGTGGGATTCAATCACAGGGCCCTCAAATCTAATCTCTTTCCCAAAGCCCCACCTTTAAACTCAGTTGGATTGTTTTTAGCTTCTTAATACTATTATCATAAAACTTTGGGGATTAAGCTCCTGAATGAATTGGGAGGACAAACCATTACACTCACTTGGCTTCCATTGGACACGAAGAGGAGAAAGCCCACTCCAAGTGCCTAGTAATGACCCTGGAATCATTTGGGTTTAGCACTTTGTGTTCAGTAAACACTTTCTAACTTTTCTTACTCCCTTCATATCCCACCATGGCTCTCCCCTGACCTTGCTGAGACCCATTCCTTTCCCTCACTGCTCAACCCCTCCAGCCATCTCCCATCTCTTTCTCACCCTCTTTAACATCTCCCCCTTTTATATTGGTCCAAGACTCCAAGCTATCCTCTTAGGTCGGATCTCCTAAGCCTGGTAGACATCTCTGCAGTGCACATCCCAGGGACCCTCGACGTCACCATGCCCACAGCTACATTTTGTCATTTATTTTTTATTTTTAAAGAGAGAGTGAGAACTTTAATATTTATTTTTTAGTATTTGGCGGACACAACATGTATATTTGTATGTGGTGCTGAGGATCGAACCCGGGCTGCACGCATGCCAGGCGAGCGCAATACCGCTTGAGCCACATCCCCAGCCCAACATTTTGTCATTTTTCCCTCACACACCTGTCCACCTCCTGGGCCACATGTCCCCAGGGGATATTCCTTCATCCCCCATTGGTGACATAGTCAACCTGGTATCATCCTGGCCTCCTCCTCTCCCTGAATTCTCCTGCTGGAACTTGCCTCTGTTCAGGCCACTGGTGGCTCCGAGGGCTGTGTTACTGCCAGTTTCCCACCTGTTCCCTTCCAGTTATTCCCTGCAACACAAAATGACAGGTTGCCTCCTGAAGGCAGGGTCAGAGGCCTGCACAGCACTCTGCACTGTTGTGCTCAGGTCCTGTTCCTGATCAAAGTGTGGGACTGCTTGAAGGGAAACTCACCGTCACCATATCCAGTGCCTAGCAATGACCCTGGGATCATTTGGGTTGAGCACGTTGCATTCAGTAAACATTTGCTACATTTTCTGGAACAAGAAACAGCTTCTTTGGACTTGTTCCAGGTTAATTTCTAAGATTGCTCTTTATGGAAATACATGCTAATATATGGTAATCGTAGCTCACTTTCATCAAGTATGCCAAAGAGTAAACAGAAATTAACTTCCAAAGGGGAGAAGGGGGAACACGCCTGTTTCTACGATCACCAGATATGCGGTCTCTCTGCCTTCTGTGTGGCCTTAGGAGCTGGACTGAGTTTCAAAAGGTCAGTAGAACATCACTTCTCTAACTCAATTTCACATTTTTTTCCAAAAGATAAATGTTAAAAACAGAAAAGTGAATTTAAAGCAGTAGTGGTAGCTAAGGTGCTCCAAGCCAGCCTTCCTGGATCTCATACTTAAAATGTATATTTTGGGCCTGAAATGTAATGAATCAGATCTCTGGGGGACATCACCCTGGTATCTGGATTTCTAAGCAGGTCCCTCCCAGGTGCTGCATGCATGGGACAATCCCTTTTAACCAACCATTGACTGGTGTCTAAACGTTCTTCCCGCTGTATCTGCAGTTTGTTGGGTTTGAAGAACTTCTCTGCTTCCAGTGCCTGGCTTTGCTCAATCATTTAAAGGTCATTTACTGAGCATCTGTGATGTCCCAAGTACTGTGCTGGCACTAGGGATGCAGCAAAAACCAGAATGAGCAAAGGGCCTTGTCCTTTTGGAGCTGAAGGTGTGGCAGGGTAGGAAATAATGACAGGTGTTGTGCTGGAGAAACAGGCGGTGGTGAGAAAGTCCTCTCCAAGTGATGTGGCTGAGGCCCTGCTAAGAGGATACAGCAGGGCAAGTGCAGGGCACTCAAGGTTGGCGGAGCCGGGGAGATGGCCAGGGATGAGGGGGCGGAGGCTGAGTCTGACGGCAGAGCCTGGCAGCTCCTGTTGATCCCCAGTGAGGGAAGATCTGGTGAGTTTTTAAAGAGACTCTGGCTACTGTGTGGAGGATGGATTGGGGGTGGGGAATAAGCAGAAGTGGCCAAAAGATGCTGGTGTTTGTGGAGTGTGTGGAATGAGAGAGACCAGAGAGTAAGCAAGTCCAGAACCTTCTGATGGATGATGGTGGGGGGTAAGAAAACAGGAACCAAAGATGACCCTGACCCTCAGATGAGGGGCTCAAGTGCTGGTATGGATGGTGGCACAGCTCACCACAGTGGGGAAATGGGGGGATAGGCTGAAATTCACATTCTTCTCATACCAGCTAGAGGCTCCCATTGGACATGAAGGGGCGCCCTCGGCAGGCAGTGGGACCCGAGTACGGGGCTCTGAGGGGAGGAAGTTCACACCCTTACAAGGTTCCAGCAAGGACGGTGTCTAAAGTCAGACAAGACCTCCTGGACAGGACACGGGAGCACACTGGGTTGCCCCAGCACTGCAGGGTGAGCTGAGAGGCAAGCAAAGGCAGGAAGCCAGCCAGCAGGGCCCCGCCAGGAATGCCGAGTGAGACTACACAGGCCACACTAAGGGCTGCCTGGTGAGGACCACAATGAGACCATGGAGTGGGATGCAGGAAGCGGTGGAAGCAAACAGAGAACGTGGGGCTGGACTGAAGTGGGGAGGACAGATGGAGACCGGGCTGTGTGCTGGCTTAGGGAGGAGATTCAGGAGACAGGTGAGACCATCTGAGCTGTGGCAGACGACGCTGTGGGCTGGGGGCAGTGTCACGGTGACCTGAATGCCTCCTTTCTTCCTGCTCTGACAGTTAACATGAGGGATGGGGAGCAGTGGAGGTCTGGGGTGGAAAGGGGCCATCTGAGGGCAGTCAGGGCTGGCGGCGGCTGACACCTATGGTCCTGTATCCACACAGCGTTATGGCAAGGGGCGACAACGTGTAGTTCCCTGCTTCAGGAAACTGTCCCTGTCACTCCAGGTTGCTCACACACACACTCCCTGCCTACAGACACATGCGACAATGCTATACCCTACAGGCACCACGAATGCTACAGAGTGAACCCTGAACCCCTGCTCCTCAGGGAAATACGGAGGCGGGCTCCTGCGGGCAATCCCAGCAACTTGTGAGGCTGAGGTAGGAGGCCAATTGGTCAATTTAGCAAGACCCTGTCTCAAAATAAAAAAAGGGCTGGGGATCTAGCTCCATGGTAAAGCACCCTTCTGTTCAATCAAAACAAACAAAACAAAAACAAAAAACCCCCACAAAACCAACTGGTCAGTCCCCAGCACGAGAAATGCAGGCTTCCAAATGCATAGCCAGGGTATGTGTTAATTTATTAGGACTGACTCTTCATTTCCGCTTCTTGGGAAAGAGAAACTCCTGGGACAGAAGTTATCAGTGATGTCCCATGGCTCTCAATGGGGTCAGGGAACTCTGTGTGAAAGAAGTAAAACCTTCTGTTTCCCTTTACTCAAACCACTTTTTCCTTACTGATACCCAAATCCATAAAAGGCACACACATGCGCAGGAGCTAGAAATGATCCAAAAACGGAGCACAGACTCTCAACACAAACTGTCTCTGTTGCCCTAACTGGCCTCAAGACACCCACCAGGTCAAAGGTGGGGTTATCTCCGGAAGACACTGAGATCAGAGCTGTCCTTGATCACCTCCCAAGCTCCCTGCTCCAGCACAGCACCCTGCACTGCTTGTCGCTGGGCCGGTGTGCACACAGGGCTTGGACTGTATCCACCTGAGGACACAGCGGGAGGGCTGGCCTCCTCTGTCTCTGGCTCCTGTGACCTGGAGGAAAGTTCCAACCAGCTGTCCGGATACTTCAGTCCCCCTTCTGTTTAGATTCCTGGTGACATCAGGATGGAAATGCAGCTTTGGCCCCTAGCGCAGCTTGGCTCAGACCCCGTACCCAGCCTGGATTCTCCCGCTGCTTATCCTCTGGTTTCCACTGTTCCCAAGAGCCCTCCGCCAGCAGGGCCTGTTCCTGTGGCCCAGCCCCTGGTGAAGTCCCTCCCACACCTCCCCTGGTTCTGGGAGCTGCTGATCTGTGGCTCTTGTGCAGCTTGTTCTGCATCCTCAGCGGAGGAACAGGGTCAGGGACCAGCGACAGCACAGGCACCAGGGCAGGGCTGCAGGCCGGGCAGGGGTAGGGAGCTGACCAGCAAACAGGACTACTGGCCCTCCAGGCCCCGCCTCTGTGTCACCTCACAGCCTTTCCACGGCTCTGTGATCAATGTTCCATGTATGTGAACAGCGCCTAGAGGTTTTCTGTTTTTTTGTTTGTTTGTTTTTTACTAAATAAATATTCCCTTAACAGAAACCAGCCCCAAGCTCACTGCCATTTAAATCCCAGAGAACAGCAGCCAGCGGTCAGCGATGAGGCCTTTCCCTAAAGCAGGAGCATGGAAGGAGGATCGAGGCAGTGCCCTCCAGGACATGATCCCTTGTCCCCCAGGCGGAGTCCTGCCAACAGGACTGCAAGCAGCTCCCACGTGCTCCCTACGCAGCGAGTCCTGGGCAGCTGAGCCAAACAGGCTCTCTTTCCTTCTGGTCACAATGAAGATTTGGGGCCCCTGTCACAGAATGACCAGGCGCCCAATGGCTGCTGTGCAAGCACCTCATCGCCTCATGATGAAGCTGGGTTCGTCTTCCTCCTCCTCTGTTCCAGATGCCTCCTCAGAGCTACTGGACTGCTGCTCCTGGGACTGACTGGGTCCTGTAACCACATGACATTCAGATTACAGACATGCAGAGCCACTTGGAGAGTCAGGAGTGTTTTAAAAAAGGAGGGGAACAGAGGGGACATCAGGAACTCTTTGATCCTGGACAGCCAGCCATCATACCCACCAATGCCCCATACCAAAGCAAGGGTCATTGCATAAGTGACCTTAGGGGATGGGGCATCCTCACCAAAAGGTCCAGCAGCACACAAGGAAACCCGACACTCCACAAAACAAGCTTTGGTATAGCTCGTTACTACCAGTGCCTATCACCCACAGAAGGGGAATGACCCCATGCTCCTTAAATAATCAACGCTGGACTCACATCCCTACAGAGGGCTCAAGATCTACTGCAGCCAGCAAAAGGATTTTCAAAACTACAGCAGAAGGCTCTGCCCACAACAAACATGCCAGCTCCCGCCTCTTCCCAAACAAGGGCCCAGAGGCCTCTGTGGACGCCCCATGAGTAGTTCCTGAGCTTCCAGTGCTTTCCCTGTCACGGCTGCCAGGAGCACAGTGTGGCTGAGCTGGTTGAAAGCACAGTACAGAGACAACTTGTTTCCAGACTCTCCTCCTCCTCCAAGGAGCTGCTGGGGATCAGACCCAGGGCCTTCTGCACATTAGGCAAGTACTCGCCCAGTGAGCTACATCTCTAGCCCTTTTTAAACTTATTTTTTTTAAATATTTTTATTTTTTTTGTAGTTGTACACAATAACTTTTTTATTTTATTCGAACCCAGGGCCTTGCACATGCGGGGCGAGCGCTCTACTGCTGACCATAACCCCAGCCCTTAAATTTAATTTTTTAAAAGATGTATGTTACGGGGCTGGGGTTGTGGCTCAGTGGTAGAGCGCTCGCCTGGCACATGCGAGGCCCTGGGTTCCATCCTCAGCACCACATACAAATAAATAAACAAACAAACAAATAAATAAAAGGTATTGTGTCCAGCTACAACCAAATATAAATATTTAAAAAAATGTATGTTACAAATAGCCACAGGACTTTTTTTGTGGTGATAAGAACGTTATTTTTTTGGGGCTGAGGATGTGGCTCAAGCGGTAGCGCGCTCGTCTGGCATGCGTGCGGCCCGGGTTCGATCCTCGGCACCACATACAAGCAGAGATGTTGTGTCCGCCGAAAAGCTAAAAAATAAATATTAAAAAAAAAAAATTCTCTCTCTCTCTCTCTCCACTCTCTCTTTAAAAAAAAAAAAAAAGAACGTTATTTTTATTTATATGTGGTGTCAAGAATGGAACCCTATGCGTCACACATGCTAGGTAAGTGCTCCACCACTGAGCCACCACCCCAGCCCCTTATATTTGATTTTGAGAAAGGGTCTTGCTAGGTGGCCCAGGTTGGCCTTGAACTTGGGATCCTCTTGCCTCAGCCTCCTGAGTTGCCCCAGACCTCAATTTCTCATACCATTCCTGCAGCAAAAGGAGCCAGGACTTCTAGGAAAGTGGCTGACTCTGAGTAAGGCAGGCCATGTGCCTGACAGGTGTGGACTACAGGGTCTGCAAGAAAGGACGGGAGAGCCCACAGAAATGGGATCTGTAAAGGGACAGAGGCCAAGTGAAAGCACTCCCAACAGCCAAAGCTGGAACCATTTGTGAATGAGATAAATAATGCAGTGCTGGATCATAACCTGAAGTATAAATCAACACCCACGAGTCCACCCTGATGTAAAGGGAGGAGAAAGGACCCCCCACCCTGTGCAGAAACGGCCTGCAGAGGCCCTGCCATCACAGAGGAGGGCACAGCTGGGCCCCCCCATCAGCGTGGGCTGCACAGGGCGACTTTCCCTGTTACAGAGGAACCTGACCTCTGCTCTTCCTCCCGACTACACAGCGTTTCCACAGCCACGAGGAGAACACTGGCAAGTCCTGACTGACAGACATTTTACAGTCCTGACCCAAAAGAAGTCTGAGAAACTATCACAGCCAACTGAGCCTAAGGACACGTGGTGATTAGACGTGGTTGGAGTCCAGGCTGGATTCTGGAAAAGGAAGAGGGCTTCAGGTTAAAAACGAAGGAAATCAGAATAGGGCCTTGGCTATGGCTACTACAATCATCACACTGGTTCAAATGCTGACAAGCATACCCCGTTAATGAGTCGTTAAAACAGTGGGGGGAAACTGGGTGTGTGAGAACCCTGTGTTATCCTTGCCATTGTCCTACATTATCCAAAGCGATTCTGAAAGAAAGAAAATTACTTAAGAAAAAGCAGGACCTGAGAGAGCGCTTGCCTAGCACTGGGTTTGATCCTCAGCACCATATAAAAATAAATGAAGCGACTGTGTCCATCCGCAACTGAAAAAAAAAAAAAAAAAAAAAGAGCAGGACCTGAGACGAGTGCTGGTGGCTATGGACAAGCAAGCCATGTGCTCAGTGGGTCTGTAACCCAGTGTGTGCCAACCCCGTGGAGGTGGGCAAGGTGGATACCAGAGCCCCACGGCACCCCTGAGGGAGGGGTGCACAGAGAGAAAGGCGAAGGATGAGCACTTCTCCAGATACACAGAAGTCAGAGAGTGTGAAAAGGATCATGCCCAGTGGCCACATGCAGCAAGGCTGAGGGACAGAGGAGTAGGCTCGGCAGGGCAGAGGCCTGCGGAAGGCAAAGTGGTGGAGAGACAAGAAGGGGCCTGAACGTGATGGGGCTGCTGAGTTTCAAGCTGGGTTACCTCATGGGCAAGTACGGACACCTGGGATCAAATCCTGGCCCAATGCCCATCCCCACTGTAGCTCTGCAGGTGCCACCATTATCACTAGGTAACTGCAAAATTCAGGTAACCACTGAACACCTCACAGGGCTGTGAGGACCAAGCCAGTTAACATGTGCAAAGTACTTAGAACCACAAATATGTAATAAACGTTCCATAAGCAGAAAAAGTGACAGTCCGGTTAACCTGTTTTATAGGAGACCTCTGGAGCTGTACAGAGGTGGGGGCGGTGCGGAGAATGGAGACAGCACGGCTTCTATGTACAGATGAGTTCGTGCGTACGTATGTGCACACTGCATATTTTTTGCAGTACTGGCAATCAAATCTAGGACCTGAGGCCTGCTAGGCAAGCACTCCACCACTGAGCTATACCCTTAACCCTCTACCTATATTTTAAAAATAATTTTAACAAATCCTCAATAAGAATTTGATTTCCTCTCATATATATGGCTCTTGTCCACAAAGAGGAAGAAGAGTTTCTAAAAGCTAGTCCCAGCAAGGACAGGGCAAAAGTACTCACTGCTGCACATGGTTCATGGCCATAAAAACTGGTACTATTCCTTTGGAAAGTAGCTGGCAAAAGATTTCAAGAGCCACGAGTTCTTTTTATGCTTTGAGCTAGTAATCACTACTGTTGGGAATTTATGTTAATTTATGCCTCCCAAAAGAAGCAAGGAGACAGGCACATGCTCTTGACTTTAAGTGTCTTCTACAGAAAACAAAAATGAATCAATCTAATGTCTAATAAAAAGAGAAGGGTTGCTACAGCACGTCAACTATCGGATATCATCAATCACTGAAAAAATTATGAAGGAATAGAAATACAGTATTAAATAAAATAAGCAAATGAAAAAATGTTGCAATTACATATAAACATGTACTCGGAGAGAGACTAAAGCAGACTGAGGCCAGGTGTGGTGTGCCGGCCAGCAGTCCCAGCAACCTGGGAGGCTGGGGCAGGAGGACTGCTTGAGCTCAGGAGCTGGAGTCCAGCCTGGGCAACACAGAGACCTCTGTCTCAAAAACCAAACCAGGGCTGGGGTTGCAGCTCAGTGGTAGAGCACCTGCCTAGAATGTGGGAGGCACTGGGTTCGATCCTTAGCACCATGTAAAAAGAAATAAATAAATTAAAGATATTGTGTCCATCTACAACTTAAAACAAACAAACAAACAAACAAACAAAACACCATCCTGTCATGAACAGAACAGAGCCCCTCCCAAAGAAGAGTAATCCTGCCCCTGATACCCACAGTGCCGAGGCTGAGAAATGCCCCCAGTGTGCCTACTCAATTCCCCTTAAGGCTACCCTGGATTTCCCTGGCAGACAGGCCTTCGTTAGGATAAGGAACACTGGTATTACAATGGGCCACTTTGGGAGTTCAAGGCTTCAGAATAATCTAAACCGGTTTAATGTCACCCAGTGGTGTCATTTAGACGTGAGTCTCGCACAGCAGGTGTATTGGCTGAATTACTGGATGAGCACAGAAAACAAGCAGGGAGAGCTTCTCTCCAACAATAGAAGAGAACTCCTTGTCACTGACCATCACTGCTTTTCAGAGGAGCCAAAAGAGCGTGAGTAACAGAGCCCCCTCCAAATCCATCAGGAACCCAGTGGCGCCTCAGTACTATCTTGTGGCATCACTGGGGATTACCCCCTGAATTTCTATTCATTTCAACTGGACAAAATACAGAATGAAATCAAAAAGGCGATGTAAAGGGCTTACAAACCATTCTGTGATAGTTACTCCTACAACACTCTGCTCATTTGATACAGCACACGTACAGCCACGTTGTACTAAACTTCTTGCTTTGTAAAGTGCTATGGTCCCAATTAAGTATAAAAGTGGGACCATGCTCCCTACCAATGACTTTTGCCTTTGTTTGACTGAAGCCCAGAGCCCACACAGAAATGGGAAGAATTTCAGAAAACAACATTTACTCAGAGTAATATTTTCCAGTCTATTCATCCATAATTTATAAAAGGTTGTTGCAACCTCCAAAATGATTTCATGCCCCAGTGATAAAAAGAGGTTAGCCTGCCTCAGCTTGAGAACAGGTAGCCCATCATGTGACTCCAGGATGGGACATGTGCATAGACCTCTCTTTTTTCAGGGGGTGGGGCACTGGGGATTGAACTCAGAGGTCCTCTACCACTGAGCCACATCCCCAACTTCTTTTTATTTTGAGACAGGGTCTCACTAAGTTGCTCAGGCTAGCCTCAACTTGTGTTGATCCTCTTGTTTCAGCCTCCGCAGCACCTAGGATGACAGGCATGTGTCACCATGCCTGGCACAAACATCTCTTTCTGAGAAAGCCCCGAAGTGCAGGGTAGAGGAGACCCATAGCTGTTGTGGGCTCTAAAGGAAGTCTACCCAAAAGCTGTATGGTCTTGAACATTCTTCACAGTCTTGGACCAAATTAAAGAACAGTGACTGAAAATCACACAGCTGCATGCACCTGATGTCTAAAAGCATCAGGAAAGGGGCTGTAAGAAACCATGTTCTTTCCTGGAAATGATGCCAAAGGCACAGGCAACAAAACAAGAAATAAGACAAACTGGACTTCATGAACACTCACAAATTTTATGCGTCACAAGTCAGTATTAACAGAGTTAAAGGGAAAGCCACAGAATGGGAGATAATATTTGCAAATATATGTATGTGATAAGGATTAATATCCAGAAAATAGAGAATTCCTAAAATGCAATACAACAAGAAGCCCAATTTAAAAATGGGCAATGTAGCTGGGAGTGGTGGTGCATGCCTATAATTCCAGCAGCCCAGGAGGCTGAGACAGGAGGATCGAGAGTTCAAGCCAGCCTCAGCAACTTAGTGAGGTCCCAAACAACTCAGTGAGACCCTGTCTCTCAATAAAATACAAAATAGGGCTGGGGATGTGGCTCAGTGGTCAAGTGTCCATGAGTTCAATCCCCAGGGGGAAAAAAATGAGCCAATCGGAGGCTCTAGGTGGGATGGAGGGAACGCATTCAGTTCCATCTCTCCTTCTGGGTATGGCTATGGCAGCTGGACAGAATACAGACTCTGAAAAATAAGCAAACTGGGGAAGAAAAGCAACACACAGAGTGCCACTGCAAGCTGTGAATCTCCTGCTGTTGCTTTTCTCTGTCCAGTATCCCTCAAGCCTGGACTCAAGGTGACCCAGAACCCAAAATTAGAGATGGGCGCAGACAAAGCTCCAAAGAATCCTTGCAGTCTGGCTGAGGTAAGCAAGGGACTCCTGGCCTAGGGGTGGGCGCACCGTTCCCCTTCTCTCAGACCCTAGTTCCCAGGCGATCCTGTAGGCCCGGGTGGTAGCAGTGGAGAAGGGGTGTGCGAGCACTGGAGCTCTGACAGAGGAGAGCATTTGTTTCTAACCATGTTTTAAGGGAGTCGCCTGTTGCTTTTCCTCTCTGTCTCCCTCCTGAATGTCAAGTCAATTGCTCTAAGAATTGGACTCAAAGAATCAAACCCAAAGTGGCCACTGGGTGGCACACGCAAGGCACGTCTGGAGAACACAGCAAACTCCAAAAGCTGATCTGTCAGAGGAACCACAACCCACAGAGGGCGGGGAAGTACCCGAGTTCTGGACACACGAGGTTGACTGCCTGCTGGACAAATATCAATGAGACCCAGAAGCCTCACTGCACACTATTCAAAACATCCAAGACACAGAGAAAAATACTCAGCTTATGAAGAATCAGCAGAGTCTCAACTTGTAGGGAAAAGGCAACTAACAAACGCCAGTTGGAATTATCAGATTCTCTTAACGCATCTGCTTAAAACACAGGAAGAAAGGCCACGGAAACACAGCCAGCGACCTGCTCGAATGAACAACTGAAGGAAGACCTTCACAGGAAACAGACCAGAGGGACACCTGGAGCATCAGGGACCAGGGAAGAAGAGCACACAGTATGCATTGGTTAGTACCTCTTGAGGTCTTTAAAATATGTTTGAAAGTAAAAAATAACATCATCTGGGCTGGAGCTGGAGCTCAGCGGTAGAGTGCTTGCCTAGCTTGTGTGAGGCACTGGGTTCAGTTCTCAGCACCACAAGTAAATAGATAAATAAAGGTCCATCAACAACTAATAAAAATATTGAAAAAAGTAACACCATCTGATTACATTTTCAATGTCTGCAGATGTAACTAAGGGTAAAAGAACATAAGTGATGGAAAGCTCTAAGCAGATCTAAGCAGAACGTGACAGCAGTATGTGCTTAACATCCCCTAGAGTCATAACAGCTATAAAAATGGATAGAATTAAAACACAACAGGGCCGGGGGTGCTGCTGAGACACAGAGCACTTGCCCAGCAAGGCCTGAGTTCCAGCCTTTCCATCCTTAACACCCCCCCCCCCACACCATGCACACAGAATGACACTTCAAAAGTAATGGCATAGGTGGGTTAAGATTCAAGAAGATGAGAGCACTTCCAGAACAGCACACTAATGACCTCCAAAAATCAGCTCCTCCAGAAAAGCAACAAGAATACTGGCAAAGATTATTTTTTAAAAATCAACTTTTTGCTTGGTGGGTAGTGCACACCTTAACCCAAGATATTCAGGAGGCTGAGGCAGGAGGATTATGTTTGGGGCTAGCCTGGGAAACTCAGACCCTGTCTCAAAGTAAAAATAAAAGTAAAAAGGGCTGAGGATATGGCCCAGTGGTAGAGTACCCCTGGGTTCAATTCCTAGTATTTATCAATTAATCAACAAATAAACCAACCAGGTTGAGAGCGTCTCAAAGTTCCAACCTGAGCACTGTCCCTATTTGACCTGTCTAGCAGCTCCCAGAAAACTTCTCGCAAGGCTTGTTTTGAGCTGTCCTGACTCGAGAGTTCACTCAGTGTGAAGAGCTTCTTCCTCTGGGTGTTTGTCAGAAGCAATCAGTGGCAGCCACTTACCACTTCGACTCCCTGAGGCAGAGATAACAGCTGAAGCAAAGACGAAATGACCAAAAAGCTTAAGAGGAGAAGCTGGGACACTTGAGGGCCACACACATGCACAAGGCTATGCACAGGCCCAACAAAGACATACAAAGGCCCTAATTTCTCACTCTGCTGTTCTTGGAGCTATGTGCAAGCAGGAAATGGAGGCAAAGGTAATCTGCAAAGCCCTGCCAGGGCACCGAAGCCATGCTCCAACACACACAGCCCTCAGCAAAGGCTGGGAGACATACTGGTTCAAGGCATTTAAAGAAATATCTACTCTCCGGCTGACCACTGAGTTAACCAAGCAGAAACTTCAGTGATCACACACAACAAAGAACACAGGCTTTACAGAATTAGTTCAGGAAGTCACTAAATATGAAACTCAACAATGACAATAAGCAGCAAAAACAGCACATCCCAGAGGGCGGGGCAAATTATCCTGCATGAAGAAGAACTATTTCCTAACACAGGGTCAAGCTACAACCCACCAACAGAACTAAGACCCGCTGTTATGCCCACTCCTTCTCCTTGGAGGGCTAAGAAAATACCTGCTGGTTAATTTGAGGAATTGTGGGAGGACAGAGCAGTCACACAGTTTAAAAACATCATAATGTGTCACATAGTACAACTCATGAGGAAGCCAGTCCTAAAAGGGGTCAATCATATTTCACCTGTTAAGGAAAGCCCAACTGTACCCCAAGCTAACACCCTCAGTGGTTTATGCAGGAACCCAGTCACTCACAGCACAGACACCAATGCAGAAACACAGCAAACTGGGGTCATTTTTGTCCCTTAGCATCCCTGGCCCTTTCTACCTGAGGCCCATCTCTCCTTCACTCTTAGCCTATGGCTCCCAGGCCTTTGTGATGGGTTCAGAAGCAAGCAGGACTGGAGCACGGTGGACGCTGCCCAACACCCACCCTACTCCTCCTTATTAAGAGAATGTCTGGGGAGGGGGGCAAAGTAACCAGCTCCCAGTGATGATGATGAATAGTTTAAAGGATTTATGACAATTCTATTTTCTATTCACCTTACATGAGGGCAGCTAGGGATGGCAAAGTGACCTAGTAAATAAATAAGGTGACTTCTGCAGGACACTTCTGAGGACATTTTTTTTTTTTGGTAGTACCAGATTGAATGCAGAGTTTCTGTACATGCCAGAAAAAAGCACTCTACCACTGAGCTACTTCTCCAGGCCCTTCTGGGGGACTTTTTGCTTTCTAGTTAAAAAAAAAAAAAAAAAAGACAAGTACCATCTCTCTATCCTTCTGCTTTGAACATAGGTATAATTGCAGGAGCCATGCAGCCATCTCACACACTGAGGACAAAGGCCAAGAGAATTGCAAGAGTGTTGAACCCACCAGACTGACATCTACCACCAGATTTCTTATCATGTTAGAGAAACAAACTACTCTTTGTTAAAGCACTGTTAAGCATTCTTAACTGACTGGAAGTATGACTTAATTGGAGACAAAGAAACATAAGATTTCTGCTAGGAACACTGGGATGGTCCCTCAACCTTTCTTCTTGGACCATAAAGAGGCAGGATGTACCCTGGAGAGCAGTTGCAGGCACTTCACAATCACAAGGCACAAGCTTGTAGGAGGCCAGGAGGTCAGGACCAAGAGGAAACAACACTGATCAGTAATGCCACTGAGCTCTTGCCCTAGTCCTACCTGAAGGGAGGTCTGCCCTGGACTGAACAAGAGCCAGGGTCTTTCTTTTCTGCTTAAGCCAGTTTGTTTTCTGATACTTATAATTAAATGAATCCTAACACAAATAAGCTGCCACTTCCTCAGTGGCCAGCCAACCAGCCCCACACCCTATGCTTTTCTGCTTCTGGGCAGCTCAGGCCTGGGATCAACACCAAGAGAAAGGCTACAACCAAGGAGAAGTGGATACCACTCACCTTCTTTTTGTTTCTTTTGCTCAAGTTTCATCTTCTTTGCCAACAGTTTCTTCTCTTTTAACTTCTGGCTACAAACAAAAAACACACATGCTGATTCCTTAACTATCTTGCTATATATTTTACAAAATAAACACTTATTCATAGCCCCCCATTTTTTAAAATATTGATGAACCTTTATTTTATTCCTTTATTTATATGTGGTGCTGAGAATCAAACTGAGTGCCTTACACATGCCAGGCAAGTGCTCTTGCATGAGCCCCAGCCCCAGCCTCCTTTTATAGCTCTTTAAAAACCTTATAGTTGGAAGCTGGGTGCAGTGTCACATACTTGAAATCACAAAGACTTGGGAGGCTGAGGCAGGAGGATCAGAGTTGAAGGCCAGTCTCAGCAACTTAGTAAGGCCCCAACCAACTCAGCAAGACCCTGTCTCAAAATGAAACATAAAAAGGGCTGGGGATGTGGCTCAGTGGTTAAGTGAATTCAAGTCCCAGTACCAAAAAAATTTAAAAATGAGAAAAACAAAAAAAGTTAACATTTGGGCACAGTGGCATGACCCTGTAGTCCCAGTCAGACTCCATCTCAAACACAAAACAAAACAAAAACTACAACACAAATACTTAAATTAAAAAATAAAGGAAAAACTCAGCTAGGCGCAATGGCACAGGCCAATAATCCCAGTGACCCAGGAAGCTGAGAATCACAAGTTCGAGGCCATTCTCAGCAAGTTAGCGAGGCCCTAAGCAACTTAGTGAGACCCTTTTCAAAATAAAAAATAAAAAGGGCCGGGGATGTGGCTCAGTGGTTAAGTGGCCCTGAGTTTAATTCCAGGTACCAACAAATAAAGAAAAGGAATAGGGGCTAGGCTTGTGGCTCAGTGGTAGAGCACTCGCCTAGCATGTGTGAAGCACTGGGTTTGATCCTCAGCACCACATAAAAATAAATAAAATAAAGTCTTAAAAAAAAAAAAAAGAAAAGGAATAATCTCTTATGGTTCTGCCATTCCAACATTAAAACTATTTTCATCATGAGTCAGGATCAAATCCTGGGGAGTCCTGAGGTGACTAAAGCAATCTCAGAAATACTGGAGATAGGAGCTGGGTTTGTGGCTCAGTGGTACAGCACTTACCTAGAATGTGTGAGGCACTGGATTTGATTCTCAGCCCACTTATTAAAAAAAAAAAAAAAAAAAGTCTATTGACAACTAAACCATATTTAAAAAAAGAAAAAGAAAAAGAAAGAAAAGAAAAAGAAATACTGGAGATACATTTTCATGTGAAGTTGTATGGACTGTTTTTAAAATCCTGCTCAGCTCCTACAAATTGAAGGACAATTTATTTAGAACCCTGCAAGCACACACACAGCTTGTACTACCATGCAGTCATTTGAAGAGGTCAGACTTTCATTTAAGGAACAAGCTGAAAGGGAAGTTTGGTTACAGCACTTTCATAAATTCAGTGTTAAAGGGCAGAATTGAAGGAGACAAAGTAATCCGTGTGCTCACAAAAGTCCAGATCTCTAGTATTTGGGGAATCTGAACTAAGCAGGGGGGCAATGAGGGACTCGCCCTCTCCCCAGGTAAGAAAAGAAGGCAATCTTCTACCTGGAGGCTCTGCCTTAGGGCATTCACACCCACCACTTTGTAGGTCACACAGAATAAATTTTTAAATTTCTTTGAGGGATCTGGCTATGCTACCCAGGCTGGCCTTCAAGTACTAGGCTCAAGTGATCCTCCTCCATTTCTTCAGTGGCCTGTGAGCCAGAAGCACAAACTACACTTTACTGCCTCTGGGCAGCCCAGCCCTGGGAATCAACACCCAGAGAAAGGCTACAATCAACAGTGAGCGCCAGCTGCCCAGCAGCTGGCACTATAGGCGCACACCACCATGGCTGGCCACACAGGTGAACCTTGAGTACAAGATTTGCCCGTTCATCAGCCAGCCACTTTCTGACACCCCCCCCCCACCCGCCCTCAAATGACATGATGACATGATGTGCTTACCGCTTTTTCCGACGCTTTGCAGTCTGCTCCTCTGCAGCAATTTTATTCTTTTCCAATCTCTTCTGAAACTCTGCATCCAACTTTTGCTACAAAAACCCCACATTATTTAGATATACTCTGGACTGGGCAGACTCATGCACAACAAAATACAAAAGAGAAAACTGGAGAAGGCGTGTGGAGGACTCCTTGAGGACAGCGGCAGTAAAGACTGTCTCTCGGCCAGCACCTTGCCCACTGACCAGAGTGCAGCACAACAATGGCTAGAAGGAATTTTCAAGTCCTAACCTTAGCAACAGTTACTAAATGACTCATCCTAGCAGCATCACTTGCTATTGTGCGCGCGCGCACACACACACACACAAACACACAGTATACACGTCCACACTGAATTCTTCTTCCCAGTTTTCTTTCCAAGTTTCAATTTGTTCATCTATAAAAGGAGAGAAACTATAAGTCCTTTCTGCCAGCACTGTTTGGAAGAATAATGAAATCGATCACAGAAAAGCACCTGCGAACAATACAAAGTGCCGTCTTTCATTTCTTCTAGTCATTGCCTAAAGGTTGAGGAGGCAAAGAAGGAGCCAGCACATGAGGAAGAGGTGCCTTCGTTGCTGCTGCTATCTGCACTGGAGGGGGTGTGGATCTGCACAGGAGGAAACTGAAACCAAGTAACAGAAGCTAAGAGCGGAAGATGCCCCTTCAAGAAGGAAATGAGCCTCAAGGAGAGGACAACCGGAAAGAGAAAGAGGGAGGAAATTCAAAAGCCCTTGAATTTACTAGTGAGTGAACTTCACGGAGCACTGGTGGCTGACACACCTGAGACCAGCTCTGTTGGGGTGTTGTCCTATCAGTCACTGAAAAAGGTTGCATATTCTCCTGCCTCTTTTATGTTTTTAAAGTTTAGAGCTTATGTTTTGATGCCTGAAATAAAAACCTTTGCATCTGTATGGATGTCAAGTTTGTGCAACATTTTCCAGTATTTTCTCTGGATCTTTATATAACAACTTCAGACTAATTTATGGTGCTTGGGACAACAACCTGTTCTACTTCCTCCCTCCTAAAGTAATTTAAAAATAAAAATGCCTCCCATAATTCCTTTTTTAATATTAATTTTTAGTTTTAGGTGGACTCAATATTTTTATTTTATTTTTAAAATAAAATAAAAGAGAATCGAACCCAGGACCTCAGGCATGCTAGGCGAGTGCTCTACAACTTGAGCCACAATCCCAGCCCCCAGAGCATTATTTCTGACAACGGCAAACCTACTGCAGTGAGCTGGGACAGGTGTGACAAGACAGCCAAAACTTCCCACTAGCATTGAGAACATCACCACCAGAACACAGCAGGCCCTAGGAGTTGTTTGCTGCTGTTGTTGTTTTAATCAACACCCTTTGGTACGTGTATGTGCTAGCATTATGAACATTTGTGCATTCAGACAATTTTCATGTCTTTTTAAAAAAGATACAATGTGGGTCCAGTTTGTCTCAATTTTTCAAAGAATGTGGTTCACTACTTTCTTTTCTGCTGTGACTCCTCTCTGTTCCTAGCAATTGCACACACAAAAAATGTGCTGCCTTTCTTTTCTTGACTAAAAGAATGGCTTCCTTACTTTTGAGAAATTACAAATGTCGAGTGGGGTCTGGAGATGTAGTAGAGCACTTGTCTCACATGTGCAACTCTCTGGGTTCTTTGGGGGATGCAGGGGAAAGAAAAACACCAAAATGTTTAATGGTTCTCCCTTGCACTTTTTAAAAAAAACATTTTTTAGTTGTAGGTGGACACAATATCTTTATTTTATTTTTATGGTGCTGAGGATGGAACCCAGTGGCTCACGCATGCTAGGTGAGCACTCTACCTCTAAGCCACAACCCCAGCCCATCTTGCACTCTTTTTTATAGTGCTAGGGATGGAACCCAGAGCCTCGTGCATGTCAGGCAAGCACTCTACCACTGAGTTACATCTTCAGTTCCAGTTTAAAGGTTCTCCCCCACTTCCCTGAAATTATGACTCAGTTGCCTAGGTTGGCCTGAAACGATGGGTTCAGGGATCCTTCTGCTCCAGACCAACAAGTAGTGGGATTACAGGTGTGCACCATCACACTTGGTTTTTAAATTACAATTTCTTAAAAAATTCTCAAGCTCTTAAAAAAAATCATTTGACCTCTGTCATGAAGAAACACCAGCCCTAAAGCTAGAAAACCCAAAACTTCAATGAAGACGACAAATAGAAAGCACAACACCATTCACACAAAACAACTAACTGCACACAGGCATCAGCTGAGAAAGAACGAGAGAGAATTGGCTTGCCATTCCTTTTCATGTCAGATGGCCTGGAGGGGAGAGGCGACTCTCCAGTGCCCTTCTATACAAATGGAAAACTCCATGCCCTCCTCCTCTCCTAGGGTGGCCATTTTGCTGCACTGAGTCTGACCTAGGAGTGGCCTGGACTCTGCTTTCCATGCTGTGTAAGGCAAACCCTATGCAAAGTACCACCAGCTGCATGTGTACACTTCTTTGAACTTTTTCCCCTAAGGGCTGTAAAAGTACGTAACCCCATATTAGGGGGCTCCAGCTCCTGGCTCACTCACCTTCTCAGCCATGGCATCCATGTAGTCCTGTCGCTGGTACTCTCTGCGGCGCAGATGCCTGTACACGTGGAACTCTCCACTGCCAGCCCCAGCACTTGAACCTAGAGCCAGAATGACCCAGAGTTCCAGATGAAATCCAGTTACCAACACAGGCCATCCTTAACTAAAAGGCACTGAAGTTAAAGCAGGAAGTAATGGAAGGTACCATGCCTGCCTTTTTCCACTTATACCCCAGAGCAAATGAAGGGTCTGACATGTCACAGGCACCATTAAATTGTTGTGTGAATGTTGACTATGAAATCACTAAACATTCCATTCTAACATATTATCAAGGAGGAACAACTGTGATTTAAAGACCAAAATCTAGAAGAAAATGACCTCCCCAAGCCCTCCATTATTTCACATTTGGCTGCTAGATTTCTAGCAAGTTGGAAAGGTGTCCACGATATTTTAAGTAAAAAGATGGAGATTAAAAAATAGTATGTGCAGAACACCTGTATTCTTATAAAAGCATTTTTTTCTTAAATGAGTGATGTTGATGATAAAGAGGTTTTGGAAAGCTTTATCAAAACGCTTCAAGCAGAATTAAATATGTATAAATTCTTTATATCTCTATGTATTACTTGTTTCTATTTATAATTAGCATGTTAGTTTATAATCCATTAAAATAATAAAAATATTTCCATTTAGAAAAAATATAATGTGTTATTAAAAATAACACAGAAGAGGGCTAGGGCTGGGTGGTAGAGCACTTGCCTAGCATGCGACAGGGTTCGATCCTCAGCACCATATAAAAATAAACAAAGGCATTCCACTCACCTACAACTACAAAAAAATATTTTTTAATTAAAAAAAAAAAAAGATCACAGAAGAAAGTTGTCTAGTGCCAAATCATAAGCAACTGTACCTCATCACTGTAAGAACAAAATTCTGGACCACTGAACATATTTTTCTTACCAAAGATCTATTTAACAAATACTTCAGGAGATATACGTGTGTGTGGTGTGTGTGTGTATATATATCTACCTTTAAATTTATTTATACACACAGATAAAGGACATTACCCATTACATCTCGGACAAATTCTGGGGGAGGTCGAGGTGCCCATTCACTCATTTTTTCCGGGATTGGAACTGCTTTGTCCTGCAATATTTAAACAGGAAAGCATCTGTTAAGTATAAACCTGCTGACAAACTTCCATCTCTTATAACCAAAGACTAGCGAAGAGGGTAGGCTTTGCTACTCAGACCCGGAGCTGATTTTCCGCCTTGCCTTTATTTCATGCCGTAGACTTCCCAGGGCTACACTTTCCAGGGCAGAACTCAGAAACCTGTCACCGCTAATGGCCAGCAACCTCCGACTTGAGCACTACTCAAGGAGGAAAACCGAGCTTTTCTAGTCAAAGGTCCAGGAAATGGACCGTCTCATCCGATTGTTTTTAGGACCTGGGGAAGCGAGGCCTGGACGGGTGCGCGAGGGACTAAGGCACGACCTGCACAGGTGTTCTGGCTGCCCCCTCTCTAACCGTGAGTGCTCTTTGGAAGAAACAAGCCCTTTTGCTAACTCACAGCTTCCACCTTCTCAGTCTAACGCTTCTGTCCTCGGAAAGTCAACCGAAAAGCGTGAAGCCTTCCGCAGCACCTTCAGGCTGGTTTCTACACAAGGACAGACGGAAGCTCGCCATCTCTTCCGGGACAGTTCCCAAAGACTGCTCTGGAATTAGGGTGCCGAGACCTCGAGTCTGGCGGCGGGGGATAGGGGTGCGCGGACCCCCAGAGGCGCCGGAGCGGAGAGGGGTGGGCCTCGGACGCGCCGCGGAGCCCGCGCTTCCTCTCACCGGGTTCTTCATGAGTCGCTCCAGCTTAAGCTTCTGCTCCTCCGCCGCATTCTTGGGGATGACGAGCGCCTGCGGTTCTTTCTTGGGCCTCGGCGGTCGCACAGACGAGGCGGCCGGACTCGCCATAGCAACTCTCCCACTTTCTGGGCGAGCGAAGACCGCGGCGCGCCCTTATGACGACAGAGCCAGAGACGCATGCGCAGTCTCCGTGCGCGGGAGGCGTGGCCGCGGGCCGGGGCGGAGTCGCATAACGGAAGTGGCCTGCTGAATATTCATGAGCCCGAGGCTGGTCTGGTTTATTTTGATCCAAGCGGGTTGATTTCATTTCCTGTTTCTGAACAAATCTGTGCGGCCGGACGCCCACGTCTCTGGGGGCGAGGTGGCCCCTCACGCTCGAGTGGTCCGGGCCGACCTCTGCAGTTCCAGCGGGCACCGTGCTGCAGAGGGCTCTCAGCTCCTGCTTCCGCCGCGCTTCCCTCGCCTCTGGGCTTTGCCCTGGCAGGTCCGTGGGTCCCCGAACTCCCATTTGCAACAATCTCCATTTATATAAGACGGCGCAAACATGTCACTGAGCTTCCTGAAAACTGGGAGCCGGATGTCCTCTGTCACCTTGGAATTCCTCAGCCGAGGGCATGAGGCTGTTTTACCAGGAAGAGAACAGCCGCCCCTCCAGTCTGGGGACCGGCCAGACGTTTACAGCTAGGCCTGAGGTTCTGTTGAACGTAATTAACTCCACAGAACACCCACATCGCACAAGGCCTTCCTGGGACTGTGATGGAGGGAGACCTAGAGCGCTCCGCAGTCCTGTCCAAACTCGCGAAAGCAAGAATATTGCTCCTACCAGAAAGAGACCCACATCTTTCCACTCCAGCTAATACTTGTAACTGCGGCTTCTTACCTGCGCCAGCCCTGATTCGTTCCTTTCCTTTTACATATTGTGACCAATTTTTATTTTTATTTATTTTTGTTACTGGGACTTGAGTCCAGGGACACATTACCACTGAGTGACATCCCCAGCCCTTTTTATTTTAATTAATTTATTTATTTATTTATTTATTTATTTTTGAGACAAGGTCTTACTAAATTGTTGAGGCTGGCCTGGAACTTGTGATCTTCCTGCCTCAGCTTCCCTCCCTGTCGTTTGGATTAGAGGCACGTGCCACCGTGCCTGGCTATCATTAATTTTACATGTCAACTTGACTGGGTCATGGAGTTCCTGAATATTTGGTCAAACATGATTCTGGGTGTGTCTGTTTCTGGATGAGATTAATATTTAAATTGGTAGACTGAGTATATCCTTCTAATATGTGGCCCTTATCCAATCAGTTAAAACCCTGAATGGAACAAGACATCCCTCCTACAAAGGAGACAGAATTCTTGCTTGATGGCTTCTGAACTGGGATCCAGTATTGGCTTTTGTCCACCAGACTTCAGACTGGGGTCTTGGCCTTCCAACTGGGACCAGAACTACATCATCAACCCTGGTGGCTCTCCAGCTTCCTGACTCAGCCTGCGGATGTAGGACTTGTCAGTCTTCATGATCCCATGAGCCAGTACCTTATAATAAATACATTCTCTTGGTTGTTTCTCTGGCAAATCTAATATAAATATTTATTAAGATATCTGATCATAGAATTGTCCTCACTTCCTGACAGCATCTAAACCAGAACAAAAGCATACTTTCACAAGTCACCTTATACAAACCCAAATCTTATTTCAAGCCCTGTTAACAGCCTCTGCCTGAGATAAATATGGCCTTCCTTCCTGTAACAAGCCAGAACCCCAGTTTGTTCAATTACAGACATGTTCCTGTTAGTCTTTACAGCTTCTGTTTTCTTGTTTGCCATTCGAGAGCCCCTGTACAGTAGATGCCAGCTCTTATTTCTTACTGTATCCCAGTGTCTGGGGCATTCCCAGTGCCATTTCTTACATCTCCCAGTGCCATTCCACAGCAAGGCACTCTAAATAAACATTTACTGGATGAACACAGCATATTAGGGACAGGAACCTCAATACTACTGCTGTCTGCTCAGCCTAGAACAGTTCTCCCACTGGGTTCCCAGGAGGATGGAAGGTGGACAAGGGAAGGATGCTTCATTAGTTCTCTAAAGGCTGTTCCTGGATGCCCCATAGTGGGTGGTTTTCCAAGGGCGAGGGGAACTCAGGGAAGTCCTTGACTTGGTCTGTCATTGGAATCCAGAGAGGGCTTGGCCTGGGTGGGTTCATATACACAAATTTGTCCTTTATTGTACACTTTAGCAACCTGGTACGTCACTTGTCTCTAAACACTCTACAAAACAAGGACTTTGCCTGGAATGACTTCTCTTCCCTGAAGAACTCCCACTCAGGGGGTTCTTACCTTAGCTTAAATGTCACTTGCTAGTTGGGCACAGTGGTGCTCATCTGTAAGCCCAGTTAGGGAGGCTGAGGCAGAAGAATCACAAGTTTGAGGCCAGCCTGGGCAATTTAGCCAGACCCCGTTTCAAAATAAAAAATAAATAAGGCTGTGGATGTGGCTCAGTGGTTAAGTCACCCGCTGCTAAAAAAAAAAAAAGAGCAAATGGACACTCAATAAATAAGTGGTTACTCAGTGAATGACAACACGAGACATTGTTGCAGCACAGAGTTACAGAGCCAGGAACACTGGGCCAGCATCTGACCTGTTGGCAGCTGTTGCTACAGCACCCCCAGCTCAGGGTCAGGCACAGAGATGGGGCGTGGTGGACAGTGAGCAGATGGAAGTTCAGTGAATTGATGACGTGAACGAATGCACAAAGGTGGTAGAAAGCAGGTGGTGTGAGAGCTGGTAATGACCTTGATGTCCAAGTCCATCCATGTCACTGATGTTCTTATGGTCCTGGTTATACAGATAAGGATGAGAGGGAAGAGGCCCAGGCTCTCACAAAGTCAAATCTGGGTCTCTGGTGGCCTGAGTGATTAAGGGGCTCACATATGGATAGAAAAAAAGATATGGATAAAAAAAAAAGAGCCTGGTGGAGAGTGTTCACCTGGCACCCTCCTACAACAGAAAGCAGATTTGAGATTCTGCTTTTTGGGATGAAAGATTCCTCTCCCTCACCTCTGAATGCCCCACAGGTCTCAGACCCAATTGTGCCATCCCACCCACCACCAGGGGGCAGCAAAGCCCCACCCAGACCAACCATGTCTTCAAGTCCAGCCACTGCCGGGGATCCTGGAACTGGGCACTTAGAAAGCAAGGTCTTCCATCCAGGGAAGACACCGTGCTTTGGGGTTTGGGAGACCTGGTGCCAAATTTTGGCTTCGCCTACCCTAAGCTTGCAACTTAAGCTCTCCAATACGGTTTCCTCACGTGCCAGGAGGGCACCAGCAAACCTACCCTGGAGACAGGTTCATACACCAAGTGATGTATGTGTCCAGCACAGCGCCTGACACCCAGAGGGTGACTGCCTGCCCCAGTTTGGTCCCAGAACTGAGGGGTTGGGATGTGGGACTTCTAATGTCAAAACCAAGAGTCTCAGGAAAACTGGAACAGTTGATCACTCAAAAGGACCACCCTGTCTCAGTCCTTGGAGTCATGGATGACACTGAAAGTGCTGAAGCAGTAAAACTGCCTATGAATATTCTAGAGTTTGAGTTTCTCACGGAATTAGCGAGTCCGAGGTCTTTTTACAAATGTCCTGGGGCTGCTCAGGGTTCTGGAAGTCCTAGGTCAAGGGCTGCATCTGTTCAAGAGAAGAAAACAGATCCATGAACAGATATAAAAACAAAGAGGGAGGCTGGGGCTGCGGCTCCATGGTAGAGCACATGCTTAGCACGCATGAGGCCCTGGATTCCATCCCCAGCACCCCTGGAAAGCAAAAAGGAGAAAAAATTGTAAAACAAAACAAAAACAAAGATAGACTGTCTCCACTTCAGAAAGGAGCTTGCCATTTTTCTATGAAGGTAAACGTACACTTAGCAACCCAGCAGCCTCACTCCCGGGTGTTTAGAGAAGTGAAAACAGATGTTCCCACTGAATAACCTGTGTGTAAAAATGTATAGCAGCTTGGCTCCTTATTGCCCCCTACTGGCAACAACCCACCTGCCCATCAAAGTGGGATTTATCCTCACAGTGAAATTCTCCTCAGCACTAAAAGGAAGAACCTGTTGATACTTGCAGCAACATGGATAAATCTCAAAAGTATTGGGCTGCCCAGTGTGGTGGTGTATACCCGGAATACCAGCTACTGGGGCTGAGGCAAGAGGATCACAAGTTCGAGGCCAGCTGCAGCAACTTAGTGAGACCCTGTGTCTCAAAACAAAAGGGTTGGGAATATGATTTGGTGGTAAAGTGCCCTTGGGTTCAATCCCCAGTACACCCCCCCAAACACACACACACACACACACATCTGAAAGTCCACAACCTGAGCAATTCTATTGACTGAGCATTCTGGAAAAGCCAAAATAAAACAGATCAGAAGTTGCCAGAGATCAAGGGTAGGTAACAGGAGGAGATGAGGGGCATATGGCCCAAGGGAACTTTTTTGGACTGGAAATGTTCTATATCTGGATCATGGAGATGGCAATCTGACCATACACATCTGTCAAACTCATGGCAGCATATACTTAAAAAGGGTGATTTAATTCTATTCAAGTCCCACATTGACATAATAAACAACAGCTGACTTGCTTTTCATGTTTGGGTGTTTGGGGGAAGTGGTGCCAATATTCAGCCCACAGTGCACCCCACATGCAGCTTGAGCTCTATAAATCTGCCCCACCCAGCAGAAGGCCAATGGTAGGGGCAATAAGTTTTCCAAAGCCCAGAGGCCAATGTGCTGGGCTCCACATGCTCAGAGTCCTGGTTGTCCTGGTGGCAGGGTCCTCTCTTAAGCTGGACGACGCTGAGCAGTCGTAGCGGGTGCCTGGGCCGGCAGCTGGCATGGTCTCCACCCATCAGACTTCCCAGTTTGGGTCACTAAAAGGCCTTCCTGTCCCTGAACTTGAACCCTCAGATCTGCTGGTTGAAGGGCCCAGCAGAAGCTGCTGTGTGCATTGGTTTCTGGGTGATTTTTAATGAAAAGGTGATGATTTGGGCTCAGGGTTCTGGAAGTCTTAGGTCAAGGGCTGCATCTGGTGATGACCTTCTTGCTTGAAGAGTCCCAAGGAAGTGCAGGGTATCACCAGGTGAGAGACAGGGAGTGGGCCCTGTGTGCCTCTTATGGTCTCTCTCCTTCTTCTTGTAAAGCCACCAGGATTCACTCATGGGGACTCTACCACAATGACCTCATCTAACCCTCGTCACCTCCCAAAGCTCGCCTCTGAACACCACAGCTGAATTAAGTTTCCACCTATTCAATATCTTGTCACCATGGGGACCAACCACATTCTAGCCATCCCAGATGCATCCCCATCTGGGCTGGTCCATGACTGCTCTGTGTCCTTGGCCCCTCTCAGCTCTTGACCCTATTGTTCCCACCTGTGACCTACAAACCCTCCTTGGATGACCTTCCATGAATGTGTGGACCACTCGCAAATCCTCTGCTGAGCTCCACACACAGGAAGAAGCCATATTTAAAATGCCCCCAAGACAATGGAAATCAGTCAGTAACCTTTGGAGCGCTTTCCATGTGCCAGGGTCTTGGTCTACTGCGCCCTGGGCATTACCTCATTGAATTCTCACAAGAAACTCATGCAATAGATTCTATTTTTTACTTTTTTTTCCCAGGACTGAGGATTGAACCCAGGGCCTCCCACATGCTAGGTAAGTGCTCTACCAGAGAGCTTTACCCCTGGTCCCCTACTCACCTAATTTTAATGGTAATTACTTCCTTACTTTTAGTATTTTAATATTTTTACCAAAACATCAACCCTAAAACTCCATTTTCGTTTCTGGAACTCCACATACCTAGAATCAATCAGAATGTATTTTCTATTCTGTGGCTTTTGGTTTACTCTCTTGCTTGTATCTTTTTGTCCAAAAGCTCTTCATTTGAATGTAGTCAAACATTTCTATTTTCCCCATTGAGGGATTTTTGTGTTCTATTTTTAAAAAACCCATTTCTTACCCCAAGGTTGTAAAGAAACTCTTTAATATTATTTTTAGATGCTTTATTGTCTTGCCTTTCGCATTTAGATCTACGATTCACTTAAAATTATCTTTTGGGTTTGGTGCGGAAGCCTAATTTCATTCTTTCCATATTGATGACTAAATTTCCCAGAACCACTTATTGAAGAAACTGCTTTTCCTCACTGTGCTGATGCTTCATTTCAAATCTCAGCACAATTTTATTCTGGCCATTGCCGTTGGCAACCAGCTGAGCGCAGGTGTGTGCTAACTCTCAGGTGCACCAAACAGCTCTCTGTTTATGCCCTGGGGCCCACTTGGTGCAGATCTGGAATCTGCAGGGGAGTTGTTACTTGTGGCAATACCTAACTAATGGGGACAGGAGTTGGTGGCTAATTGTGTTTCTCTTCCTTCTCCGTCTCAATCTTCCTAGTCTCCTACTTTCCATCCCTTTGAGATCACTGCCCCAAATAAATTACTCACACTTCTGGAGGGAACAGAGGTACTGGACATGGGTACTGGAGGTGGCTCAAGAAAGCAGCCCCCCAGGATAGGATCAGGGAATCGAATTATGCACTGGTCAAGCTACAAAGAAAGACCCTCTGCTGGGGTGAGTGGAAGGGAATAACCCTGGCCTGGAGCAGCACCATGATGACTAGTGCTCTCTCCTGTTAGATATAGGTAGAAAGTAAAGCTTTGGTTTAGGTACCAGTTGCCCTCACTAGAAAGACCTGGGAGCAATGGCGAGTGTTGGTTGCTTTCTGTTACCTATTTTGAGGGCTTGAAAGGAGAAAATGCAGATTCAGGTTAGCCGACCTTCAACTCAAAGCAGGCTACAAGTCAAAACATCTCCAAGGCAACAGTTACTGCCAAGGGGAGGGCCATCACCAGGTAGACCAGATGGCTGGCCTACGAGGTCCTGAGCCTCTGACCTAACCCATTCCAGTGATTGTGCAATTGGTCCATGAGCAAGGGAGCCACGTGAAGGGCTGATGGCCATGTCTGGGCTTCCTTCCACCATGCTGCTGGATTTATTGCAGCTGCTAAATGCCAGAACATGGTGACCCTTGATAGAGCACTAGCATGTGAGGAGCCCAGTCAGCCTCTTGGTGGAACTGATACCACATCAGATACGGGGTTGCCTCATCCTACCTCACCTCTCCCAGCACCATCATTCAAGGGTTTGTAGGATGCATCTGGTTTGCTGTCGGGGACCTCACACATCATCTCAGGCCAAGAATCATGTCACGTCAAAAGTGGGGGGGGCTACATGGTGAGAGGAACAGCTACTACAATACCTGAACGCCTCTGATCCCCAGCGCATAGTGTCGACTGTTCAGTTCTCAGATGAGATGATGCTGGAAACGCATCCCGAGCGGTTGGAGTGATGGGTTCCAGGTTGAGGAATGTGTATGGGACCTACTGCTGATATATGGCCGCTGGATTCCCTGTGGTTGGAATTCATAGGTTTGGGGAACAAAGGGGAAGTAGGGGTGGCCCTTCTCACTATGACCCCCGCGATCCTCTGGGTGAACCTGTACTTCTCATTTCTTTAAACTTAGGCTGCTTTGGGTCAGAAATTTGGATTCCTGGTTTGGGAAAACAACCTGGAGGACCAGAGAGGGATCCAGTGAATTGAACCGACTCATTTTGAGATCTTCACTCCTGGGGAACAGCCATCAAAGAAATGGAATAGAACACGTGACCTTGATTGTCATGGGGACTTAGGTGACTCCAGCTACATGGAGGAGTAGGTCTGGAATGTGACAGATTTATTGGGCACCATTACTTGGTGATTCCACATCCAATGGTGACTGGAAATGGATAAATACAGCCACTGTGACCTTATGAAGGTAAAGAAATTCAGAGAGTTAACTTTTTAGGGATGGAAGTTGAGGTCACGCCACCATGTCAAAGTCCTGGCCATGGATGAGGGAAATCTAGAATGCAGGGGGCAGCAGGGACAGGTTGGATATAAATTATGCTCTGGGGTCAGTTAAAGCAGTGAGGACTACTGGTTGTCTCATTAACCCTTGTTTACGGAGTCTTTGGTAGGGACTGTGTCCAGGGACAAATACACAGGAATTTCCTACTTTTTTTTTTTTTTGGTTATTGATTTCTAGGCTATTTGAATTGTGATCAGAGAATACGATCTGATTATTTCAACCCTTAGAAATATATTAAGACTACAGTCCAGTATACATTTTTTTTTGTAAATGTTTCACGCATACTTGAAAAGTGCTTGCAATTAGTAATTAGATATGGTTTCCCATGTTCAGTGATATGCTTTTTGGGGAATCAGAGGGAATAAACCCCTGATTTTTAGCAGTTGCCCACCATGCGATAAGCACCCTTACCATGGTCAATTTCAAGTTACAATGAGATATCAACCATCTCACAAACATCTTCAAAGTTTAACAACTGGTTCTTGTAACAGGATATAAGCCAGTTCCAATATCTCACTGTACTTATGTCTATAAACTTAAGTGGTTCACCCTGCACAAAAATCATGTCAAAGTGTAACACAGGGGCTGGGGATGTGGCTCAAGTGGTAGCGCGCTCGCCTGGCATGCATGCGGCCCGGGTTCGATCCTCAGCACCACATACAAACAAAGATGTTGTGTCCACCGAAAACTAAAATAAATAAATAAATATTTAAAAAATTCTCTCTCTCTCTCTCTCTCTCTCTTTAAAAAAAAAAAGTGTAACACAGACTTAGGAATTAGACCAGAAACTTTGCAAACACTAAGAAAACATAGGGTCAACACTCCATATTGGTGCAGGTACTGACTTCCTTCATAAGACCTCTAAAGCTCAAGAAATAAAACCAAGAATCAATAAGTGAGATGGCATCAAATTAAAGAGCTATGGGGCTGGGGATGTGGCTCAAGTGGTAGCACACTCGCCGGGCATGCGTGCGGCCCGGGTTCGATCCTCAGCACCACATACAAAGATGTTGTGTCCGCTGAAAACTAAAAAATAAATATTAAAATCCTCTCTCTCTCTCTCTCTTTAAAAAAAAAATTAAAGAGCTTCTGCACAGCAAGAGAAACAATTAAGAGTGTGAAAAGAGAGCCTACAGAATGGGAGATAATCTTTGTCAGTTCTTCCTGTGACAGGGGATTAATAAAACAAATTCAAAAAAACTTAACACCAAAAGCAAAAAAAAAAAAACAAAAAAATGAAAAAAAAAACCACTCACAAATAACCCACTCAATAAATGGGCAAAAGAACTAAACATATACTTCGCAAAAGAGGAAACACAAATGACCAACCAATACACGAAAAAATATTTGACATCTGTAGCAATTAAGGAAATGCAAATCAAAAGTACATGAAGATTTTTATCTCTCTCCAGTCATAATGTCATCTATCAAGAATACAAATAATAATAAATGCCTCTGAGGATGTTGGGGGAAAGTACACTCATACATTGTTGCTGATACTGCAAATTAGTACAACTGCTCTGGATAGCAGTATGGAAATTTCTCAAAAAAACTTGGAATGGGTTGGACTGTGGTGGTCCATACCTGTGATTCCAGCAACCTGGGAGGCTGAGGTAGGAGGATTACAAGTTGAAGGCCATTCTGGGCAACTTAGTAAGACCTTGTCTCAAAATAAAAAATAAAAAGGACTGGTTAAGTGCCCCTTGGGTTCAGTCCCTGGTACAACAAAACAAAACAACCTAGGAACCTAACTGAACCCAGATATTCCACTCCTTGGTATTTAACCAAAAGAATTAAAAATCAGCATATTTTAGTGATATAGTCACATCAATGTTTATTGAAGCACAATTCACAACAGCCAAATTATGGAACCAGAGGCCCATCCATAGATGAATGAATTGAGAAAATATAGTATGGAGTTTTATTCAGTCACAAAGAATGAAATTATGGCATTTGCTGGTAAATGGATGGAACCGGAGAACATCATGCTAAGTGAAATAAGCCAGACTTAGAAAATCAAGGGTCAATTGTTTTCTCTCATATGTGGAAGCTAGAGCAAATTAAGGGGAAAAATTCAGGGGGCTTAGATTTTTTAAATATTTATTTATGTTTTTAGGTGTAGATGGACACAACACAATACCTTTTTTATTTTTATGGGGTGCTGAGGATCGAACCCAGGCCCTGCCCGTGCTAGGTGAGTACTCTACCGCTGAGCCACAATCCCAGCCCCAGGGCTCAGATTATAAGGATATAGCAAAGATCAATGGAGTAGAAGAAGGATATTGAGAGGGAGGGAGGAGGGATAGAAAAGAAGAGGAAATGTAGAATGAATTTAACAAAATCATGTTATGTGCATATATAACTATACCACAGGGAATTCCACCTTTATGTATATATAGGAAGCACCCATCAAAAATAAATAAATCAATGAGCAAAAGGAAGATCAGTAGAGTAGAGGAAGGAGACTAGTTGGAGGGAGGAGGAGTAGGAAAGCAGAGGAACAGGGACTGAAATGCATTAATCAAACTCCATGCATGTATGGTTTTGTCAAAATGAGCCCAAGTACTATGTGTAACTATAATGCTCTTAATAAAGAAGTTAAGTTGTGCAAATGATTCTTATCCTTACTGTTTTTCTAACTATTCTATAATTTCTTTAATTGAAAAGTGTGAAAACCTCACTATTTTTGGATATAGCTATTTCTCTTTGCAGATCTGTCCATTTTTGCTTTATTTTAAGAATATTATTAGGTGCATGCAACTTTAGAGTCTGTTGTTTCTGTTGGATTTCCTACATGATATCTTATCTACTAGTGTGCCTGGTTACTTTTTTTTTCTGTACTGGAGATTGTAGCCAGGGGTTTCACTAAGTTACCCAGGCTGGTCTTAAACTTGCAATCTTTCTGTCTCAGCCCCCTAAGTAGTGGAATTACAGGTGAGTGTCACTCTGTCTGGCCTGGTTACTTTTTTCTTTGTGGTACTGGGATGGAACCCAGTCCCTTGTGCACACTAGCAAGTGCTCTACTCCTGAGCTACACCTGGAGTCCTGCCTGATTATTTTTAATAGGTATTTATATTAGCTGCCTCCTGAGAGGATTTAAATTTACTTCTTCCAGGATACATATTGCTAGTGCTTGAGAGTTCTAGCCGTCTATGATTGTCTTCATTGAATTTCAGAAACTGAGATGATTAGAAGCTGGACTTCAGTCCATGTGAGGGTTGGTCTATTTCTGGTATCCTCTGACTCTTAGGATATAGCTTCTTTTTTCCCCTCATTTCAAAGCACAGAGACTTTAATCAGGACCCTAATCTTGGCAGGTCTTGTATTCAAATAATAGTCCCCTAGTCCAACAGGCCTGTCAGAAATCTTCTGGGTCTTTTAGACATTCATCCACTTTTTCCAAATTGGCAGACGACTCCAGGAAAAATATGGTCTCCAATGCTGGGCTCACCTCATGGGATTTCTGTCTTTTCCCAGATCTTAGCCTCATAATTCTTTCCTATCTCCTTAACATTCCACAGCCTTCAAACAGATTAAAAAATATTTTGACTAGCCTTTCTAACTTATGCAGTGAGTGGGTTGCTTGGAGTTACTTAATGTGTCATCTCTAGGAATGAAAGTCTTAGTAGACACTATTTTTTTTAATTATCTCCATTTTTCAGATGACGAAACTAGACCCAGAGGAGTTCAGTAACCTGCCCAAGGTCACGTAACAGTAAGTGATGGGATGGGGATCCTGACAGAGCATCTGACCCCAAAATCTATGTGCTTAATTACCATGCTATAATGTTACTAGGCAACCCAACTCTTTGGCTGAAGGCTGTAGGCATTGGGCCTTGTTCCTCCCTGCAGAGGGCCTCACCTTTCCCTCCTCTGTTGCCCAGGGGCCCCACAGAACCCACTCAGGCCTCTTTGGTACCTCTTTTGGCCCCACCAACTTCATGCAGGTGTCTCCCCAGGGACAGGGCAGAGCAGTGCAGAAAACAGAAGTTCAGATACAATTAAAGCACAGAGAGATGGGGACAGGGTTGGATGTCATCTCCCCTTACTGGGTCCCTGGGTGTCAGTGAGTTTGCATGATCTTTATTTGGAATTGCTCCACCCCTTGCTGACTCATACAGAGCTTGAGTCAATTCACACTGTCTGGAGTCGCACCTTTCCATCCCGAGCTGCTGCAGCGTGTGTGTGTGTGTGTGTGTGTGGGGGGGGGCACATGAGGGACCTGAGAGTTCCCCTACTGAATTGCCTTCTGTGGGGACACCTCTGTCTCCCTGGGTGGCTCAGATCGTCTTGAATGGGGAATGTGACTGGCTCCTCCTCATTGTCCTTGTCCTTGAGACCCTCCCATCCAACTCCACAGGGAAAAGAGGCCACCAGTCAGAAACACTGCCATCTGCTGCTCCCTCTTCCCCTTCCAAATGGTTCACACTCTCACCTGCCTTCCCTCTTGTCTTAGAGCGGGAGAGGGTGCACAGCCAGGAAGACCACAAGCTTTGGAAAT
The DNA here is from genome assembly GCF_001458135.2 of Marmota marmota marmota. Lineage (NCBI taxonomy): Eukaryota > Metazoa > Chordata > Mammalia > Rodentia > Sciuridae > Marmota > Marmota marmota. The sequence goes on from NW_026000185.1 coordinate 28,406,247, forward strand.
CTTGTGTTTGCCACTTGCCAGGGTTAATTGATCCTGGATGAATCATCAATTCTTTTTTTTGGGGGGGGGTGGGTGGGTACCAGGGATTGAATTTCGAGGGGTCACTCGACCACTGAGCCCCATCCCCAGCCTTATTTTGTGTTTTATTTAGAGACAGGGGCTCACTGAGTTGCTTAGCACCTCACTTTTGCTGAGGCTGGCTTTGAACTTGCAATCCTCCTGCCTCAGCCTCCCAAGCTGCTGGGATTACAGGTGTGCACCACTGCATCCAGCTGAATCTTCAGTTTTTTAGAGCCTAAATTTCTAATCTCTAAAATGTTAATCACACTGGGCTGGGGCATGGTTCGGTGGTAGAGCACTTGCCTGGCACATGTGAGGCACTGGGTTCGATCCTCAGCACCACATAAAAATAAATAAATAAAATAAAGGTATGGTGTCCAACTACAACTAAAAAATAATAATAAAAAAGAAAATAAAAGAGATTGATTTTGGCTCATGATTCTGGAGGTGTAAGCCCAGAGGCTTGATCTGGTGACAGTCTTCTTGCCGGCAGAGTCCCAAGGTGCCACAGAGCATCACGTAGCAAGAAAAGGGGACTTGAATCTTGTGTCTTTTTCAAAAGTCCTGTGTCTTCTGTAATCTTTAATTCTGCCTGATTTCTGACCTGATTAGATTTTTTAAGCTTATCTGCTACATTTCTTGACTCCAACTCAGGCCTAGTCATTTCTTTAGAGAGCCCTCATTCCTTTTAGAGGAGAATGGTACTTAGAGACCATAGTCAGTCACCAGGGATGCTCTTGTTACTGAGTTGCTGTTAGAGCTAGAAAACAAATCATCCGGAAATCGGAAAACAAATTATGATCACATATAAACATTTCCCACTTAAATTTAGAATCGTAAGGTTTAGCTCGTTTGATTTAATGTCTATATTTCTCTCCCCTCATCTTGGTTCTTTGCAGTTCTTTGGTTCCTAGGATAGATTCTGTGAGGAATGTGTTAGTGAGTTCCTATGCTCATTTGTGTCACTGACTTGACAGGCAGGTAGGGCATTTGTTTTGATGTCCCCTTTTAGGATCTGCTCTGTGGGGTTTTCTTCCTGTGCCTTGCCAAAGGGAGGGAAAGCAGACAGACTCAAACTGTGAGCCTTTGGCGCCCACCGAGGGAGCCATCGTATCTCAGTTTACAAAGGAAAAACTCTCTGGTCAAGGTTCACCAGATTTTCACTGTGCCCTCCCTCGAGACCCTAATCTAGAGACAAGTTTCCCTCTGTGGGGGTTTGGGGGGATCAAAGTAGTTGATGAGGATCCAGAGGAGAGGTTAGCCCCAGCCTGTGCACAGGCTCAGAAACTATTATGTCAACGCAGTAGCAAGAGAATCTCCCCTGGAGCCCAAGTATGGTCACCAAGTATTGCTCTCCTCTAAGAGAAGCAAGGACTCTCTGTAGACATGGCTGATCCCAGATTTGTGGCAAGACATGCAACCGATGAGCCTAGAAAAAATCTAATCATGCCAGAAACCAAAGACAGATGAAAAACTGCAGGTGGCTTTTTAAAAGGACACAGGAATCCACTTGAAGGGGCTCCTGCTGGCCCAAAATGCAACAACCTGAGCTTCAGAAAGCATTTATTTTATTTTTTTTTTTAATTCTTTTTTTTTTAAGAGAGAGCGAGAGAGTGAGGAGAGAGAGAGAGAGAGAGAGAGAGAGAGAGAGAGAGAAGTTTAATATTTATTTTTCAGTTATCGGCGGACACAACATCTTTGTTTTGTATGTGGTGCTGAGGATCGAACCCGGGCCGCATGCATGCCAGGCGAGCGCGCTACCGCTTGAGCCACATCCCCAGCCCCCAGAAAGCATTTAATACCAACAATGATTTAAAGCACATCAAAAGTGTGCAAGATGACTGCAAAACAGAACAAGAGCAAAGCCAAATCACTGCGCTTCACAGAAGATATACACTCTCTGAAACGTGTGACATCACCTTCTTACACCAAGGAGGAAACCTAGTAGATTGGATAATAAAGAGTTGGAAGATAAAAACTTATTGTGGGGTGTGGCTCAGTGGTAGAGCGCTTGCCTTGCATGTGCGAGGCCCTGGGTTCCATCCCCAGCATTGCAAAAACAACAAAATCCTTGATCTGATGGGCCATCTCTCCCCTGCCACGGGATGAAAGCGGAGGCAGGTGCCACTGTCCTTCTGCTGGCTCCTGAAGGGTCTTTGGGACACTTAAGTTGTGAAACACAGTCCTGACTCAGGACCACTATGACTCAACCTCGAACTCACTCAGGGGTGTCCAGGAGGCTGTCAGATTGGTAAAGAAATGACTAGCCCTTTTTAGATTCAGGTGGTTTATTATTTATATAGGTGGCAGAAGCAGGAGGTGTTGGCTCCCTGTTCCACAAGACACTGAAACCAAAGGGGCCTGAGGACAATGTTCGTGAGCTCTGGGACATCTTGTTGTGGAGGGGTTGATTCCATGGTTGAACTAACAGATGGACCCTAAGGAGGGGCAGGGGGGCTCCTGAGAGCCATCAGGAAGAGCTGAGAAACGCCTCACCTCAGCCCGCCTGCAAGAGAGGAGGCAGGTCCTCGTCATGGTCCCGTGCTCCCTGGAGACCACCGGGCACGCTGTCACCGCTTAGGTCTGCGGTGGATAAGCTTCGCCTATGGCCCACAGAGCCACATGCAGCACACCAGGGCACCGTGGGGAGCCATTACCCTCACAAGGTGAAGACTTCTCCTGCGCCCACTCCAAGACTGGCAGCAGGGGTCCTGGGAGGCAGTCATGGTCGACTCTGCTGTCTATCAGGACCCACCCTGCCCACTTACCAGCTGCTCTTTTAATGAAGAGGGAGCATATAGAAGTAAGAGGGGGGGCAGTTCCCATATGAGCAGATGCCTGCCATTCCCTCAGCCTGGCCAAAGTCCAGATGAACCCCTTCCCTGTGGGCCCTGTATCCTTCAGGGGAACCCCACACTGGGTCCCAGAGGCACTTCCTGTGATGTGATCCTTAGGAAATCCTCACGTCTGCCTCTCCAAGATAAGAGATCACAGCCGCACTGGTGTCTTCAGACGAGATGGAGGACAGTCTGTTCTCCCTCGCAGGAGTGTGTCCGCCACATCACAGGGACTCACCTCCTTCTCTCTCTCCTTACTCTTTCACGGGCTTGAAATAAGTGAGCGGATTGGGGAGACACCAAAGGAGCTCATGACCATCTCCATTTGTAAATTATGCATTTGATGACGTGGCTCTAAAATTTCACATCTGTGGCAGTTTTGAGTTTCAGTGGAAAATTTTGACATCATGGTCCTTTCATTCCAACATATTTATTCCTTCTGAGTGTCACAGATCCACACTCTTTATAAACTTAAGTTACCCCATTGACTGTCACTGTATTTATTTATAAACAAATATTCTCTATTAAATATATTTACATATCCAATATATTTATGTGTCATATTTATACATTATATTTTATATATTTGATACTATATAATATGTTCATGTAATATATTTATTCATTATTAATGCATTGTACTCATGTTCATGTAATATATTTATGCATTATTCAATGCATTGTAACATTATATAAACATAATATATGTATATGTTGCTAATATATTGTATAAATATAACATATTCATATATTATTAGTATTTGAAATATATTTTTATTTGTTAAATCAGTTGTATTCATTCATTTATTTTTACTCAAAAGGGCTTAGTTTTACTCTTCAGTGACAAATCTCCAAGGGATCTTACATCTGGCCACCACCAAAATGGGTCCTGACTCCAAATACAAAGGCGACACATGGTGTGGCCTTGTACATTGGGGCTATTTTTTCCTGAAGACTTACCTTAGGCACAGTTGCCTTCCCAGAGTGAAGGACGTGGACGAGGTGCTTCCTCTAAGTAGTCGGTCGGTCATGAACTTCCTGGTGTGGAGAGTCGCTGTGTCTGTCCTGATGGCGTCAGTCCTCAGGCATCCAGGGAGGAAAAGAACTTAATTTTTTTGTTGTTATTCTTTTCCTGCCTTTCTTGGGATTAACGGAATGTTCTCCATTATTCTGCTCATCTCTTTTGCTGGATGACTAGATGTCACTGTTTTTTCTGTTACTTTAGGGGCTGCCTTGGATTTACAATGTCATCTTTAGCTCACCACAGCCAGCCTTCGAGAGGTGCGATGCCCTCGCACACGGTAAGAATTCTATACAGTCGACTTCCAAAACTCAGCTCCCAGCCAGTCATGCATTTGCTCCACAAATGCCATAACACATTATTACATTATTTTAAATATATATTTTTTTTAGTTGTAGATGGACACAATACCCTTATTTATTTATTTTTGTGGTGCTGAGGATCAAACCCAGTGCCTTGCATGTGCTAGACAAGGGCTCTACCATTGAGCCACAACCCCAGCCCCTACAGTTAAAATAGTTTAAACAGTTATTTCTTCCACATTTTATTGTCCTCCTCTCCCCTCATTTGGGGACTCCAATTGCCTGTATATTTGACTGTTTGATGTTGTCCCATAGTTCACTGATACTCTGTTCATTTTGTTAAGAAATAGCTCATCGGGCACTGGGGATGTAGCTCAATAGTAGAAAACTTGGCTGGCACACCCAAGATCCTGGGTTCAATCTGCAGCACTTAAAAAAAAAAACACCTATGTAATTTCATTTCATTTTTCCTTATTTTTGGTAAAATCTATGTAATGACATAAAACTTGCCATTGTAATCATTTAAAAGAGTATAGTAGCCCCTTCTTAGCCACAATTCCATTTCCATAGTTTAGAAATACCCCAAATCAACTGAAGTCCCCAAAACCTAATGGCTAATTCCAGAATTAAATAATGCATACATTTTAAATTGCCATTCTGAGAAGCATTATAAAATCTCATATCTTCTTGCTCTGTTCTTTTGTTCACAGTATCCATGCTGTATATGCTACCTGCTCTGTAGCAGCTGAAAGAGAGGGGTGGGGGGACTACATTCTTATCATTTTTATTGCAATGTATTGTTATGATTTCTTAATTTTATAACTAGTAATTGTTGTTAGTCTCTTACTGGGCCTGATTTGTACATTCAACTTTATCATAGGTATGTATGTATAAAATATAGTATATGTGGTGCTCAGTACAGTAGGAAGTTTCAGACATCCACTGGAGGTCTTGGAATGAATCCCCTACAGATCCCTGGGGAGCTACTGAACAGTTCAGGGACATTAGTTTTATTTGTGGCGTTGTGCAACAATCACCACCACTTATTTCAAAAACTTTTTCATCACTCCAAACAGAAATGCCGAAATCATTAGGCAATAACTGCCCATTCCCTCCCCACTCAGTCTCTGGTGACCTCTAATCTACTTTTCTAAGTATTTGCCGAATACAGATATTTCATCTAAGTGGGACCATATAACATCTGTCTTCTTACATCTGGGGATGGAACCCAGGGCTTTGTGCATGTTAGGCAATTGCTCTATCACTGAACCCCACCCCCAGCTTTAATGGCCCTGTCATTTCTTGGTTAACTTTGGTTGATTGATTTTTCCATTATGGGTTGTATTTTCCTCTTTATTCATATGCCTGGTAAATTTTTTTTGCGGGGGTACCAGGGATTGAACTCAGGGGCACTCCACCATGGAGCCACATCTCCAGCTCTATTTTGTATTTTATTTAGAGACAGGGTTTCACTGAGTTGCTTAGTGCCTTGTTTTTTTCTGAGGCTGGCTTTGAACTCATGATCCTCCTGTCTCAGCCTCCCAAGCCACTGGGATTACAGGCATGTGCCACTGTGCCCGACGGCCTGGTAATTTTTAATTTTATTCCAGACTTTGTGACTCTTACCTTATGGGATGCTGGATATTTTTATATTCTTACAAAAAAAATTTTTTTTAAGTTCTCTTTTGAGATTCAGTTAGGTTCCTGAAACAGTTTGCTCTTTTCTGCTCTTGCTTTTTGGACTTTGTTAAGTAGAACTGGAGTGATTTTGTCTAGGGTTAGTTCATCCTTGGATGTTCTCTGAATCATTGGCCCATGTGGAGTATGGCTGGCCTGTGTGGCTCTGGGTGTTGTCCCCTCTAGTCCTTTCAGGTGGCTCTTTCCAGGCTCAGGTGCTCTCTTCACATGCAGGTGGTCATTAATACTCAGCTGAGGTCCCCACAGAAACCCCGCGCAGTGCAGCCCCTCCTTGCTGCTCTTGCCTGTGAGGTCGGCCATTTTGCCTTCCTGGACCTCTGTCCCTTGACTCAGCTCAGAGAGGCTGCTGGGCTCTTCCCGGGCAACTTTCTTCCTGCTGCAGCCTGGAAACTTCCTCCGGGCAGTAAGTTGGGGCACTTGGAGGGCTCACCTCCTTTGTTCCTTGTCTTTGAGCAATCTCTGTTCTCCACTGCCAGATGTTCAACGTCCTGAATGCCACTGTTTCAGGGCAGAGGATCATTTGGGTCCCTGTGACCCTCTTGTTGGAAGTGGTAATTGTATTCCCAGTCAAGTTCATGGACTCCCTGAATTGTATCTGTGAACCATCTTAGGGCCCCCAAGTAAACAACCCTGCTTTAAGCAATGGATAAAAATTGAAACCTTAACTCTGTTCTTTCATTTCAAACTTTAGAAGGACAAGTGGGATTTTCTAATATGCAACACTGTGTGTGTGTGTGTGTGTGTCTGTGTGTGCTGTGATTTTTATTTTCAGCCTAAATACTTTGAATAAAGACTTAGAGCATGTAGCTCTAAAGGTTTGTCACTTTGAAAGAAAATTCTCGTTTTCCCCTAAAGGGAACACTGGGAAATCAGAAGATATAAATAGAATCTTTGAGATATTAGGTACTGAAATTAGTAAAGTGACTAAAAACAACAATGAGATGCTTTTTACTTCCCATTCACTAGGATGGCCATAGCCCCAAATCAAAAAACCGTACAGTGGTACATATTTGTAATTCCAGTGACTCAGGAGGCTGAGGCAGGGCTATCACAAGTTCAAGGCCAGCCTCAGCAATTCAGCAAGACCCTGTTTCAAAATTTAAAAAAATTAAGAAAGAAGAACCTGGCTATGGAGAAATGGCGTTACTGGTGGGAATTCAGACGATACAGTCATTTTGGAAAACAGTTGAGCGGTAGTTCCTCAGAAAGTTACATAGAGAAGACCGGGCACAGTGGTGCACGCCTGTAACCCCAGCAGCCCGGATGCTGAGGCAGGAGGATCACGCGTTCAAAGCCAGCCTCAGCAATTTAGCGAGGCTCTAAGCAACTCAGCAAGATCCTGTTTCTAAATGAAATATGAAAAAGGGCTGAGGATGTGGCTCAGTGGTTAAGTACTTCTGGGTTCAATCCTGGTGCCCCCCACCCCCACCTCTACCTATACACACACACACACACACACACAAACTTATACATGAATGTTACAGAAGCCTAATTCATAATAGCCCCAAACTGGAAACAAACTCAACGTCCATCAGTGGATGAACGGATAGATCAAATAAACGCGTCCTATCCACACATCAGAGGCTGATTCAGCCATACAGAGGACGCAGTGCCGAGGTGTGCCCTGACAGGGACGAGCCTTGAGGACACTGCTCAGTGAAAGAGCCAGACACAAAAGCCCACGTATCATATGATTCCATTTATACGAAATGTCCAGAATAAATCCAGGCCAATCCACAGAGAGGGAAAGTAGATGAGTGGTTGCCAGGGGATGGGTGGGGGAGAGGGATGGGGGAGGGATTGCTAATGAGCACAGGGAGTCTTTTCTTTTCTTTGCAGGGCTGGGGACTGAACCCAGGACCTTGTGCATGCTAAGCAGACACTCTAGCACTGAGCTACAGCCCCAGCCCCAGTGCAAGGATCTGCTGGGGGTGATGGGAATGTTCTAGAGTTGGTAATGGTGAGGCTGCCCAGCCACGGGAATACACTAAGAACCACTGAGTCATACACATAAGAAAGGGGACTCTGACGTGTGCTGTGTCCTTCTGTCACTGGCTTAATGTTTTTGTGTGAAGTGGTATCTCATTGTGGTTTCCATTTGCATTTCTTTAAGATCTAATGATGTTGAGCATCTTTTCAGGGGCTCATTGGCCATTTGTATATCTTCTTTGGAGATGTGTCTATTCAAATACTGTACTCATTTTTTAATTTGAGATTCTTAACTTTTGTTGTTGAGTCATAAGAGTTCTTTATATGTTCAGGATCTTGGACCAATATCTGATACATGATTTGCAAATGTTTTCTCCCATTCTCTTTTCACTTTTTAACAAATAAAAAAATAAATTAATTTAACAATTAAATGCCCTTCATTTTTAAAATTTGGGAAATATTCCATGCCTATAGGAATATACATAATATAAAAATAAGGCATTCACAATGGCTAAGTTGTGGAACCAAACTAGACACTCACCAACAAATGAATGGATAAAGAAATTGTTACACACACACACACACACACACACTGGAATATTACTCAACCATAAAGAAGAATAGCTTCATGACATTTGCCAGTAAATGGATGGATATAGAGACTATCCATCCATGATAAGCCAGTCCCAAAAAACCAAAGGTTGAATTTTTTGCTGATACTTGGAAGCTAAACCATAATAAAAAAGAGGGGGAAGGGAAGAAGAGAAGTTCAGTAGATTAGACAAAGGGGAACAAAAGGAATGGAGGGGTACAGGAATAGGAAAGACAATAGAATAAAACTAATATAATTTTCCTATGTACACATATGAAGATAGCCAAGTGAATCCCACCAATGTGCTTACTCATAAGAACCGGGTCCTAATTAAGAATCAGATTATCCCGTGTTCGTATAATTTTATCAAAATGGATCCCACTGTCATGTTTGACTAAGAACCAATAAAAAATAAGGTGTAAAATAAAGCAAAATGAATACCATGTACTCACCATCTAAAAAACTGCAAAAACCATTTCCCCTTCTTCCCAGTCTCCATCCTCCCTCCTACTCTGTCCCTATCCATTCTCACTCCACTATATTAACTATTAAACTTCATGTTCGCCAACTTCTCTGTTTCAGTTTTACCATATGTGCATAAGCACGTAAACAATACAGTGTTTATTTTTGACTTTTTTGAACTACATAAAATGGACTAACATAATGTGTCCTTTATATAAACTTGCTTTTTTGCTCGCTCTATCTATCTATCTATCTATCTATCTATCTATCTATCTATCTATCTATCTATCTATCTATATTTTTTGTGAGCTTTATCTGTGGCAATGGGCATGGCTGTAGTTCATGTTCATTGCTGTGAAGTATTCATTATATAAATACATCTTGATGTATTCGCCCTCCTTCTACCAGTGGATATTTGGATTATTTTCAAGTTTTTGCAGTAGAAATAGTGAACACTCTTCTGGAAGTCTTCTGAGCATGGTGCGAGTTTTTTTTTTTTTTTGGTATGGGGGATTGAACCAAGAGGTGCTCAACTACTAAGCCATGTTCCCAACACTTTTTTTTTTTAACATTTTATTAGGGACTGGGTCTCACTGAGTTGCTGAGGCTGGCTTTGATCTCAAGAGCCTCCTGCCTCAGCCTCCTGAGCTGCTGGGATTACAGGCATGTGCCACTGCACCTGGCACAAGCACCAAATTTTAATCTTAATTAGTTGATGATACCATGACCAACTTAAAACACTCCAAACTAAAGTTTTACTATATGTGTATACACGTTTTAAGTTGTGTCCAACTTATAATACACATGTTTTTATGTGGGCGTAAAACCTTCACTTTTTTTTTCTTTTAATGAGCTCTTTTCACTGAGCTCCAAACAAGGCCATCCAGGTCAGTGAGAAATCAGGCCTCCTCTCACCTCTACGACTTGCATCCTTCTCCAGTTTTTTTGCCAAGATCAAGAGTCTTGATTGTGTCAAGTAGAATCAGGAGGCTGCAGAGGCTGCCACTGATTGTCAGGTGGGAGGCAGCACCGGGCTCTTCTTTTCTTTCTTGTCTTTTTTATGGTACTAGGGATGGGACCCAAAGTCTCCTGAATGCTAGGCAAGCGCTCCAGCACTGAGCACAGCCCCAGCCATGGCCCAGGGCTTTTCTTTTGATGGTGAATGGCTGAGCCCTCATATCATTGACTCTCTGCCATTTGTTTTTTTCTTTCTTTTCCTTTTTTTTTGGTTCTAGGGATTGAACCCAAGGTTGGTTAACCACTGAGCCACACCCCCCAGCTCTTTTTATGCTTTATTTAGATACAGGGTCTCACTGAGTTGCTCAGGGCCTTGCTAAATTACTGAGGCTGGTTCTGAACTCGCCATCCTCTTGCCTCAGCCTCCCGAGCCGCTGGGATGACAGATGTGCGCCATGACACCCGGCTGTCTGCCATTTCTGAACATTTTATTTCAAATATTTTCAATTTTTATCCATTGCTTAAAGCAGGGTTGTTTACTTGGGGGCCCTGAGATAGTTCACAGATACAATTTGGGAAGTCCATGAACTTGACTGGGAATACAATTACCTATTTATTTATTTATTTATTTATTTATTTTTGCAGTACTGGGGATGGAAACCCCAGGGCCTCACACATGCCAGGCAAGCACTCTGTCACCTAGCTACACCCCAGCCTACTTCTTTTAATTAACCTCCAACTGAAAATCATATTTTCTTTCATTTAAGGAGAAACCACATCATTAGTAGCTGCACCTGTCACTTTGCCACCAATAAGGAATCAGAGATATTGTCATACCACATCTTGGTTGTTGCAGAAACTCTGAAGTATCATTCACATTCATGGTATTTGGAATTACAAGTCATGAGAACCACTTTGAGTTAGAGCTTTGCTATTTAAAGCATTGAAAAAGAAACAGGTATATTATCATATCAAACATTTTAAAAATATTTTGAACCTTTTTGTTTTATTTAATAGTTTGACTGAATTTCATTAGAATTGCTTTCCTCTGCTAGTCCATTTGTATTTTATTGCATATTAAACATTATTCTGAGCAGGACTGAATCACAAAAGAGACCAGGAACCCCTGGCCCAGAGCATTTTGGGGGAGAGTTGGACACCACAGGAAACTTTCTACCTGCAGGTTGCAGTTTTGGCCAGATGCACCTTATTATGCCTTAGAACATTTTGGGAGATGGCTCAGGAGGCTAATGCAGGAGGATCACCAGTTCAAAGCCAGTCTCAGCAAAAGCCAAGTGCTAAGCAATTCAGTGAGGCCCTGTCTCTCAATAAAATACAAAATAGGGCTGGGGATGTGGCTCAGTGGTGAAGTGCCCCTGAGTTCAATCCCTGGTACTAAAAAAAAAAAAAAAAAAAAAAAAAAAAA
>NW_026000185.1:28417536-28420549 GCF_001458135.2 Marmota marmota marmota
CCTGAGTTCAATCCCTGGTAAAAAAAAAAAAAAAAAAAAAAAAAAAAATTGGGAGAATGACTGAGATTAATTATTCAAAATCTGCCTTCCCTGTCTCGTATCTCTCTACCTATCTATCATCTATTTATTGTGGTACTGTGTTCTACCTCTGACTTACATCTCCACCCCCTTTTTTCTTTTATTTGGAGATTATTTTGTATTATATAATACAACATAATAATATATTGCCAAGGATCTCACTGAGTTGCTGAGGCTTGCCTCAAACTCACCATCCTCCTGCCTCTGCCTCTGGAGTCGCTGAGATTAAAGGTGTGCCCCACCGGGCCTGGATTCCTGGCAATCTCATTGCTAGGCACATCGGAGCCCCTCTGGGTCCTTGGAAATTTACTTCTCTTCCAAAGGGGCTCCGACTTGCCTGTGTTAGCAGTGCCTACCAGAGGCAACTGTTTATTTCCACCACTGCTGGTATGCCAATTCTATTTCTGTAGGCACTTTCGGGGCCATAAAATGGTCAACTTTCCATGTTGGTGGCAAGGCACAGGTGTGGACCCTTCTCCAGGTACCTGGGCTCCCACGGGGAATGATCCACTTGGAGAAGGCGGAGCCTCACAGGACAGCAGGAAGTAGAACATTTTCGCACTTCCTGGTCTGACTGAGGGGGGATGAGGGAGGGAAAACCGCTCCATGTGGTCAGGCCTGGATGTCCTCCCAGGGAGACCCTGCACTCTTGGGTCACCTTCAAGTCAGCTCAGTGGGCCCACAAGTCCTCATTTAGACCTGCCTGTGGCTCTAGGGTCCCTCCCAGGAGAGGATAGAAACTGCAGTGCCTAAGTTTCTTGACCTTGGAGTAGGAGACCAACAGCCAATGGTGGGTGTGATCCTGGGCCGTCCCCTGGCTCCTGCAGGACAGTCCTCCACCAGGAGGAACTCTCCGCCACCCCCCAGCCACTCTGCTGATGACCTTCCTCCTCTGCTGCTGTGGCCCAGCCCCTCACCTCACCTCTCACCCAGACTCCCTGCCCCCGGCCTCCCAGGGGGATCTCAGCTCCCATTCCTAACTGGCGCCAGCTGCCTAGCACCTTCTCCTCCCTAGCCTGGCATTCAGGGCTCATGCCATCCCTGTGCCTGCAGCCCTCCCCTCTCTTGCCAAGTGCTTTTACGGTAGCTGGGGCTCCTGTGGTCCCAGGGCATGGCCCGTCCTCTGTCCCTGCCCATCACATAGGCAATGGGCCTGCTTGGCGGCCTTCCCGGCTACCCCACAGTTCTGGCACAGAGCGGGCGTCCCGAACGCTGGTTGAGGAGCACGTGATGCCACCCCAGAGAGGCTGTTGCCATCTGTGCGACTGCTGTGATTTCCCCAGAGCCCCATTGAGCCTGGGCTTTCTAGAAGCACAAGATTGAGTGACAGAATCGAGGTCTGTCCCGCGGCACACTGCAGAGAAGAGAGGCCCTTTCTACTTGTTGTCCGGGTGCTTACCCTCCAGGTGCATCCCTCGGGATGGCCAGGGTCACCTTGTCATTTCCTAGAGTTGTGCCCTGAATTCACTTAAGGAGCGCCACAGGAACAGAGCCTGGCTGCCATCCTTAGGGTCTCTGGTTGTGCAAAGGTTACATGCCTTTGTGCCCAGATTCCCATTTGGTCACTTACCATGGGACTCTGCCATGGCTGGCTGTATCAGGAGGGCCTGCAGGTCAACATTTCACTACTGAGGCTTCCTCAGAACCCTTCCAAAGTGCCACATCCATTGAGAGTGAGGACTCTTCAGGTTTGGAGACCGTGTCTAGCCTGCCAGGAGGGAGGGACGTGCAGGAGGCCCTGGCTGACCGAGGCAGAGGCAACAGGACAGCTTGCACCTCTCTCCTTGCTCTGCTCAGCCTGAGTGTCTCCCAGACCCTTCTGCTCCTGCTGGGGTGAGATGGGGGCTTGTACTTGGCCTCATATAGGCCCCAAACCACCAGGGGACAGGACAGGGGGCTCCGTCCACAGTGGATGGAGATGCTGGAAGCTGAGGTGGCCCAGACCTTGGCCTCCTTGTAGCCACAGTGGCAGCTGAAGGTGCTGTTCTGGTAGCTGAAGCGGCAAAACCTTGGAGCCAGCCCAAGGTGGCTTCTGTCCACTACTGTACACATAATGGCCCAGGTCCTACAAGGCTCTCCTGGGGTTCCAGGTCACCAGTTGGGATTGGGGGAGGGGATGTGGGCTTTGACTCAGCAGGAATAGGAGTTTTCACAGACGGAAAACCACCCAAGGCTGGGGACGCAGAGTTCCAGCCCTGGCTTTCTTGAGGGCAGGCACAGGGTGCGGGTGGGGCGAGTTTGAGTTGGGTCAGAGTTGGGAAATTCAGCTTCTCTCATTGTCCAATCGCCCAAGGGGCTAACGAGGAGAAACCCTGGCCCCTGACCCTGTCCACACTTTTAGGCCTTTATTGACCTATGCAAGGACACCCAACTCTGCCAACCAGGGCTCAGCTCCTCAACCTGGCATTCAAGGCGCCTGTGACTTGGCCCGGCCCCATCGTTCAGGGCGTCCCTTTTCCTCTAGCACCCTCACATTCTTGTCCCCTCTTCTCTCACAGCTCCACTAAAGCCCCTTCCCCAGTCCTGACCCTCCGAGCCCGCTGCTTATCTCAGTAGGCTCCCTAAGGCAGCAGGGCGAGGCTGGCAGGGTCCAGGCCACGGTGGGCTCCACCTAACCTGTGTGACCTTGCGACGGTCCCTGAACGGAGGGAGCCGCTTTCCAGAGGAAAGGGAGGCCAGCGCAGCGGAAAGGACAACAGGAGAGCCGATTGCAGTCCCTAAAACAGGCTCTTTAATAACATTATGTCTTCACTGAAGAGCTTCGCTTTTCCCACCAGCGCCAGGCTGGGGCCAGTGGGCGTGGCCAGGCCGCCGGGGGCGTGGCGTCCGCGGTGGGGCGTGGCGGCGCGCTGCGGTTCTAATAGAAGGAGTACTGGTTCTCCACGGCGCGCGCGCGGCCGGCGCCGCGTCCGGGGTCTCATCCGGGGCGCTGGCC
>NW_026000185.1:28420715-28442156 GCF_001458135.2 Marmota marmota marmota
CAGCAGGCGGAGGGCGCGGGCATGGTGCTGGGCGATGGCCCGGGGTCTGCAGTGAGAGGTCGCGTGGCGTCAGCGCCCAGCCCGAGGCACCCACGCCCCATCCTCCCCGGCCCAGGCCAGTCAGGCAGGTGTGCAGAGTTCCTGGCTGGGCCGTGAGGCCCTGGAACGCATGGGGACGCATGGCCCTGGTTTAGGTGTCCACCTTTGAACACTGGCCCTGTGCAAGTGGTGATGCACGGACACAGATAGCGTACTCCTCTTGCGTATGCGGACACCCCCTACACCACCCAGCTAGTGCTTCCTCCCAAGAGCTGCGCGCTGAGCCTCAGCCCATACAGAGCTCCAGAAAACCCGCCTGTGCTGCCCCTGAGCACCCCCTCCACTTTCCAGGGGTCACTGGGCCCTATTTGTTGTGGGGCTGCCTCCCTATCTTGATATCTGATGCCCCCCACCCCCGTCCCCCCATAGCTCACAATAGCTATGGCCAGGCTGGGGGAGGGAGCGCCTTTGATACTCTGGGTCAGGGACTAGCCATGCTGGGTGGCCACCTGCCTGCTTGTCTTCCTAAGCGATCACACGGGCCAGGTAGAGGCATCTTACCAGGTGGGGGGCCCTGGGCCCGCACATAGCTGCGCAGGGTGATGTCGGCGGAGCCCCCTGACTCCAGGGGAATGGGGTGGGTGTGGAAGTGGCGGAGCATGTCAAGCACGGACTGGAACCACAGGTGCTGTACATGGCACTGGCCGTGGCCATTCAGGGACAGGCGCAGATGCTGTGAACACAGGCAGGTGGTCAGTGGCAGGGTCCTGGGCTGATCACCTGCTTGTCTAGTGCCTTTAGGGGTTGTTGGAGGACTAAGTCTCAGTGAGACAGACCGCAGTGCTTCTCACACCTGAGCCCCGTCTGGAGGTGGGGCCACTCCTGTGGTGTAAGTGGGGGAGGGGAGCAACAGAGCTGGGTTGGGATTGAAGGGTTGTCGCCAGGCTGAGAGCACCCACTCTGTGCCTGAGCCCTTGCCCTTCACATCCCATCTCCCTCCCAAATCCCAGGAGATATGGATCATTGCCTCCATATTAGAGATGTGGAAACAGGAAGGGGGAGAGACTCGCCCAGTCACAGAGCACAGAGCTGGGAGCACTTCCTCCAAGCCCAGTGGGTCCCACCTCAGCCTCCTCTCTGGGCAGAGCAGGGCCCCAGAGGCAGGTGGAAGCAAGGCAGATGCTTCTCACTCTTCTTTCATTTATTCTCTGAGGGGAAGAGCTGCCTCTGGGACAGTAGTGCTCTTCCTTCTCTGTGTCAGTGGAGGGTCCTGCTCTACCTGCCACTAAGACCTAGAGTGGTCAGTTTCACTCTGGGGGAATGGCAGCCAGCCAGAGGGGAAAGGCAGATTCAAGGTTGCCTCCTGCCCATCCTGTTTCCCCCTCCATGCTGCCTGGTGGGCTGGGCCCCATCCTAACCCCTGGCTTAGGCATGTGCAGGATCCAGGCCCTCCCTGGAGGAGTGCTGGCCACCAAGTGACCTGTGATCCTCTGGGGACAGTGTTAAGCGCCTAGCTATCAGAAGACCTGCTAAGGCAGGCTGCCTTCCAAGGAGGTGTCGGGCAAGGGGCTGCCCAGGAGAGAGGCCTGGAGGTCACTGGAGGGCCAGCTGGGGCCAGCAGACAGACGATGACCACCAGCTGCAGACCTGGAGTCCTAGGGCACCCCCTCCTGCAGCAGGGACTGACGGGAAATCACATCCTAGAAGGAGCCAGGGCTGCGGCTGCTTCCTTATCAGAAACACGAGTCTGGTGGGGGTGGGGGGCACGGAGGTTCCTGCCCACTCTGTGACTTTTCTTGCCATATTTTTCTTGGCCCCATAGGTCATCATGGCCCATGGTCCCTTCCTGGGTGGCACACCTCTGCTCACTTTAGGTCCTGTCTGGTCACCTTCCTATTTCTGCCGCAGCGATTCTTACCCTCTGCACACCTCAGACCAGGGTCCCCTGCTCTGCCCCCTAGGCCTGTGCACCCTCCTGCCCCACCCAGCACCTCCCCTCCAGTCTGCGCTTTCCTTCCCCTCACTTGTCTGAGCACAGGCCAGGTCCAGGAGGGATTGGTAAAGTGACCAGAGCAGGGAAGAGGCGCTGTCGAGGCGCGACCATGAGGGCCTCAGCTAGCCCCAGCCCTGCATCCAGGTGGCTCTGGGTGGAGGCCCTCGGAAGCCCCAGTGCTGTGTGATCCCCAGTGCACAGATGCCCAAACGACTTGCCAGATTGGTTCTCAGAAGGGCCTGGCGTTAGGTGCCCTGTCACCAACAGGTGGCTTCCCTAAGGGCAGGAGTGAGCCTGATTTGTGGAGAGTCATGCCACACCTAAGCCTCACGACCAGGGCCACCTTGGCACCCGCCCCAGGGTGGTCGCTCTACCCATGGATTCCTATGCCACTTGCCTTGGCTTTGCCCTGGAAGTTGAAGGTCAGCACGTACTCCCCAGGCCGCGTCTCACTTTGGCGGATCACGAAGAGGCCGTGGCTCCGGGGTCCACCTGCCAGCACCAGCTGAGCGGCCTTGACCCGTGACAGCGTCCCATGGAACCAGGGGTAGTCGGAGAGCTCCAGCTCTGGCTCAGCCTCGGGATCCTGCTCTGCGGCTCCTTCCTCCCCTGAGGAGCAACAGTGTGAGGGTGATGGAGAGGGCAGGGCAAGCCAGAGAGGAGAGAGGAGAGGCAGCTGCTTTGGTTTTGGTAAAATGCTGCTTGGTTAATTTTAGAACTGGGCAGGGAGCTGATCCCCCATCAGGTATCAGTACAAGGTGAACTGAGAGCAGAGGGCAAGGGCTGGGTCCCTCTGCAAGTCGGCAACCAACCTGGGAACAAATCAAGTCCCCTGTCCCCCCACAGTTCCAACCCTCTGCACCCCATTCCATGAGCGTCTTCTATGGAAACCAGGCCCAATGGGAAGGACCAGGTGCCAACAAAACCCAGAACGGCTGTGGACCAGTGGGAAGAAATGGCACCGCTTCAAGGCTCAGCAAGGGCTCCACAGGGTACCCAGAGGTCCCCGTGGCCAGAGCAGGGACCAGGAGGGGAGAGATAGGAGAGCCAGCTGCCCCGGTACCTGCATTATTGCCATCACTGCCACTGCCACTGGGGGACTCCAGGGTCTGCAGGAAGGTCTCCAGTGGGACATGGAGCAGGGACTCTCCGACGGCCTCTCGAGCTCGGCTGTGTGGGGCTGTCACCACGGCGCCCACAGCTGCTGTTGTGTCTTGGGGTCCTTGGGGTCGGGGCGGGTCTGCCGCTGGGAGAATAGCAGGTGAGATGCGCGTTCCTTTATCTGTCACCCCCAGCCGCCAGCCCTCCCACCCTGTCACCTGTGACTCAGCTCTGCCCCCTCCTACCATCTGTCAAGAGCTCACAGCTGCAGGAGGCCACGCGGCTGGCCAGGCAGGCTCCCCGGGCACAGGACAGCTCGGCGTCTTCCTCGCTGTCGCTGTGGAGTTGAGAAAGCACAGCTGTGTCCTGCCGGGACCTGGACCCACCCCAGCTGCCCCTGCAGTGGCTGATAGTCACATGACCAGCCTCACCCTAGGCTGGCTCTGTGGCCACCATATGACTGACTAGAGGCCACCAAATGGGTACAGTGCCCTCTGAGGCTGTATGCCCCCTGCCCCCTAATAAGGGCTTGGTGGTGGGCGGGGCCTGGTCAGCTTCCTTGGCCCCCAAGGCCTTTGTCTCCCCATTTGTAAAGTGAGGTGTCTGGGGCCCTCCAAGCTCTACAGTTCTGTAAAGAGAGAAGGCCAGGAAGGAGTTAGCAGAGCAGATGGCGGGCAGGGTGGCAGGGGAGGGATTACAACCACTTTGGGGATCAGGGCCTGGGAGGCACTCAGGACTTTAATTGTGCTTCCTTAAATGAAGCTGTTAATTAGAAAGCAGCGGCCCCCCCCCAGGGCGGCTCACCCCATTAGCCAGAAGAGCACTGCCAAGTGTGCGGCCCTCGGCTGGCCTGCCCCTCCTGCTCCTGGCCTCAGGATCTCTCCTAGATGGTGGAGTCAGCCTCCCTGCTACTCTCCCTGGACAGCTGACCAGAGCTGCTCCCTGTTTATGATCCGCCATGGCTCCCTTCTGCCCTGACCTACTAGCTTCCTGGGCTCTCATGAGAACCTCCTGCACGAGCCATCCTGGAGGTCTTAACAGCCCCTACAAGTCCCAGGCTCTTGGTACACATGGACACCTTTTGTGGGTTGTTCTTTCTGCTTTTCTTCACCCTGTCTGCGGGCTCAGGCCTGCTCTTCTGCTAAGCAGCTGATTAGGTGAGCACCTTTACCACAGGCCTTCCCCGGCTGCGGCTGGGTTAGGGGCTTCTCCCAGCCCCCTGGGCTCATCACGGCCCATCTCTTGGTAGTTGGAGGCTCCCCTGAGGTGAAGACAAGACGGGGGCCAATCTTTCCAGGTCCCTAGACCCTGGCCCTCCAGAGCAGGCCCCACAGAGCCCACAGGTGGTCAGGATGGGGTCAGGGCATGGGGAGCCCGCCAGCACCAACCTGGAGGGGACCAGGATGAGCGAAGCCCATTTCTGGAGCTTAGCTCCTGCCCTGCCCTAGAGGCTGCTCCCTGTGTGGTCAGGACCAAGGGCCCAACCTGTCCCCCTCCTGGGGCCACTCCAGCACTCACCCAGGGTCCACGCAGCCCTGGATGTCGGCCACCCAGGAGTGTTTCTGCAGGGAGTCGATGGTCTCCAGGATGTACTCGGCTCCGTTCTCCACCTGGGAAAGAGGGCGTCAGGGTCTGGGCCAGCGCCAGCATCCCTCCCCTTGGCAGGGGGCTCCAGACCCAGGATGAATGTGCATGTGACTCGTGGGGGTGAGGAGGCAGGACAGTGGGGCCATCACCAGGCACCAGCCCAAACCCAGGCCAGGGCCCCAGGGGTGCAGCCCAGCTCCACGGACCTGATGTCCTCAGGCCCTGGAGCTGCAGCCTGGACAGTGGCCTGGACCCCCAGCATGCTGAGTTGAGGGGCTCCCCTGCTTTTGCACCTGGAACTTTACCAATATGGCCACACTCCCCAGAGAAGTCACCTCCAGAGGGCCCTTGTGAGAGCTAGGGCTAGTGTGATCCTACCCCACAGCTCATCCGATAAGCTTCCACCAGCTCCATGGCTGGGGGCTGATGTCCTGTCTCCATTTTATTAATTTATTTTATTGCAACAGTGGGGCTTAAACCCAGGGGCATGCTACCACTGAGCCATTTTCGAGCCATTTTTGAGCCCTTTTAATTTTTTATTTTGAGACAGGGTCTCACTACGTTGCCCAGTCTGGTCTCAAACTTGTAATTCTCCTGTCTTAGCCTCTCGAGTTGCTGGAATTGCTGCTGTGTGCCACCATGCCTGGCTTGTCCCCATTTTATAGATGATGATGACTGAGGTTCAGAGAGAGCAAATAACTTGCTTAAGTCACACAGCAATCAGTGATAGTGCTGGGACCTTAACCCAAGTCTGTGGGTTGCCCAGGCCTCATGCTCTTGGCTTTTTGTCTGTATAAAAATACAGTATTGGGTTGGGAGGGTCCCCAGAGACCCCTCTTTAATCTCTCTCTGAACATACGGGGAAACCGAGTACCACTATGGAGCTGGCAGGCAAGTCCCTCCGCCTCAGGGCTTGTACAGGGGACACCCCGCAGATGGGAATGCCAGGTGGGCAAGGGCTGTGTCCTCAGCCCCCCAGCCTGGGGTGACTCAGGGTACAGGGTGGGAAGATGTTTGCCCAATGCATTAGTGAGTTCGTGACTAAACACACAGGGATGGGTGGGTAAATACACACCCCCGGGGCCTGGAGAAGAGGGTGGGGGCTTCATGTGGCTTCGGGTGGGTAGGACCGGGCATCCCTGGAGACTCTGCCTCATAAACACTCTCTGATCCTTCCAGGAGGCACAGGGACCGCAGCCCTGGCAGCCCAGAGCCCTGTCCTCAGTAGACCAGCAGGCCACCCCAGGGAAGGTGGGGCCTGGGAAAAGGATGGGGTGCCTCCCGCCACCTGCAGTGCCTTTGTGCCCTCTGTGGGCCCAGGCCAGTTCCCACACTCCAGTGCCCTGCGACAGGAACATTTGCATAACTGCTGCAAGCTAGCCACCAGTTCCTGCCTGGGGGGTGCATGTGCCCTGGCTCCAGCAAGGAAGGGAGGGAAGGAAGTGAAACTCACCCAGGCCTGGAGGAAATAGGACGGGGTCCAGATGGCCCCTGGTGCCCGGCCACCTACCTACCCAGAGCCCAGCCCCAGACTCGGGTCCTGGGTAGGTGCAAGACATCTGTCCCAGGGGCTTCCTCCCCCCGTTGCCCTCAGCTGGCCACCCAGGAGGGAGGTGGTCTTGGGCAGCCAGAGGATCATCAGGACCAGGGTGGGGTCTCACCTTGAGCACGAACGTGTTGTCCTTCTCAGGCATTTCCAAGGGCATGGTGGTGCGGACCTCAATGATGGCCGACAGAGGGATGCTGACCTTGGGCCTGGAGGCCTAAGAGGCCAGGGGAAAGGTCAGTCAGGGCTGCCCCAGGGCCTCCCGACACCCTCTCTACCTCTCCTAGCTCTCGGGGATCAGAGCAGTCCCCAGCGTGGAACTGCTGTGGTCACCCTGGCATAAAGGTGTCCTAGTCCCCAGTTCACAGATGGGAAAGTTGAGGGAGGCAACGAGGGATGTCCCACTGTGGTCATGCAGCAAGTCAGGGACTGGACTGAGACTGACGTCTGAGCCTCCGACCCGCAGGTCTTGAGGGGTGAGCCCCACCTGGGCTGCCCCCCGCCTCACACCTCCTCCAGACCTGTGGTCTTCCCACTTTTGACCTTGACCCACAGTAAGAAATGCACTTGACGCTGCAGCCCAGCATGCACCTACCCAGGTAAAAGTATCTGAAACCAGCTTCCCACTGGGCGACATTTGCCCTGCGTGTGATGGAATGTGGTGTTTTCTATTCTCTTCTAGTTCATTAAAAAAAAGAAGAAGAAAAGCTGGCCTCCTGCTTCAGGTGAGGAGCTGGCTCAGCGCTCCTGCCTGAGAACAGGGCTCTGGAGCAGAGCAGGGCCCTGTCCCCAGCTGTGGGTAAAAGAGACTAGTGTTCCCAAGGCCACCGCAGGGGGACCCAGGGTGCTGGCAGGTTCCCTAGGTGCCTGGCTCTGTGTGCTCTGCCCTAAAGCTCCTGGCCGTGGCCTTGGATCTGGGACTAGGATTCCCGGAGGGTTCGGGCTCTAGGACAGGGACTTTCTAGGAGGAAAGGGAAAGACCACACATTCGGTGGGCAGGCAGCAGGGAATTCCGGGTAGGCCTGGCCACCGTCCAGTGGCTGCAGGGCTGGGCTGGGAGCCGTGACCCAGGGGCTTGGCTGGGCAGGGTGTCAGGCCATCAGAGTAGCCAGTGGGGCTGGGGGTCCTGGTGGTCATGGGTGGGTAGGGCAGTGGAGGTTCCTGCTGGCTGGAGCCACTGTGGTTCCTCGGGCTGGCGCCTGGGGCCAGCTGTACTGGGGCAGCTGGTCCTGCCAGAACTCCTGTGCTCCTTCCCCACTGTCTTTGGCTCCCTCAGCTCACGCCCTGTCCCTGTCCCCCTTTGGGCAGCTCCAGTGTCTCTCCCGGGGCCCCAGGAGCTCACTCTATTAAAGTTTGTATCCAGCCTGCAAATGTGGGTTTCCTGGTGGCAACCCAACGGCAGAGGCCAGCCCCACTGCTTCTTGGGTCCGTAAGTCTGGCCTGGAGTAGGGTTGAGGGGACCTGGGGTTCAGGAGACCCTTCCTGCTGGGATGAGAGGGCAGGAAGCCAGACACTTGGGCTGGGACACCCAGCCCAGGCCCTGCGCCTGCAGACCCCACACTCCCGACTGCTCTGAGGTGCAGCCAGTGCCCAGAGGTGAAGGGAGATGCAGACCTGGGGGGTGGCCCAGCAGTGGGGTGTCAGCAGGGGTGCCCTGGGTGCTCTTCCACCCTGTGGCCAGACACATTTGGAAAACCTAACCTGAGCCCTTAGCATGTTCTGGGGTTTGGATGTGGTTTGCTCCCCAAGGGGACCTGTGCTGGAGGCTGGGTCCCCACTCTGCCGCTATCAGGAGGCAGTGGGACCTTTAAGAATTGGGGTCTGGTGGAAGGTGGCGGGTCACTGGGGGCACTGCCCTGGGAAGAGGTTAATGTAGTCTCCAGGGCCCCTGGCGCTGTTCCAGGAGGGAGATTGATTGCTCCATAAACTTGGCCTTCCCGGCATGCAGCCATTTCCCTTTTGCCTTCTCTGCTGTGTTGTGACAGGCCAAGAAGATCCTCAGCAGAGACCGGAAACGTGGAGCTTCCTGCTCTTGGACTTTCAGCCTCCAAAATTGTGATGAAGAAATCTCTTTTCTTTATCTAATATCTAGCTTCAGGTATTTTATTATAGCAACAGAAAATGCCCCCTGGTGTGATCCACCCTTCCCCTGGGAGCACTCCCAAATACCAAGATATGTTCCAATGTTTGTGTGAAGATGAGAAAGACATTATGGGGTAGAAACACATTGGCCTTCCTCAGAGGTTGTGGAAGGGTCCTGTGACCCTTCAGGAACCTGCCTTCTGACAGTGGTAAAGCTGGCAGGTTCTGCAGAGACCAAGGCAGAGGGCACCAGCTGCTGCGTCCCCTCCCCCAGGGCAGCAGACACAGCTATTTACAGACAGACAGCTGTGACTGCCACTCAGGGGTGGAGGGGGTAAAGCCTTGGGCCTCTGCCCTGCCCTCTGGGTGACCTTGGGTGAGCCCCACCTCTCACGGGGCCTTGGTCTCCCTGTCTGCCAAGGGGTGGAGTTGGGCTTAGTGGCTATGATTTCTCTCAGGGACCTAAGGGGACTGACAAAGAGTCCTTGTGAAGCCTGGGAGTTCTGGGACTTGGGGAGAAGCTCTTCAGAGTGTCTCAGGGAAGTCACCTCTCTAGAGCCCTGTGGCTCATGAGCACCTGTCCTCGGGGAGCCCACACACCTGCACTTCTAGGAGGGGTATACTGAGTTCCCAAGAAACTCAGGCGGGCCCAGGGGTGGCTGGGAGCCTGCATGGGCCCCCGAGGGGTGTTGTCAGTTTCTATACCTACTCAACCTGTGTGCCAGGAACCCCACCCCCACTCCTTTCAATCCCAAACACCAGGGTGATGGGTATAATTAGCCCATCTCTGCCACCCACTGGGGATAGGCCACACCCCTTTTCTGGGTATAATAAGTTTGTGTTTTCTTCTGTGACCTGGGGACCAGGTGCCCACCTGACTGGGGTACTGGGAGGAGGACATCTTGTATGTGCACATGGCCACCAGCCTGAGGGCTGGGCACATGGTGGGATCTCAGGAAGTGAGTACTAAGGGGACAATCATTCCCACTTTACTAACAAGCAGGCTTGCCACTTGGAGAAGGCCCAAGCTACTGTCAGTGTTCTGATGGCCAGTCCCCAAGAGGGCCAGGGGCCAGTGCACTCAGACAGTGAGCAGAGACGCCCAAGAGGTGGTGACGGCCAGTGAGAAGCCTTGCCTTCCTCTGGCTGGAAAAGGGCCACTGGCAGAGCAGGGCTGGAGCCTGGCAGCCCAGAAGCAGGCCTCCTGGGGCCCCTCTCTGAGTGTGCTCTGTCACTGCCTGTCCCTCATCCAGCAGGCCTCCTCGCTGACCAGTGCCTTCCCTGGTGCCAGGGTGAGGAGGAAAGGAGGGCAGGCGGCCAGCCAGGCTCCTTAGCACCCAGGCGCGGTTCCCTTTCCTGGTTCACAGAGGAAGGGTGGGGTTTACCCAGGAGGCAGAGCTGGGCCAGCATCCTATCCATCTGATGAGGCCACTGGGTCCTCAACCAGAAGCTGCCGGAGCTGCTGCCCTCCTCTTCCTCCATCCTCCAGGGTACAGGGAGAAGCTCACCTTGGGCGGTACGAAGAACTCCAGGCGGAAGCGTTCCCCCGCAACCGCCCTGCGTAGGAGCAGGCGGCACTTCTGCCACTGCGCGGCGCCCCCAGGGCCTGTGGCTGCATCGTCCGCCACCATAAAGCGCAGCGCACCCTCGCGCTGAATGTCCACCAGCTCCACCTTGGCCGCCAGAGTCCGCGATAGCCGAAGGCGCCGTGTCCACTTGTCACGTGGCTCCGCAGGGGGCTCAGCGGCCCTCGGGGTGGCCCCAGCTTCAGGCTCAGGGGAGGCACGCCGGTGCCACATGTCCCGCACACCGTCCACCACGCACAGGCTCATGTTGCGCAGGGAGAAGCCCTTGCGGACCCGGGCCTTGGCCGCCACGTGCGCCGACACGTCCTCCGAGCTCCGCGAGTGGCCATAGGCCGTAGTCTTGAGCGCTGAGGTCCCCACGGGCTCAGGCTCCATGGCGTTGGCCCGCTCAGGGGTCCCCCGCGACGCTGGCCCTGCCACCAGCATGCGGCGCACCTCCTCGCTGAAGACGTCCAGGAAGTTGGCGGTGAAGTGGCGGGAAAAGGAGGTCCCGGCGTCCGGCGTGTCGTAGGCCGGGTTGTCCCGCAAGAAGCGGCAAAACTTGTGCGCGAAGTCCACGGCGGCCACTTGCGCATGCAGCTCGCAGAACTGCCGCCAGTCCGGGACAGGGACCGGGGTAGCGGCGGCGGCGCCAGGGTCGGCACCGTTCATGGCTCCCGTCCCATTGTGGTATCCTGCAGCTGTGGGGACAAGAGCAGCAGTGACCTTCTGACCTCTGACCTGCGTGCCCATCTGTCACCTCCTTTGGGCAGCCGGGCTCCCCAAGGCTGTGCATGTGAGTGCTGCAGACTGCTGCCCTCAGCTGCTAGAGCAGCCGGGAAGCGTGAAGAGGAAGGAAACCGAGGACAACGTGGTGTCCCCAGGGAAGGGAGCCCCCACATTCATATCCTTCCAAACAGCAATCTCAGGGAACCCCAGGGTCATTCCTGTGGTCTGCAGAGGAGGCTGGAGTGACAGATGCCTTCAAGTGGGGCCCCTATAAGCCTTCAGTGACCTCACTTTCCTCAGTAACCTCTTCTAAGGTCCCCAAAACCTGGTGGGCAAGAAGAAGTCACACACAATCCAATTGGCTCTGCCTCTGAAATGGGCAGAGAGCCCAGCCAGCCCTTGGCCACTCCTCCACAGGCTTCTGAGTCCTTCCCAAGCCTGGCATGGTGGCCTCTAATTCCAGTGACGTCTTGGGAGGGCAAGGCAGGAAGACTGCAAGTTTGAGACCAGCCTCAGCCGCTTAGCAAGACTGTGTCTCAAAATAAAAAATAAAAAGGGCTGGGGATGTGGCTCAGCGGTAGAGCTGCCCAGAGTTCAACCCCAAGTTCAGGGGGAGAAAAAGAAAAATCCGTCCCTTGCCTGCAGTACTTCAGAGTGCCTTCACCTGTCCAGCGAGCCTGACCTCAGTCCCTAGTCTGCTTTCCACCAGGACCCCAGTCACCATTAAAACACAGGACACATTTGGTCCCTTTGCCCTCAAATCCCACCAAAGCTGGGAGCAGAAGTCAGAGTCCTTCCCGGCTCCCCAGGCCTGGCAGCAGCTACTGCATTTACCTCTGTAGACCCGCCTCCTGCTGCTTGCTCCTGGGTGCCTGCCTACTTGCCATCCTGGAGGTGTGCTGGCTGGGTTCCCACCTCAGGGCCTTTGCTTGTGCCTTCAGTGTCCTCTCCCTCACATCCTTTGGGGCTTTTCTAATATCATTCTGCCCCACTGCCTGGCCTGGACACTCTATTGAGAACAATAAATGTTCCATACTCTCCAGCACAGATGTGTTTGCTCATCTGGTTGTGTGTCCTCCTCTGCCCTCTTCCTCCAGAAGGCAGGTTTCACAAGGCAGGGATAGTGACAGTGCTGCAAGTCTAAGTGTAGCTGTCCCCAGTACCGGGCACATAGCAGGTGCTCAGTCAACAGTGACGGAATGAAGGAACAAATGAATGTGTTCAGCACACCACGTGGTGTCACAGCTGTCACCACACGGGGCCTGAGGACTTATCAGTGACAAGAGAGGTCTAGGATTCTTATCCAGGTCTTCATGAGTCTGGGACTCAGGGGTCACCTCCCTATATGGAAAGAGCATGGGCCATTTTTCGTGTGTACGGGCATTGAAGGTTCCACCTCCCCTCACAGAGGCCTGCTCGCTGTTCCCTCCAGAACTCCCGGCCAAGCCCAGCCTTCTGGAGGAATCCTCAACCTAGGAATCCCAGTGGCTGCCTCCCCAGCTTCCTTCCTACTGCCCAGCAAGGCCATCCTTCCCCATGTCCAGTCGGTCACTTGTGGGGACTTGCCTCTTGGTCCCCCTAAGTGGCCATTTTCCCCGGGTGCCAGGCCCAGGTGCACACTCCCACCCCCCTCCAGGTCAGGGTGAAAATCACTAAGGGAAAATAAGTGAGGAGCTGAGGCTCTGCCCTGGGGCCCTCCCCCCTGAGGGACCGGCCTGGTGTTGGGATGGAGGGACTGTCCTCCTAAGGGGCTGACAGGGGGCCATGCCCTCACCTGCCCTCCCAGGATCCCTGCAGTTCCCGGCATGCTCCTCTCTCCCAGCTCTGGGGAGCACCATCTCAGGCCTCCCGGGGGAGTCGGGCCCTGTAATTAAGTGCCAGGTGAGAACGCTGCCCTATTTCTGGGGACCACCTGCAGGGCCTCTGTGCTGAGGGCACCCTGGGAATTCCCTCTCCTTGGGTCAGCTTCCATCTGCAGTCGCAAGCCACAGGACCCACCCGGGGAGGAAGTACTGAGGACAGGTTTCCAAACTGGCAGGGAGACTCCTGCCCAGTACTGGGGCGAGGGAGGCAGGAGGTTAGGAAGGTCTGGGCTTCCCATCTGCAGCCTGAGCAATAGCTGCAGTGGGACTTACCAGGGCTTTAGATTTGGGGGTGGGGGTGCTGAATCCATGAAAATGGGGGTCAGTGCTTGGGCCTGACCTTTTCCCTGCCCTGCTGCTCCTCCTCTCATCCCTGGATAACTCCTACTCACTCTTCTAGAACAAGTCCAGGGGCTGCTTCCTCCAGGAAGCCTTCCTGCCCCTCACCCCAGGCTGGCACTGGTGGCTCCTCTGGGCTCCACAGGCCCCTCCTGTGTGTCTCTCCAGCGAGTTCTAGTTGCAGGGTGCTCCCACTGTCTCCCGACCTGGCACAAGCACTCCTTCAGGGCCAAGGCAGGTCTAGGTCATACCCCAGACGGCTGGCTCTTGCTCCTTCCCCTGGGGACAGAGGCAGCAGCACACCTGCCAGCAGTCAGCATGGCCTCCAGAGAAGGTGGGGAGGCAGATCCCCAGGGGCACTTCCTGGGGGGTGGGCTGCAGCTAAAACCACAAGGCCCTGTCCCAGGGCCCCAAGCCCATCCATCTATCCAGCAGGCCAGGGCCACAGTGGCCATGTCCCCTCCCCCTCACTCCCGCGTACTACTGAAACCTCTACAGGGGTCAGAATAGGGAACAGGGCAGCTCAGGAAGGCCAGGTGAAGCAAGTGAGCCCTACATGGGGCGGTGGGGCAGGCAGGGGCCATCCATTCCCTGTCCCTTCCACTCTTCCTGCTGGCTGGGAAAAATCTCCCCAGGGAGAAGGGATGGAGTCAAGGGACAGGGCCCTGGGCAGGCTGTCACATGTGGGTGCAGTTGGCCCTCATGGGGAGGGGTGGAACTTGAAGAGGACCCTGCCAAGGCTCTTGGCAGGTGTGGTCATGTCTGAAGCAGGAACTGGTGGGAAGGCACTGGGTCGGGGCTGCCCTGACCACTCCTCCTCAACACTGCTGGCTGGTCAGGAGCCCATGGGCCCAGCAGCCCTCTGTGTCCCTGGGGACTAAGCAAGGGTCAAGTAGCCAGAGGTAAAAGTCCTCAAGCATCAGGGTCAGCAAGGAGCACTGCACCTAGTTACAGATGGAGAAACTGGGGCCCAGTTTCTCCTCCATAGGAGACAGAGGGGAGGCTGCAGACCACAGGGAAGAGGATCTGGCTATGGCTAGAGTAAGGGTGTGCTGTCCCTAACTGTCTTTGGGGCCAGAGTTGGGGAGAATGCCAAGCAGCTGACCTGGGTTCAAGGCCTAACCCTCCGGCTCCCTGAGAAATGCTGACCACACCCCCAATCTCAGAGGTTGTTTTCCTCAAATGCAAATGGGGGCCCCCTTCCCCAGAAAAGCAGCATGAGAAGTGGACCCTGCAATGTTCTGAGCAAGTGCAGGCTTGGGCAGGCCAGGGTGGTTTCCCCTGACCTCTGGGTGGGGCCAGAAATGTTTCCATCCAACTCAGGGGACCAGCCAGTGTAACATTCAAACAATCACTGTGCAGGGAACTGTGGATCCAGATATGGAGAAAGGAGGGTCCAAGGGGGCGGAGAACCCAGAGGCACCAGAGGCAGGATGGACTGTCACCCTTGCTCCTACTGTCTGGGCTGGCCTTGAAGGTCTGTGAATTGAACTCAGCTGGCCTAGGGCTCCCTGGGCCTGCAGCTTCCCAGTTCTGCCTGTGTTCTGCCCAGGTCACTCCTCCAGCTACCCGAATTCTTCCAGCCTCGGACTGTGCAAAATTCTCTCCTCTTCCAGGGCTGGCCCTGCACTGGCTCTCCCTCCCAAGCTCCATCAACCCTACCGCCCTCAGCCCTCTGGTTTCTGTGGTCAGGTCCCAGCCTTCCTCCTATGGTCCCCAGGGAGCCACAAAAGGCCTGCTGAACCAGTGCTGGGAGATCAGGCTCTCTAGGACAGACCCAGTGTCTCCCAGGGCCTCAGCTTCCCCTCTGGTAAACAGGGAGCAGCGGTGGCAGGGGCTCTTGATTCTGACGCAGAGGCCATGGCCCTTGGATACCGAAGAATGGGGTCCAGCTGTCACTGCACTGCGGCCAGGAACCGGCTGGGGTTCCCTCCCACCTTCAGTTTCCTCTCTGAGGGCTGGCACTGGAGACAAAGGAAGTCGCCGTGCTCCAGGGATCGGGTGCTGGCCCCAGGGCGCGTGGGCGGCAGACCACCCTCCCCAGTCTATCGCCCCCAGCTTTTCCTAGGCTTGCCTGGGCTGTCTGGCTTCTTCCCCCGGAAAAAAACCGTTTTCTTTTTCTTTTTTTGTATTGGTTCCCATCTTGGTGGGATGGGGCTTCGGAGGGGCGGGGTGGGGGAAACCTGATCCAGTCCCTGCTCTCGGCCTTTCCAAGGCCAGTCCTCATCCCAAGGCCAGAACCCGGCCCACGACCCCGGCCCCAAGCTGGGCTAGATTTGCAGCCCCGCCGCCCGCCGCACACGCTCGGGCGGGGGAGGGGGCGGCCGGCTTTCCGCAGGTAAAAATAGCACCGAAAATTGGAAAAGGGGGGGGGGAGCCGGTCTCCAGCACCCCCTCCCCGGCCGGCGCGCAGTTCCGGACCCCAAGGCCGGGTCATTCCTTAAAATATTGATGAGCCAGCGAGGCGCCCCCGCTAATGGGCCAGCGACCAATCGATCCACCGCGCAGTGGGTGGCGGCCTGGGGGCGGGGAGAGGCAGAAGCCCCGCCCACAGACCGCAGGGGCTTGGGTTTCTGGGCACATCGGCCTCCCGCACCACAGGCTACTGTGTCCGCAGAGGAAGGATGGTCCACCGCCCGAGGCAATGATGGCCGCCCGGCACCCTGCAAGGCTGCCCCACACAGGCGTGCTGCCCGGCAGGACGCAGGCAACACACTCACCCCAAGATTGGCCTTTACTTCTGCACCCTCACTCTGCTCCATCCGTGGAGGATCCAGTGTGTGAGGGGGAAGGCGGTCAGAACTAAGGCTCCTCTGTTGGAGGCTGGCAGCGCCACCCTCCAATAACCACTTACTATAGGGAAACTGAGGCCTCCCCGCAACACACCAAGAGGAGGCAAAGCCCCAGTCTGTCTCCCACCATCCTTTGGTCCTAACCATGCCTCATCGTGTCTTTCCTTAGCGCTGGCCTGGCCTGACCACTGGTCAGCACTTGACACTAAGACTGCTCTTCCTCTAGTGCCCCCAGGCCTCTGCAGGACTGTTCCTTTCAGGGGCACCCCAGCTCCCTCTGGGTACCCCTGACCATGCAAAACTCAGACCAACGTCCCTCCACCCTGGAGGGACTTCCACTAGCTGTCGGACACTTGGGGGCTGGTTCTTGAGGCCAACCCATCCCTCACCTTCCCAGAAACTGTCTTCATGGGCAAGCTGTGACCAGGGCCTCCTGCCCGAGGGAGGCTACAACTGGAATTCCCCAGCACATCCCACCCAGAATTGGTGCTCACCCTATGTCCCTGGCAGAGTGCAGAAGTGGGCATGATTTTTCTTCTTAACACCCTTGAACCTGCTGGGACTTCGGGGCAGAGTGGATGCAGGTGTCAGGGACAGGTGTGGATTAAGAGTCCTTGAGACCCTGCCTCTGTATGGGTGAGTGGCTGGGGGCCCTGGGTGGTCTTGGCTTTCCCAAGCAAGAAAACGGGGGCCAGGACAAGATGAGGAGCTGGGGTCTGGGGTCTCAAGAGGGAGGCCCATTGGATTCCATAGTTGAACTTGACAGTTGGGATGGAGCTTCCTGATCCATGACCTGCTTGGAGGAGCATGGCTGAGAGGCAGCTTTTAGAACAGTCCAGAACACCACGGGCTTCTTAAGCAACCCATCCTCTGTCACTGTGTGTGTGTGTGTGTGTGTGTGTGCACGCGCCTGCCCCAGGGGAGCTCTTCTGCAGAGCACCCTTGCTTTTACTGACAACCCTTGACAAGCCTGCTGGCTTTGGAGCCTGAAGACCTCAGTCTCAAGGAGGGGGACATGGCTGCATTAGACAGTCGCTCCCCATCACAGGGGCCCCTACGGCTTGGGCATCTCCCTGCCAACATCTGTTCATTTGACACATTGGGACAGTGGAGTGGTTAAAAGCCCTGAGATCTGGAGCCAGTCCTTTCCAGTTTGAATCCCAGCACACACACACACCCTGGTCCCCACTTCCTAGCTGGATGGTCTCTTGGCCTCCCGGGGCCTCAGTTTCCCTGTTAAGATGGAGAGTCAGAGCAGCCCCAATGTCACAGGGCTGTCATGAGGACTGAGTAAGTAATTTGTTTAAAAGTCAAAGCTCTTCTGCTTCAACTTATTAAATATCCTGTGTCCACCGGTCTGAGCAGAAGCTGCCGGGACTTCTTACCAGGCCTCTCCCCACAAATACAGGCTCCACAGTGTAGCCAAGGTCAGCTTTTAGGAACCCACTTCTAAGCTAGGCATGGTGGTGTACGCCTGTAATCCCAGTAACTCAGGAGGCTGAGGCAGGAGGATCACAAATTTGAGGCCAGCCTGGGCATCTAAGTGAGACCCTGACTCAAAATTAAAAGGGAAAAGGGATGGAGATATAGCTCAGGTTCAATTCCTAGGACCACCACCACCACCACAAAGTCCCATGAGTAAGCTCAGAGTTATACATGCACTGTGTGGTGCAGCCACTCTGGGAGAAAATAGTTTTGAAAGAGACCTCTGTCACCTCATTTCAAGAAAAGAAGTCAATGGTGGAGCATACCTGTAATCCCAGCAACTCAGAAGGCTGAGGCACGAAGATTGCAAGTTCAAAGCCAGTCTCAGCAACGTAGGGAGGCCCTAAGAAACTTAGTGAAGCCTGTCTCAAAAAATAAAAAGGGCTGGGGATGTGGCTCAGTAGCAAATCATCCCTTGGTTGAATCCCTGGAAAAGAAAGAAAGGAAGGGAGGGAGGGAAGGAGGAGAAAGAAAGCCAAATCAAAGTCTTGGGAAGAAGATAGAAGTATGTAAAGGAGCAGAGCTGATCTCTGAGTTGATCTGATTTACAGCTTTTGTAATAAAAACAACAATGAAGAAGAATCCCAAGCAATCACTGCTTTCTAAGGGAGAGCTGGATCCAATGCCAAAGGGATCTGGATGTGAACTTTTTTGGCTCTATAATTCACTGAGATTTTGGGAACTCTTGCTTATTTTTTAGTATCCTGCTAGTGAACATCATTCACTTTTCCCAAGAGGATGATTTTTTAAAAAAATTAGTTGTAGATGGATACAATACTTTTATTTATTTATTTATTCTTTATGTGATTTTAACGATCGAACCTAGAACCTCACACGTGCCAGGCAAGCGTTCTAACACTGAACCACAACCACAGCCCCAAAGATGATTTTTAAACTAATAAAATTTGGCTCTCCCAAAGCTTCCTATAAGGAGTTTATTAGCACAACCAGGTTTAAGAATTGTCTCAAAAGCATGGCTGGGAGGGCTGAATTAGAACTGAGGTTCAAGATCAACTCCTACCTTGTACCTTTCTCCCCTCCCCTCCCTCTCTCCTTCTCTCCCTCTTCCTTTCTTCCTTCCTTTCTTTCTAAAGAAGGGGGTGAGGTAGGAAAGTGGGACATTAACTTTCTGNAAAAAAAAAAAAAGTGCTGGGGTTGTGGATCAGTGGCAGAACACCTCTGGGTTCAATCTCCAATACCAAAAAGAAAAAGAATCTAAGGGGACCATGCCCGTTTAAAATCTGACTACGCACATCTTCCCTATAAGAAGGATTGTCCCTTTGTGCAGATGAAGAAATGGGGTTCTGGCCAGGGAGGTGACAGCCCCTCATCAACTGGGTTTTTCCTGGGCTCTCACTGTGTGCCAAGAACCATGGAAGAGGCCCAGGGTTGCAGAATGGGCAAGAGGGGCATTTGGAGCCAAGTTCCAGGCCTGTCCCTTCCTGGAGCACACACTACACCCAGCAGGGACTGTTCCCAGAGAACCTGAAGGCACAGTGTCAGGACCCAGTCCCTGCACTGGGGGAAAGGAGGGAGAACTCTGAGGCTGAGGGGCAGGAAAATCCGCAGCTGGGACTTGATCAGGGTCAGATGAGTAGAAATGGGGGCCAGGACAAGAAGAGGGGCTGGGACCTGGGGTCTCAAGAGGTAGGCCCATCTTCCTTCAGGAGCACCCAGTGCTGGACAGTTCCTCAACAGGCTCTGAAGGTGGAGAGCAGGCTGGGCTGGCTCCAGCTGCACTGGCCCTACTCTCTCCCACTCCATTCTGCCTTCCTCGGGTTGCAGAGCAGAGAGGCCCCTCTCCAGCTTTAGCTTGAACCTTTCAACTTCTCCTTCTCTCCCAGTGTTATGGACATCACGTGAGCCCCAGCCCAGCCCCCCAGATCTGCAGGATGCTCCCCTCAGTGCTGCCACTCAGCGCACCAGTCTGCCTTCTGATCTTTTCATGACCCACATACCTGTGACTCCTAACTGCGACCTCCATGGCTCCCTCAGTCCTGAGCAGCCTAGAACTCTGGGCACTTCAGGTGCTGATTAAGGGTCCCAGGGACCTTCTCTGAGCTCCTCAGCTCCCAGCCTGGCTGATCTCAGGGAGCCTCAAACTCAGCACATGGCAGTTCTACACCCCCTCTCCCTCCAACCCTGCCTGTCCTCTGCTCGAGTCTCAGCATCCAGCCCGTGTCACCCTGCCTACTCCCATTGCTCTGCCTTGGTAGCTGGCAGTCTGGAGGCCCAGAACGTCCGCCCCTTGATCCTGTTTTCCCCCCACCTTGCTCCTCATGACATCACATGGCTGGTGACTTGTTTCCTCCAACAGACTGTGGCCCCCAAGTGCTGTTACATTTGCCCCTGCGTGGCCCTGTTCTGGAGCCCAACCCGGCTTCAACTGGAGGAACCAGATGACCTTGAGTTCCCACACGGGATGCTCTGCCTCTTGCTGCCCAAACAGGTGTGGGCTGTGACCTCATGTTAAGGTCACACCTGTATCCCCCGGGAGAGAGCACAGCCAGAAAAATGACCCAACCAAGGGAGTGGGGAGAAACCTCCCCAGGCCCGGGAGTTCTGGCCACCGCCGTGGGCCCATATGGCGGGGTGGGGATCATCAGGAGGGAAGGCAGGCCCAAGCCTGGATCAGACCCCTGTGGGGACACAGCCAGCAGGTTCCCAGCTCCCAATCCCTGTGCCCTCGGAGCTGTCAGAGAAAAGTGGCAGGAGGCCTGGTCTGTGGGCTGAGGGTCTGTGGGCAAGTTCCACCTCCCTTAAATTTGTCCCCACCTCTGTAAGACGGGAATGAGAACAGTGCCAAATCCACAGGGCTGTTGTGACCATCACCTGAGAAACAGCACTGATGCCCTTATCCTGACACAAGTCAGCTCCAGACCAGAAGCTCCGCCCTGGAGGCCCAGGGTCCATCTGGGTGGACACCCCCATCTGACATCCTCAAGGGAACCAACCCGGAAATGTGAGTTCTAGAGTTCTCGGAGGGCTACAATAAGTAGAAAAGAGGGGTTTGGAAACTGTAGGTGGATTTTTCACAATGAGGGTAGGAAAACCATGTGTACTAGCCCTTGGGTAACTGGACCCGCTGGACCAGATGGGTGGCAGCAGCAGCAGCAGCTCTTGCCTGTGATCACTCACACCCCAGGATGGTGCTTCTGGGGCATCAGGGGTGAGACCTCTAGGGAAGGAGTAGAAGGAGGGGCTGGGGATATAGCTCAGCTGGTAGAGTGCTTGCCTGGCATGCACGAGGTCCTGGGTTCAATTCCCAGCAACGCACACACAAGAAAGAGTAGAAGGAAGCCCCAGTGGGAAAGTCTGCTGAGTTCTCCTCAACCCGGACCCCAGCTAGACTGAGGGACTGCTGCTCATTCAAAGCCCCCAGGCTGAAAGTTCTATGTCACTCCCCCAGCCAGTGGCTTCTGGACCGGGCAGGGAGGCTGGGGGGGATGTCATGTGTTCCCTCCCACCTAGCAGGGGCAGAACAGGAGGGCCTCGGATCACCCCTGCAGTAGCAGAAGCCGTGCCTTGGGCCCCCTGTCCCCCAGAGGTACAGGCTGCCCTGTGTTGGAGGGAAGCAACTCCTGCCTGTCACCCCTCAGGAAGCAGGAAGAACCATCCTCATTTTGCAGGGTAGATGATGTTGGCTCAAGAGGCAGAGGAAGAGGTCGGGTTCAACCCAGGTCGGAAGCTCTCCTAGCACCGACCGGGTGTGAACACAGATCCGGGCTTATTCATGTTCACGGTCCCTCCCGAGGCTGTCCAGTCTGCCCTGCGTGGCTCCTCAGAGGCCCGGGTTACTGCGGACTTCTCTCCCTGAAGACCCTACTTTGGGGACTGCTGAGGGCGGGGTTGGTCCCCATCCCTTCCTGGCCTGGCAGCTGCTCTGGCGCGACTCTGATTCGCGCTGCCCGCAGGTTCCTCAATGGCCGAGGCCGAAGGGCCTGAATGGAGGGCACGAACCCGCCCCTTCTTAAAGGCGCCGGACTCCGGGGCACCCTCGGCAATCCTTCCCACTAACAGGGGCTGTCCGGGAACTCTAGGGTGGGCGGGTCTGGAATGGTGGCCGTGGGAAAGAGGGCCTGGGCCGAATGGAGGGCGTGCCAGCCTGGAACTGTGGCCTAGATGGGATCTCTCCCCACTCCAGTTCGTGGCCCTCGTGCTCCTTCTAGGTTGACCCACCCCTTCCTCCCTCCCGGGAAAGAGACCTGAGCGTCCCCTCCCCACTTCCAAGGACCCCGCCTCCGGGGACCAGCTGCGCTCGCTCCACCGCCCAGCCCGGGTCAGAGGAGGGGGCGAGGGCGCAGCTGCTCCGGAGGCGCTT
>NW_026000185.1:28442941-28461449 GCF_001458135.2 Marmota marmota marmota
GCGGGTCGCGCAGCCGGCTTCAGACCGGGCGCCGGCATCCAGCCCGCCCCGAGGCGTCTCCCGGGGCCCGGGGTGCTGGCTCCCGGAACGCGGCTGTGCGTCCCGAAAGGTGCCCTGTGTGGTGGGGAGACCGGGCGTGGACACTTTCCGAACGCCCCTTGGTGACCGGAGCTAGGCAGGGATGGACGCTGTGTCTGGACCCTGACTGCGGGGACAATGGGGAGCCTCGAGGAGGCCCAGATGTCGCAACCGTGAAAGTCTGTGTCTGGTTCTCATAAATCCCGAGGGCGCGCACCACGCCCCCTCTCCAGCCCTCCCAGAGGGGCCACAGGCCGCGGCCCCGGGGCGGGGAGGACATCCCGAACACGGCCCCACCTCCCAATTTCAGACTGGGGGAGACTGGCGCCACTCCAGGAGACGTTGGTCGTCACATGGGCTCACGGGATGCCACAGCCCTGGCTTCCTCACTCCTACCGGGATTCGGAGCTCTGCCTGAGGTTAGCGCAGAGAAGCCGCGCTAAGAACACTGCCCTGCTGGTCTTGGCAGGCCCTGTGGTCTGATCCCGGAGCTCGACCTCCAGCAGTCTGCTCTGGAGGGGTGCAGGACTCCAGCGGACCCGGAAGAGGTCCGAAAGAAGGGGATATCATGTGAGCAGGGGTGTGGAAGAGGTGCTTCCACAGGAGACCTGGGTGCTCCTGGGGTGGGGCAGTGGTTTCTGGGCACCTCCCCTCCTCACCGTCTTAGCTCCCTGCTCCAGCCCCCAGAGGTGTTGAGTCAGCTGCCCGCCCCATCCTCTAGCAGCTCTGTGGCCTGCCATGTTGACTTTGCTGACTGGGAATGCCTCCATCTGTTGGCCTCCCCCACCCACAGTGGCCTCTGACCTTTGTAGAGAGCCCTTCCACCCCTCCAGGGTTTTAATGTGCATCTTGTGGATGGAAAGGGTGGGTCCAGGAGGAGCAGTGCCTGGTGAAGGTGGAGGCTGGCTTGGACCTCCCACCTGCTGCCCTCCACAGGGGCACTAAAGCTAGCCAGGTCTCGGTGGAGGCCTGCTACCTGCCCCCTTCCCTGCCACACTGTACCAGCTGCCCTCGCAGCAGGACCTGGCTAGCAAACACTTAATGAAGTAGGCAGTAGTCCAGCCATCGATGGAGGTGCCCACAGGCTGGACGCTGGCTGGGAACCAGGACACCTATGCATGAGGCCAGGAATTGGGGAGTAGGGTGGCTGCCAGCAGAACGGATTGATGGAGGCTCTGCCCCTGGGCAGCCTGGCCCATTGTGGACTGACCCGGGTACAAATTGTGCCCTGAGCTTGCTGCTGGTGGACTGTCAGTGGCCAGAGAGGATCAGGGTGGAACAATAGCTCTGACCCCTTGGGAGGAGGAAGTGAGGAGGAGCCAGAGGCCTAGTAACTCTGAGTAACCTACCTACCAGGAGGAACTGGTGGGAGAAACGAAAGTGGCTGGGAGAGGGAGAAGGGGTGATGAGCCAAGGGACAGGAATGAGGGTCAGAGAGGACAGTCCATCTTGTGTCTTGGAGTACAGGAAGCTCTGGGGCCTTGGAGGAAGTTCTGAGGGAAGAGGTGGTGAGGGGTCCTGGTAGTAAGAACTCAAAGGTAAGACCCCTGCATGCATAAGCTCTAGCATTCAGGAAGAAGCTCGAGGCAGATGTGGCACAGGGGACTCTGGTCTGGTGGACTGCAGGGCAGGAGCCAGGTTTGGAGCCAGCCTAGTGGGTAAGGCCAGCCACCACAGACCAAAATGAGATGTATGTGAGTGGGGCTGGCATGGGGATGAGGTGGCACAGTCCAGTGGTTCCAGGGAATCTCCATGCAAGACTGGTGTTCAAAGCCCTGATGGGTGTGAGTTCTGGCACCTGGGGGACCCAAGGGAAAGGAGCCCTGCTCTAGATCCAGCTCTGGTGCGTACAGAAAGGGAGGCAGGGATTCCCCAGGAAGGGATGTGGACCACCAAAAACATCAGGCCCCAACCACAGCCTGACAGCTGGCTGTGAAGAAAGGAACTGGTTTCCCTTTTTGATGGGGTTGCAAGCCTGCCCAAGAGAGCCCAGATGCTGTGGGTTTGGGTTTCAGCAAAACTCTGAATGCACTCGGAATTCTTGGGGACAGGAAGAGCGGGAGAGACTTCCTGTATGCCAGGGCCCTGCCCCATACAGACAGACAGCCCTGATCCTGGGGTGGTACTGCAGGCATCTACTGGCCTTCAGAACCCCAGTGTCCCAGAGCTCAGGAGTCACAGAGCATCGGCAGCAGTGTGGCTGCAACTATGGTTTATTCAAACATGCAAAGCTGAACGTGAAACGCAAACCTAACTAAGGAGATCTGCCAGTGGCCCCCAGAGGTGGCCATGCTACGGTGGCCCACAGTCAGTTCTGCGTGGCTGAGAGGCACTGGGACTCCTCTAGCTAGTTCTTGGGTCTGAGGAGCCTGGGGGCCCTGGGATCTTGTTGGAGGCACTTCCTCATCTATAAACCAGAATATCTTGCTAAAGAAAAAAGCAGAAATCACTTGTGTCTGGGGGCAGGGAGGGGGTAGCAGAAACTGTCCCATACTCTGGGGATGGGGTGGGGCATGAGTAAACTAGTTCTTGTCTAACCTTATCTATGTTCTATGGTGGGGGGGTGGAAATCAGTGACAGAGGCAGACCAGGGAGGTCTGACTCAAAGCCCAGTAGCCTACGGGAAGGACCTGACATCTCGTTCAGGGTGTGAGGGAGATCCTAGGGGAGCAAAGGGGATGTCAGAGCCCAGGCCTAAGGAGTCCAAACTGGTTTAACTAATGCCAAAATCAGGTGAGTGTCACAGCCGGGGTCTCTGCCACCAGTGCTAGAGGCCAGGCTGTGTGCGGAGCCCAGGCCAGGCAGGTGGAGCATTTGGTCAGCCTGGCCAGGCATTAGGGGGGCTGTCTGGACCTAGGAAGCCCTGATGTGGCTCTGACATTCTTTTAAGGGGCCCAAGGGGACCTGGGACCTCTGGAAGCTATTGGGCCAAGGACAAGGACAGTATCCATGTTGGTGGGGGGTGTCAGGGGAAGCCTAACTCATTAGAAGCAACTGATCAAGCAGGAGTGGGGATGCAGCCACACTGTTGCAGGGGTGACCCTGATATCACTGCCACAAATCACCAGCTGCCGCCCCGCTGTCCTTCTCGTGGAACTTGTGCAGGTGATCGGCGAACCTGGGAACAGAAACCACTTCTGAGGCTAAACGTGCAAAGGAGAGAAGTGTGTGTGTGTGTGTGGGGGGGGGGCACGTCCCATGTGACAGATGGCCCTGGGGAAGTGGGCGTGGTGGAGGGCTGGGAGAGGACAGGATGGAGCTGTGGTGGACAGCCTGAGGAGCAGGCATCATGAAGGAGGGGCTTGGTGTGGTGTTGAGGAGGGAGGTGGGAGTTCGGGGACTAGATTTTGGGTTTTGGGAACAGGGGACATTCTCACTTCTTGGCGCAGGTGGCGGCACAGTCCCTCTCCAGACTCTCGCTCCAGGCCAGCTTGTAGAGCACCTGACCAGATGGAGGCAGTGTGAGCTGCCCACCCACCTCATGGCCACTCCCACAGCCCACCCACGGCCCCTGTGTCTGCACTCTGGGGACAGAAATGTCCTGTGGCCTCGGCCCCAGGGAATTGGGCAGCAGAGACACTCCTGAGCTTGCTTGTCTCACAGGAGGTCCGATGGGTCCAGACACAATGGCCCTGACATGGGGCGTACTTCTGACAGGTCCAGGAGGTGCTGGGCCCTGCAGTCAGAGTGGTAGCCCAGGCTAGTTATGTAGGGGCCACGGGACAGGCTGGCTGGAGGTGAGTCCCTGAGGCTGGAGTCTCCATACAACAGGCTGGCCCTCTCCTCCCCACTGTGGCAGACACAGAGGCATCCCCAGGCCACTGACTCCAGTGCCCCTCTGACTTGGGGAGATGTGGTTCTGGATGTCCCTTCTCTGGACAGCCCACCCGGCAGTCACTGGGGGGATTTGTTAGACCTGGTCCCTCTTGCCTCAGGCTCCCACCAAGGCCTTTCTTTCCACCAAGCCTCTCAGGTCTGGGTCAGTGGCTGTGGTCAACCAGGCCTCCTCCCCTGAGTGGCCAGGCTGTGCCCTAGTCAGAGAATCCAATCCAAGTCTGGAGTGCTTTTTGTCCCCAGGATGGGGACCAAAGGGAGAGGAGTGGCTCAGAACTGAGGGTGTGGCTTTGAGGAGGCCACAGTAACAGGGTCCTGCTGCCCTGAAGGTCAGCAGAGCATGGTGACATCACTGGCCCATTGTCTGGACACTCACCAAGAAGACCAGGCAATGCAGGAAGAGGGTGTAGAAGAAGCCGATGGTGCGGGCCATCTTGTTGGAGAGGACCAGACGACCCTGGGGGGCAAACAGGGAATGGGAAGATGGGAAAGGGCTGCCCCTGGCTCTTGCAAAGGGGCGCTGGGGCTGCAAGGGGAGGGAAGGGCTGGGAGCTGGGGACCCTTCTACAATGTATGGAAGGGGGCGGATGGAGGGGGAAGTCCAGCTACAGGATTTCAGGGAATGGCGCCCCCTGCAGCCCGGTTCCAGAGCCCACAGTGAATGGTGTTATCGGAGGAGCTGCTGGGGAGAGGGAAGGACCCTGTCCCATTTTCCCAGTCACATGGCCCCCCTTGTTAGGGCATGGGAGGGGTCTGTTGGCCCCTGGGGTTTCTCCCAATGGGGCTGGAGGGCAGGTGCCATGGTGCTTAGAGATAGATGTTCCTGTCTGTCCCAGGTAGGCACAGGCGTGAGGACTCACCATGCTTAGTGTGGCCTTGTCCCAGGGGCTCAGGCTCAGGTACTTCCTCTGCCGCTCCTGAAGGAGGAGAGATGATGAAGAAAGGACCCAGAGAGGGCTGCAGAGCCCTAGGTGGCTGCTACGGGCCCCCTGGTGACAGTCCCACTCAGTGTGACAATCTGGGCTCCCCCAGCATCTGTGTGACTCCCCCACTCCCAGGGCCCCTAATGCCTGTGTAAAAAGCTCTTCCTGGATAGGAAGGCTTAGGCAGGTGGGCAGGGGAGGCCACCACCATCGTGGGGAGTGGAACCCCCTTGCTTGTCTGCCTGCCCCACAGGGGTACTTGGTGAACCTGCTCACTGCCACACGCCCACAGAGAGCCACTGAGGCCTTCCTGGGGGTGACCTGGGCCTCTATGGCACTGAAGCAGTGTGGAGCTGCTGGTCAGGGAGGGCCTGGGCATGCAGAGCCGGGTGTGCCAGGCCAGGGGAGAACAGATGGGCATAGGGAAGGGAGTGGCCGGGCCAGGTGGGCGGGAACTGCTTAGGCCCCCTGCACTGACCCGCTTGCTGAAGGAGGAGAAGGGGTCCAGACGCTCCTCATACTGGGTCGAGTATCGCAGCTCCGTGTCGTCACTGCTGCCACCCTGCACATGGGGAGGAGGAGAAGCCCGTCACGGGCATGGCCCAGCAGGCAGGCAGTGCTCAGGGAAGGCAGGCCAACAGCCACGGCTTCCGCAAGGCTGGGAGAGGGTGCTGGGTGACAGTGAATGTGACCACTGGCTCTGGCCTGGGGTCAGAGTTCTGTCTCCTCCCCAGGCGTCAGGCCCACCTCTCCCAGGTGGGACAGGACAGAGCTGGGCCTGGGTACGAGTTGCTGAGGCTGGCCTCTAATTTGTGGGCTCAAGCCATTTTCCTGCCTCCGTCTCCCGAGTAGCTGGGACCACAGGTGTGGGCCAGGATGTCGGCTTGGTGGGTTTGAAGGGGGTTGCTGGGGGTTGGGGGAAGGCAGCCACTTGGAGCAGCACTGGTTTGCGGAGTCTGGGCGCCCTCTTGTGGCAGGAGAGCAGCATATCAGCACAGCTCCAGCGGGTGGGGGTGGGGCCCGCGGTGTCTGTCTGAGCTCCCTCCCCCTTTACTTCCCGGCTCTGTCTTCCCTTGGTCACAGAAAGGGTTTCCTTGCAGGCGGGGACCCCTGAGAGGCCTGGGGGCCGAAGGACACCAGGGACAGCATTCTCAACTGGAATGGAAATTCTGAATTTTTAAAAAAAAAAATATGTGTAAAACATACCAGTTCCCAGCCTGTCCTGAATGCTCAGTACCCCTAGGGTTAAGTGCCCAGATCCTGGGGGGCACTAGTGGGTCACCACCATTTCACAGAAGGGTTGCCCGGGCTGGTGGGCCCCTGGTCCAGGACCTACCTCCCTGCCGGTTTTTTGAGTGAACCCATATGGGGTCCACTCTGAGCATAGGGAGGTTGGCTGACAAGAGTCGGGGGTGCTGGATGGCCTCGGAGGTCCCCCAGGCCCAGGGTTGCCCCACAGGTCATTTCCCCAACCTTCCCATCTCAAGGCCCTGAC
This sequence comes from Marmota marmota marmota, assembly GCF_001458135.2. Lineage (NCBI taxonomy): Eukaryota > Metazoa > Chordata > Mammalia > Rodentia > Sciuridae > Marmota > Marmota marmota. The sequence continues at coordinate 28,449,272 of NW_026000185.1, forward strand.
CAGCCTCTCCCTCCACCTGGCCCCCTGGGGCTGCCGGTGGGTGGGGGGCGCTCACCCGGCCTGGGTAGCTCTGCAGGAACTTGATCTTCTCGAAGAGTTTGATGTTGTCGGCGCGCAGGCTGTCTAGCTCGCCCTGCAGGGCTTGGATGGTGTGCTGGGCCAGGCGGCTCTCCTGTGGGGGCAGTGGGCAGACGGGAGGGCCGGGGTCAGAGGGCACCACACTGGCACAAGTACTGCCCTCTACTAGGCCCCTCTCTGTGCCCATGGCCTTCTCCTTGACCTGCTGGACACTGCTCATGGCTGTCCCTCTTGGAAGTTCCCCTTTTCTTCCTAATCCCAGCCCAGGTCACTGTCTGGGGTCAGGTGTCTTCATATTTTATTTGGTTGGGGTGTTACCAGCCTTTTAGATGATCATCACGACTCCTATTATTATTAATGCATTGCTGGGGGTCAAACCCAGGTCTTGCACTTGGTAGGCCAGGGCTCTACCTCTGAGCCGTGTCCCCAGCCTCTGTAAGCCACGGAGGTCTAATCCAATCCCATAAATGTCACCATCTTTATGTGGACAATGCAGTCCACTCACCATGTCCAACCATCTCCATCATTTAATTTCAGGACATTTTTATCACCCTAGCAAGAATCCCTGCACCTGTCAGCCGTCCCCCTGTCCCCCGCCCCTGGCAGTCACTTCCTGGACATTTTACAGAAATGGAATCGCAGCCGTGTGGGTTTAATGTTGGCTGACCTAAAGGCAAGAGGAAATGGGATCTCGTGTTTCAATTTCCTCAGGTGTGTGAACGGGGGGGGGGGTTTCCTTTCCGCTGTTCAAAATTCAAGCAGTACCAAGAGGTATATGGCAGTGTGGCCATGTTCCTTGAAAAATCAAATGTAGAACTGTCACACGCTCTGGCAAGGCCCCTTCTGGGATCATGTCCAAAATAATAGGAGAGCAGGGTCTGGAAGGAATGTCATCTGTACATCCTGTGAACACTGCTCTCGACAGCCACAGCCCGGGGGCAGCCCAGAGGTCTCGCAGGGGAGTGGACAAATAAAATGTGGCACATGCAGAAAATGGAATAATTCTTAAAAAGGAGGGACATTGGGACATATGGTACAACACGGATCAACCTTGAGGACATGACAGTAAGCGAACTAAGCCCGGTCACAAAGGAAAATGCAGTATGAATCCACTTATGTGAAGTGAGAAAGAAAATTGTGGTTCAGTTCCTAGAGACAGAAGCAGGGTGGCAGCGGCCAGGTGCCAGCAGAGGAAGAGTGGGGACCTGAGTGGGTGGAGGTTCAGACTTGCAGGCTGCAGAGCTCAGGAGATGGCCGGGGGTGACGGTGGTACAATGTGAGTGTACTTATTGGTCGGGATGGTAAGTTTATGTTACGTTGTTTATTTCACCATGATTTTTAAGAAAGGTTTTGGTACCAGGTCTAGAATTGTTATTATTTTGGGGGGGTGCAGGGATTAAATCGAGGGGTGCTCTACCACCGAGCCACACCCCCAGTCCTTTTTATTTTTGAGACAGGGTCTTGCTCAGTTGCTGAGGCTGGCCTTGAACTTGCCATCCTCCTGCCTCAGCCTCCTGAGCTGCACCCCCAGGCCTGGCACAAGCACAAGCTGGAACCCTCTAACGGCTTTTGCTCCCCCACTTCCTGTGTCTCCTGGCCTTCCCACTGGGGCTGTCCCCAGGGCCTGAGGGCCAGGAGGTTCCTAGGTTACACCTGCAGCCCTGGTGGCTCCTTCTGTACAGCCTCTTGCTCCAGAGCTGGGTGGCAGAGGGCCCTTGGGTGTGACCATGCCTGTCGCTGACGGCTCTGGTGGGGGCCTGCAGTCTGTGAGGAGGTTCTGTGACTTCCCGACCCCTCCCACTGGGAGAGTGTCTGTAGGGGAGGGTCCCAGGACTGGCTCCAGAGCCCCAAGGCCGGGGCAGTGCCACACCCATGTGCTTCCCTGCTCTGTCACTTGGCTCTCCGCACAGCTGCATTCAGTGTCCGTGCCTCCCTGGGGACACCCAAGCCCTGTCTGGGCGTCGTGTCTGGACACCTCCTGCCCCTGCTCCTCCTGCTCCCTCCCAGGCCCTCTAGGGCTCTGTTCCATCCTCTTTAGGGACCTCGTCCCTGCAGCCACCAGCCACGTGTGGACAACACCCTATGGAGGCCCACAGCACCTCTCAGGTCCAGACTGGTCACCCATGCAGGGCAGGCCCTCCCTCAGGTACCCTCCAGGAAGGCCCTGGTGTGGGTCAGCGGCCAGCAGGCTCTTTGGGCTCCTTGGTCCCCTGACCCCTTGAGGTCCCTTCACTGTTCATCTCCATGGGGTTCCCAGCCCCCCTCTCTCCCACCTGGCCTTGCTTCCCACCCCCACCTCAGGTGGGTGTTTCCTCCTGGACCTTCGTAACCATGGCCTGGTCACCTTCTGTCCTGCCCTGGCACCCGCGTGACCCGCCTTGCTGTCCAACACAGCCGCACTCCGCTGCCTAAATCCCCTGGGGCTGTCCTGGCAGCAGCGCCCGCCTGGTGCCCGCCTGTCTTGGGCTTCCTTCCTACAACCTGGAGCAGGTCCTGTGTGTCCCACCTTGAGTCTGATTCTTAGGACTCAGCATGGCGCGGCCTCCTCCAGGAAGCCCTCCCTGACCGCACAGGACAGGCCCCCTGTCACTGCAGTTTAAGGTCTGTGACAGTTTCCTCCTCTGGGCCCATGTGTTCTCCCACTGTGTCCTCAGGACCGTGGCATGTAGGGGACAGAAGGACGTGACTCACAGCCTCTAGCTCCTGGTTCCGGGTACGGAAGCGCTCCCTCTGGCTGGAGATGATGGAGAGCAGGGAATCCACCTGGCCCTCGGGGAGGGTGCCACTGGCTGGTGGGGAGGGTCCTGGGAGAGAGTGGAGAAGGTGGCAGGAGACATGGGTGGCCCAGGCCTTGAGGTGGAAGTCGGACCCCCAGGTGTGAGCAGGTGTGTGAAGGGGAGGGGCAGCCAGGGAGCCTGAGAGGCCGGCCCTGCAGGGCTCTGCCCCAGGGCACCTGTCTGCACTGCCATGGAGCCAGGCCTGGGACTCCTCCGCCCTGTTACTCTGTACGGATGCGTGGCCACTGCCTCTATCACACCGGTCCCTTGTCAAGCAAAGAGACACTGAGGGAACTGGGGAGGCCTGGACACACCCCCACATCCTGGTGCGGCAGCCTCAGGTTTTGGCCTCAGTCCTGAGGAGGCTGCCTCCCCTCAACCCTGAGGAGCTCCAGCTGCCATCTGGCACTAACGCCACGGCAGGCCACGGGGTGGGCGCGGGGGCCGACCTGCTGCTTTTGAGGTCACTGCTGCATTGTTGGGGTGGGGGCTCTGGGCTCTCCGCCTGCACCTGCCCCCAGCCCCGCTCCCTGAGCCCCTCCTCACCATAGAACAGGGCGGTGGCCTCCTTGATGGGCTCTGGGATCTTCTCCAAGCCTTGCTCAGCAGCACCCTGAGGTGGGGGAGAGACGCAGGTGCTCCCACATCCGGGCACTGACCGCCCTCTCTCAGGGTGGCCAAGCCAAGTGGGGTGGAGGAGCTGCCGGAGCCTGCATGGGCTGGGCCCTGGGGTGCTCCTGAGGGAGTTCAGCCGGTGGCTCTCACCTGGCCACTGGGCCCTGACCGGCACCAGAGCCTGGGCAACCCTGGCCCAGCAGCCGGACGCTGTGGGACCTGGGCAGCCACACCTCCTCGGCTGTGAGGGTGATGCCGTGCCCCTGGGGACCCTCTGGGCTCCTGCCTTCTGTGGTCTGGGGCCTCGGATGCTTCAGCCGAGAGAGGGGTGCAGGAGCCTGGCCTTGCCTCTGCCCGTGGGGAGGACGGTGGCCAGCCCGGGGGGAGTGGGGAACCCAGAAGATGTGGGCGCAGCCCCCTAGATTTTGGGGGTGGGGTGGGCTTACCCAGCTGCAGGGTCATGGGGGGCCGACCTGGGAGGTCCAGGGCTCCTGAGGCTGAAAGGATGGGGGCCCGGGGAAGGGCAGAGGGGAGCGGGGTTCACCTCGGCATCCGGGCGCCGGAGGGACTGGATGGTGCTCAGGTCCTGCTCTAAGCGGGCGATCAGCTCTCTCTGCTCAGTGGCCGTGGCCATGGCCTGGGTGACGTGCATCTGCAGCTCCGCACAGCGCCCTGCAGTCAAAGGAAAATGCGACCATCAGAGGACCTGACGTGACCCCTGGCTTGCCCCTGTGGCTCACGGTCCATTGGCCATTCCCTCCACACGGCCACTGCCCAAGAGGTGCTGGCTGCAACCACTCTGGGCCTGGGTCCCCAGGGGAGGGGAAGGAAACTGGGCCTGGACTTAGGAGAAATGGGGGCACCCCACCTCTGCCCAAGACCTTCCCGGTGACCCTGGATGGCCCCTTCTCCCCTGTGGGTCTCACTTGGCCTCTGTCAAGCAGGGCGAGGAGCCCCAGGCTTCCCCAGTGAGCCCCCAGTTTCTCATGTCCTGGGATCATGACCAGAGAGGGCCCGGGTGGGAGGGGCTGAGAAAAGCAGGTGAGGTGTTGGGGGGACAGGGGGGGGGTCCCGCCTCTGGAGCTGAGCCCAGACCTGGGTGGTGCCCCCTGCAACAGGCTCCAGACGCAGTGGTGGACAGGGTGGCAGGGGTGAGTGTTGGGTGGCCCCCAGAGTTCCCTGACCCACAGCCCTGTCCCCCTCCCCTATCCAGGAGCCAGCCCCTGCCACCAGCCCCGCGCCTGATGCTGTGAATCAAACCCCAGGATCATCTTTGCTAGGAGGCAAATCCAAACTAGTTCTGTTTGGAAACCTCTGCCCCTGCAGGAGGGTGGGAGATGGTGGGCAAGTTCTCCAAGCCTGGTCTCCAGGATGCCTTCAGTGGTCACTGGCTAGGACAGCAGAGTCCTGGGAGATGACCAGATCCCAGGATGAGGTATGGGTCTGCTTCTGGCTGTGTGACTCCAGGCAGCTGGACCACCCTCTCTGGACCTCATTTATAAAATGGTGATATCAGACCTTCCTTGGTGAGCTGTGGGGCCCTGTCCTTATGGGTGGCCTGCATGGCCACCAGAGGGCACTGTGGCCTCAGAAATGCTCAGACTCCAGGCAGTGAGCTGTGAACCGGCTCCTCACTGGGCAGCCTGCTGACCAGCTGTCCAACCGGCCCTGGGCCAGGGGACAGCCCCACCTCACCCCGCTGCTCCACCTCCTGGTGCCCACCATCTGCCACGCCCTTTCCGCACCCTGTGACAGTCTGATCATTCAGAACAGAGGGTTCCTATTTTAGAGATGAAGAACTGAGGCGTCCCCACCTGGGATGGAACCCAGCGGTGCCCTGTCCCTCAGTGCTTCCCCACACCACAGTCCCCACTGCTCAAGCCTCAGATGGACTCCTCCCTCAGACAGGCGGGCCCCTTCCCTATTCCTGGCGGGCAGGCGGTGGTGAGGAAGGGGGGCGGCGGAGTGTGGCCTGAGGGCAGCGCCAGGACCGAGGGCGGGCTGCGGGTGGCAAGGGTGGGGCCTAGCCCTGGTGATCCATAGGAGCTTTAGCGGGCCCCAGTGGGGAGACCAGAAAGGACAAACTTGCCACAACCTTGGCCTTGGGCCCAGGCCTGGAGATGGGACTGCCGAGCCCGCGCCTCCGCACCATGCATGCTCAGGAGGGCTATGGATGGAAGTCCAGGACATGGAGGGAGAGGACAGCCAGAAAGCTAGTGGGAACTGGCACTGGGTGACGACCTACAGAAGGCCAGAGAAGCCAAGCAGTGCCCGCCTGTGATCCCAGCCACTCTGGAGGCTGAGGCCAGAGGATCACAAGTTCAAGGCCAGCCCCATCTCAAAGTAAGCAAACAGGACTAGGGGTACATCTCAGGGGTAGACCTTTTGCCCAGTATGCACGAGGCCCTGGGTTTAATCCTCAGTATTAAAAAAGAAAGAAACAAACAACAAAAAAAAAAAAAAAAGAAAGAAAGAAAAAAAGAAAGAAATCAAGCTAACAGAAGCTTGGGTGACATTAATAGAGGTGAAGGGCCTGGACTGGGGGAGGGGATGGGGTTCATTTCCTGGCAAGAGAGGCCACAGGAGCAACTGCAAACAGAAGCCTGTCCACACGGTGCAGGGACTTATTCTGCCTGGGTGGGGTAGACAGAGTCCCAGACAAGGCGCAGGTGAAGGGCATTCGGGGATGAGGGCACGGAGGTCACAGGTGCGGGGCTGACATGGGGAACTGAGGGCAGGTGACCACTGCCCACCAGAGTGAAACCTCTCCCTTGGAGGTGGGCGTGGGGCAGGGACCTTGCAGAAGTGGCACAAGGGCTGGCTCGAAGGCCAGTGAGATGGCTCTGTGACCTGCTTGTTTTATCTGCCACCAGCCTGTGCCACCCAAGCATGGCTCGGCTTGGCTTCCAGGGTGGGCACAACCTTCAGCTTCAAGAGCCACCAGAGGGAATGGGGGAGGCCGGGAGAGCCTGGGCAAGCTGCTGGGGGTGGGCTCATGGTCCCTGCCTGTGCATACAGGTGACATTCTGCAGGTGTGTGAGGGTCCTGAGAGCAGACCTCCACCCAGGCTGCCAGCTCAGGCCTCCTTGGGGACAGTCAGTGTGTCCTGTGTCCAGCTGCTCTGGGCAGCCTTCTGCTGTAGCTACAAGTATGACATTGTGGAGCTCTGGGTGCAGGATGAGGGTCAGGGGACACCATCCCTGAGGACATGGCTCTGGGGGACACTGGCTGGTGTCCGTGTGCAGCAGAAATGGAGGATGGCGGCTTGTGAGGCCCAGAGGAGAGGCTGGGTAGAGGTCAGAGGGCAGGGAGGCCCTGGGGGAGAGGCTGCAGGGAAGCCCCAGGGCAGGGCGGGCACCTGAGACAGCAAGGACAGGCCCGGGCGGACCCCAGCAATGACCGAGCTGTGCCTCGGACCTGTCCCTCCACGCTGGGGGTGAGGAGGCAGGAGGTGGCCTGCGAGGCGCCCTGAGGAGGGTCTCAGCTCTAGACCCTTCTTGGAGGAGCTGTGGGCGCTCCCTGTCCCCTCTGCAGGAGGAGGGGACACACAGACCAACAAGTTTGGGGTCAATTCCTGGGTGGCCACAGGGCATCAGAGGAGGGCCTGGGCTGGACTCCTCCAGAGCTGGGCTTTGACCCCTGCCCCCTAGGGCTTTCGTGACCCCAGGCCGGCGGGGTTTGGACCTGGGCAGCTCCACTCTGGGACAAGGTGGAAGAAGTGCTGGTGACAGTCGGGACCCCTTTGTGTACAGAACCCGGGGGAGGAGGCCCATGCCTGGCCCCCGCCCCCTGGGAGGGGGACGGAGGGGCGGGCGGCTCTGCAACCACATAGTACCGTGGGACAACTAAGGGACTGTATGGTGGGGACGTGGACCTGGGCGCCCAGGCGAGGAGCCCAGAGGGTGCAGCAGGGACAGTGGCCAGAGCTTGTGGTGACATCTCAGAGGAGTGCCACAAAAACCTGGGGAAGAGGTGGCAGGAATCAGGGGACAAGTCAGGAGGAAGCGTGTTCAGGGACCACATGGAAGAGGGACTGTCCAGAAATAAGGAGGGTCGCAGGTGTCTCAAGCTACAGAAAGGCGGAGGCGGGGAGGGCTGCGGACCCACTGGAGAGGGTCCAGGGCCGTGAGCCCAGGGCAGTGGCGGGTGGGGGAAGGGCGAGTGCTGGGGACAGGTCCAGCAGTGCGCAGGGCTGGGGGGACCCTGTGGCGGGGGGTGGCTGTGCAAGAGAGCCCGTGGGAGGGCGTGGGGACAGTCTGCAGCTAGCAGGAGGGGTGACGAGGACGAGTGAGTGCCAGAGAGGTGGGGGCTGGCCTCGCCTCTGACTGTCCTCTCCCCTTTTGAAGGTGTAGGGGACCTTGTCCTTCTGGGAGAATCTGGAAGACGTCCTGGAAGGTGCATTTCAGAGGGAAGAAGGAGATCAGAGCAATCTCAAGATCTAAGGAGGCGGAGTCCACCGCCCAAAGTCAAGGACAAGGACCACTGAAGGGCAGAGACTTCTCACAGCTGGTGGCAGGTGGCGAGGCCTGTGGGCACTGGAGGCAGGGACCCTGTCTTATTCAATCAGCCACCTGCAGGCTCCCTCATGGGCCCCTCCATGCCTCTGCCCTGGTACAACCCCTGGTGATGGTGGCTGCGCCTGTCCCTGCCAGCAGGTGCTGGCCACATGCCCCTGTGCAATGGTGTCCCCAGGAAATTGCCCCTTCCTGGCGCATGGACTCTGCTTCTCCCTGGCAGTGGCACAGTACGGTGGGGATCCTGCTGCAGTTCCTGGCGCACACGCACCTTCTCTCAACCCGCCCCCCGCAGCAAAGCACCTTGGAGAAGTCCGTGCCCAAGTGTCCACCACACCTAGGACCCGCCAAGGCCTCCGCACATGGCCTTCCCGCCCGCCACCCCATTTCCTGGGCCTCCCTCCCACTCAGCGTCTCTCTGGCACCTCAACCGCACCTGACAGTGACCCCCGATGGCCAGGGCCGCAGCCCACGGTGACCCCATATTCACACACACTTCCCCAGCTGGGACTCTCACCCCCCAGAGTGCCTCAGACACCCTGGACTGCAGTCTTTCTCGTCACACGAGAGAGAACACCCACATAGACACCCTCAGGCCTGCTGGTGACCATGCATGGCGGTCAGCGTGGGGACGTGGCCCCCCGCCCGCCATGTTTCTGCTTCACCTGGTGTCCCTGCTGCCCCTCGTCTACCTGGCAAGAGCCTCTACCTGCTTCAGCGACTCCACCCTGAGGTCCTTCAGCCTCTCACCAGGTCAGTGCTCAGTGACCAGCCCTCAAACAACAGGACCTGGGTGTCTCTTCCTGCCCCACCCTCCTCTGGGCTTGTGCCCAGCCTGGAGCATGTCCCTGGCCCAGAGCTGGCCTCAGTCACCTTCTGCTTCATACCCCGGTGGAGGGGTTCTGAGAGAGGTGGCCTCGTAGGGCGGGGTGGGCCTGGTCACATGTGGGGCCAGGTCATTCTTTGCTGTGGAGGACTGTCCCATGCCTTGTAGGAGAGCTAGCAGGGTCTCCTGGCTTCTGCTCTCAAGATGCCAAGGGTGCCTTCCTATTGTGACCGACAAAAACATCTGATATTGCTAAATGTCCCCAGGGGCAGAGTTGCCACCGGTGGAGAACTGCTGTCCCACACAAAGAAGCTCTTAGGGACTCCAGTTTCCTTAAGAGCTTCTGGGTTTGGCTGTGGGAGCTGCCCTGACAGACAGCCACACCAGACAGACTGCAAAGATGTGATCTCCTGCCATGGGAGGCAATGAGGAGAGGGTACTGGGAGGAGGCCCCTGCCGCCCACATGGTGTGCCCACCGGCCTGTCACAGGCCTCATCAGTAGCCAGGAAAGACCCGGCAGCTGCTGGGTCTCTAGGTGCCTGAGGAGCACCTGACATGGAGCAGGACTGGGTGAAAAAACCCGCTCAGGGCCGGGCACGGTGGCGCACACCTGCAATCCCAGCGGCTCGGGCAGCTGAGGCAGGAGGATCCCAAGCTCAACCTGGCGAGGCCCTAGGCAGCTCAGTGAGCGATCCTGTCTCCAGGTAAAACATCAAAAGGGCTGGGGCTGGGCTCAGAGGTTGAGTGACTGGGGGTTCGGTCCCCAGTGCCAGAAATGAAACAAAAACCCAGACCATCACGGACCACCAGAACCCCTGCTCAGGCGCCAGACGACGCCTACACTGGGACATGGGGACAACCATAGCTAGGTGCTGGGCCCTGCGGTTTCCAGGTGTCCCAGGTCCCCAGAGTCCTGTGTGCTCAGCGTTCTCATCAGCCTACTTCTATGAGGAAGTAAAATTCACCTTTCAGAGGTGTCCCCAGTGTCCACTGGCCAGGCCACCAGTTGGTAAGAGGCATGCCTCCCTCATCAGTGGGCAGGGCCCTCAAGCCTCAGTCCCTGCAGTGCCCACCATTGTCCCCACGGGGCAGCTCTGCTAAGGCTTGTTCTCTAGGGACTCTGCCGGGGTGCTGGGACGGGGAGCCTCCCTGCGACATTCTCAGCCTGAGCGGCTCGGACGTGGTGGGCCTGCCGAGGCCAGGCAGGGCTGTGGGTCCCGCTCCATTAAGGATAGCTGCTCTGTGCTGGGTGGGTCACTGATGGCTGGGCTCCCAGGTTGGCCTGGCACGCCTAGGCCCAGGCCTCTGCTGCCTCGTGGGAAGCTATGGCGAGCTCCAGCGGGGACAGCAGGCTGCACACCTGCATGGCTGGCGTGCTGGGCCAGGAGGGAGCCACTCTCCAGGCTACCCTTCCCAGGTCCCGTTAAACACAGCAGAGGGCTCGAGGGCCATCTGCAATGGCCTTCTCAGAGGACCAGGAGGCTTATGATTTTGTTCAAGCACACTGAGCTACAGGGGAGGCAGGGAGGCCAAGGCCTGGAGGCCGAGCAGCTCGCTGGGTGCGGGGCGCCTGCTGCAGCCAGGGGAGGGAGTCCTGCTTCCTCATCCGCCTCAGGAGCTGGCAGCCTGCAGAGCGAGAGCTTGCACACCTCCAGCCGCACACCCCTAGCCCCGCACCTCCAGCCCGCACCCCTCCAGACCCACACCTCCAGCCACGGCTGCTGTGCTTAATTACATTTCACTTTAAGAGCACTTAGGGAGGCTTTCTGGGTAAAAAGACCTTGTGCTGCTGTTTGTCTTACACGTTATAGTTTAATTTCGTTAACAGATCTTTAAAAAGTGGGGGTGGACCCAGGCTAGCTGACAGAAGTTTCTGGAGTTGGACCCCAGATTGTCAAATGCCAAGCCTGCAGGGCAGGGCGCGCAGTCCTGTGCTGAGCTCCCTGTGGCAGGGGACTCGGGCTCCCCTCTGCCCTTGGGGCTCCTGCTACAGGAAATAAAAAAGACGTTAATTCAGAGGGAGGGGCCGTGATTACAGGCCACACAGGGGAGCTTCATGATCATCATCTTGGATTAACACGCCACCAAGTAACCACTCCCCGACTGTCACACACCACACAGATGACAATTCTGTCCCACCCAGCAGATCTCAAAACAAGAGCACCCGAGTCACTTGGGTGTGGGCAGCCTCCCAGCCAACTCTGCCACCCAGCGCCAGCCAGAAAGAGGGCCCCTCAGGAGCCCCACATTCCAGAAACCCACAAGCCACTGAGCCCCCTCTGCTCCCCATGTGCCAGCTGACCCCCCCCCCCGCCTTGGCCTGTCCTTCTTTACACCAGGAGCCAGGGACAAAGTGAGGACCCCCCTGGCTCCCCAGAGCAGCGAGGCCGGGCCCCTGGCCAGGTGCAGGCAGCTCGGGAGAGGGACTTGGCCATGGCCTCGGCCACCCAAGCCCCAGTTATTGGGCTGCTACAGCCAGCCCCGCGCTGTGCTTGGCACCTTGGGCCTCCGTTCCTGGTCCCCACAAGCCTGAGACCAGGAAGTGTCCCCATTTGACGGACAGGGAAGCAGGTACCAGTGAGGTAAGTTCTTGGGTCAAAGGTTGCAGACAGTGGGGGTGACATCAAGCAGGGAGGCTGGCCCCAGGGAGCTGTCACTACGTGCAGGACGGAGGACCAAGAGCATCAGGGGCGCGGTGCCCAGATCCCAGCGCTCCAGGCTTCTGCCCGCGAATGACCGGAAACCATGTGCCATAGGGCTCCGAAGCTGGGGGACAGCGGCTCGGACAAGGGCAGTTCTCACACTGCCCTTGGGACCCGTGGGCAGTGTTTGCTGCTTTCCTCAGGCCAGAGCACTTCAAAGAAAGACGACCCACACACCCTGTGTTTGTATAAAAGATATTTACTTCAATTATCACACCTAGGGTGCTAGTGAATAGTAATAATACATGGTGTGAGTTCAGTGATATTGCTTCTCCATATCATAGAGGGACCGTGTACAGTGCTGAGGACGAACATCGTATGGCTAACCAGACAGCGACACCAGGGACACCGGGGACACCGGGCCGACGGGCGCCTCCCCCCCACGCCAGCCTCGTCAACTTGACTCTCGATGTGGAAAACAAATAGCAAGAAACATGTCGTCAGAGATGAGTCACAGTAACACAAGGGGCTTCTCAAAGCTATTTGTACAAAAATGACGCCTTTTTTTTGTTGTTGTTTTTTTTTTTTGTTTTTCTCTTCTTTTTGGTCGATTGGGTCTTTGTGAGGATTAAGGAAAATAAATCTGTGATGTGAGCGTTAACAGACGAGCTCTAGACACCTAAGACTTAGTGCGTTACAGAAAATATAAAATACTGCCAAAATGT
>NW_026000185.1:28462265-28469575 GCF_001458135.2 Marmota marmota marmota
AGAGACAGGGGAGGGGGAGGGGGTGAGGCAGAAATGCATAGACTAATTAGAGAAAAATGGAAACCCTCTGGGGGGTGGGGTGATCATTTCACTGGGGGGCCTGTATTTAAAGACAGAAGAACAAAATCAGGACCCCCAACAATCTCAGAGAAGGGGCAAAGTCATGGCACAGAAGGAAACGCTCTGCCAGTGGGCCGGGGCTGGGCACTCGTCCCTGGCGGGCAAGCGGCTGGGGTCTTGTTGGCTGTGCTTCTACCACCGAGCACTGGCCCTCACCAGGCCCTTCCTGCTCGTTACCACACTGGCGGGGAGAGAGACCCCACCAGGCCCTCCTGGGTGGGCCCTCCAGCCGCTGCTGGTGCTAAAGAACCCCTCTGCTTGGCGAGATGGTCTGGATCAACCTTGTGAGCAAGGGCAGCGAAGGCAACAGAAAACCAACCAAAACACAGCGACCCGGGCGGCCCCGCAAGAAACCACTCTCTTGCTGGAGGTGATGGTCCAGGCCAGGCCCCTGTGCCCTCTCTGGCCAAGACTCGCCAAACCTTCATGAAGCCAGAAGTCTTAACAGAGGCTCTAGGAGGCTTTGGGGAACTGAACTTGGCTCTCCTAAGCTCCCCCAGCAGCTCCTCCCCGAGCGCCCTGGCTCGCACTCCCTGCACTGCGGCTGTTGTCCAACTCTCATTTACACAGTCAAGCCCAGTTTCCGAGTGGCTACTCAGGAGGTGGCTGTGATTCTGCTGGGAAACCCCCCTCGGCTCCCCCAGCACCCCCAGGCTCTTGGGTTCTCTGGGGGCGAGGGGGCAGCAGAGGACAGTAACCACTGGAGTGACAGCAAAAAGCATTCGTAATGACAACAACAACACAAAACAACAACACACTCCTGATAATTACTCCAATGATTAACCTAATAATAAATAGAAGAGGATAGGTAGAAATAATTTTTTTTTTTCTCAAGGAAAATCCTTTTATAGCTATCCTCGTGCACGCTGGCAGGTCAGTAGCAGTCAGGCCATCTCAACAAGACAGGGGTAAGTGCTGGGGCATGGCTGTGGGCTCAGACACTCGGGAAGGTTCTCAGCTGTGGACTCCCAGGCGCCCCACCTGCCCCGCCCGGGCGGCGCTGCATGGGGAGACTGCGGGCCGGGCGGCCTGTTTCCCCTCGGTTCCCCAAGACACAGAACTACAGTGAACATCCTCATCCACACCTGGATCCACCTGTCTAAAGCTTACTTTTGAGTTCATTTGGTGTGCAATACGCTTTTAAAAAATGAAGAAACATGATTTCTATTGCACAGAGCTTATACATAGTCATCTATTTAAGTGCTTTCTGTTTAAAGCAAACTACCAAACAACAAAAGAAGAAAAAGGGGGGAGCAGGAATCACAAAAGAAAAGCAGCCCCAGGGCCACTTCAACGCAGTCTTGCTGAAGGGTGTCTTGTTTGCCTGCGGAAGTCCCAGCGCTGACTTCCGCACACTGTGCTTCTGGATTTTTCCATAGGGATAGAGCCGTGACATTGGGATTTAAGGCACCTTTCCTTTCTGATCACAGAAAGCTTGATACATAGCATACAGCAAATCTTGTGGTAGAAATTAAAGCCCAAACACTACAGAAACCACAATAACACAGACTACAGCGTTAACATCACGGATCAACTAAAACCACCTGTGAGGAGCAACTCAAGGCTCTGGAGGCCGAGCAGCAGGGACGGTGGGCGCACTCGAGGCGCCTGGGGTCTGTCTCCCACTAGCCTTTCCCAGGATTCTTTGTCTACGATGCCGAACTTTTAAAGTTAGCATTTCAGAGGAGACTAGGCGCCTTGGAAATGTCTCGTTAAAGCTAAATGTCACTTCATCCAAAAATGAGAACTTGAGATGCCACTGACAGTGTGGACACGAGATCTTTGGAGGGGAGGTGGCAGAGGCAGGGCGCTGGGTGGCAGGGTGGGTCCCGGAGGTGGGCGGAGGGAGCCGTCTGTCCTACTTCCCTGGTTAGGGCTTCTGTGGCTGGGGCTCATTCTACGTCCTCTGCTCACGTCTTCCACCATGACCCTGAAGGGCCCAAAAGTGTTCTGAATCTTTCTGGAACTTGACCTGGGGACTTATTTTCCTGGCAGTTTTCATCTATCAAAAAGGTAAAACTGATGGGAATGAAAGTAAGATCGGACCTTTCTCAGCCTGAAGTGTGCTGGCCAGATGGCACGTGTTGGAATGCCAGGCTGTCACCTTGCCCTGGTGGTCACAAGGGCTTTCCCTTCACTGCCAGTGCCCTGGTGACACTGAAGTGGTGGCAGCACTTTTTTCCTGGTAAGCCACCAGGCACATGGTAGGGACACAACTCCTGGCTCCCACTTCCATCTGAATGTTTTGGCCATCAGAGTAGCCAGAGCGGGTGGACCCACATTTGACCAGCTGCCCTGGGGGCCAGTTTTCTTCTGCCCTGAACAGAGACTGGCATAGTCTTTTGAAAAGACAGGGGAAAAAAAAAAAAAAAGGACCAGCCCCACAAGCTGGAGAGAGCCAGGCATCTTCCCTGCCCTGGAGATGTCTGCGTTCGCCAATAAGAGCTCGCAGTGAAGCCAGGTCGTGGCCCCAGAGCCAGAGCCAGGACACAGACAGCTGCGGAGTCCTGGGGAAGCTGCTCACGTGGCCATCTGGACAGCCCAGGGCAAGGGGGACGGCTGTGACAGACTTCACAGCAGCAGAAAGCAAAGGCAAACCAAAGACAAGGTCCTCTGAGGCCGGAACCACCCTGTCTGCAGAGGACACCGCACAGGACAGGTGAGAGCGGCTGGGAAACCCACGCACCCTGCAGAGTGCACCCCTGACGTCCTCGAAAAAGTAGAGGCCAAAGGCATGGCCGCCAGGCACGATGCTGACCTCGCTTTCTGAGCAGTGATGTCAAGGGGAGGGCACAGGTTAGTGAGGTAGAAGGGGACAAAGGAGGAGTGTGAAGATGAGGGGTATCCGGCCAGGGACAGAGGCGGCCTGGCGGTGGTAGCCAAGCTCCAGCCTTGAGTGTCTCGGCCTCCTCCCGGCCCCAGGTCACTCTGCTGCCCCTGCACAGCGGGCTTGTGGGCCTCAGGAGGACCACGGGCAGATGTCTGCTCCTACCAGTGCCTGTCACAACGCAGTTAAGGCAAAGGCTCCAGGTCTCGCCAGTGACCCCTCCACTTCACTTTGTGCTAAGAAGGAACCTGCATGTCCCCTGGGCTCCCCTGCCACTTTCCAGTGAGATTTGGTTTTATAAAATGAGAGGAACAAGAAACATTGCATAGAATGTCCAGAATTCATGGTCACCCCAGAGAAGGATGGGACGGAAGAACAGAGGAGGAGGGCCAACTGCACTGGGGAAGGCGCCTGCCGGTGATGGAACTCGCCTGGTGGCCCTGGCCCATCCCTCTGAGGCCATCGCCTCTGCGTGATCTCAGGGCAGCTGGCCATCACCCAGGATCCCCACCAGGCCCTAAGATACAACCTGCCTCCTGCCTGGTCTGCTGCATGACAGGCCCTGGCCCTGGCTGAGATGGCAGATGGGTAGGAGAGCTGCCCACGTGGGTCTGGGGGTGGTGGCGGCGGCGGGCAGGTGTGGGGGGGGGACTCTCTTGGCTACCATGAGAGGACAGAGGCTCTGGTGAGCCCTGGGTGTGGATCACCAACCATACCTGACTGCCCACATCAGACAGGGGGTCTTTTAAATAGGGAGGAAGGAGAAACCACCAGGAACGTTGCTGGGCAGGTGGCCTTTGTGCTTTGGAGGGACAGGAGGTGTCCCAGGGAGGCTGAGTGCCATTCTCTTTCGCCTGATTACTTTAGGAGTGCTGTGGTCTGCCAGTGCAAACGGTGCCTGGGCACTTCTGGAGGCTTCTCCCAAGCCTGCATCCCAGGGCACGACCACCAGATGCTATGGGTCATCATGTGCCTCAGACAGGTTGGTGAGGACAATCAAGTCCAGCTCTCTTCCTCAGAGAGGCCTGGAGGACAGAAACCAGACTTCCTGACTGATCCACAAGGCTGGGGTGGTGGGGAGCAGTCTGGGACATGCCTGCCACTTTGGATACGGTAAGGGGACTTGGATGGGAGGCAAGGTCAAGGGGCCAGAAGCCAGCACTACTTTTAGGTCTGGCCTCTGCTCAGCAGGAAACTGAAGCTCTGAAAGCCACCTCCCATTAACAGAAAGGAGCCATTTAAAATGGCAATAATGGAGCTTGTAATTAAGTGTTAGTGTTTTCTATGAAACCGTTTCCCCCAGGGAGAGGTACAAATCAGCTTTTTAAGCTGATAGAGCATAAAGAGGAGGAGGGTCGGCTGCCTATGTGAGCCACTGTTTGGATCGCCAGCTGCCAGAAGGTCACCGCACGGAGGGGCGCTGTTCAAGGCACTTGAATATTGCTTATCAAGATGAAAGATGAACCTTAGACTCAACGGAGGGGCTGGCGGGGGGGCGGGGGGGGGCTGAGCCCCACTCCACAGGTATCTGTGTTATTGAGCGGCAGCTCCTAAAAGTATCACAGACAGAACTAACTTAACACAAAAGACCAGAGGTTGGAATCTCAATTAAAAAAAATAAATAATAGAGAAAAAATACAAACGTGGAACTGCAAGCAAAATCCAACTAACCAGCTGATTGTATCGAGCACCCAGATGTAAGTCTGGCAGAAAAGACGAGGTGGAAGTCAGCGGGAGCCCAGCGCAACCAAGGAAACAAACCCAAATGACTGAATTGCTCGGAAGAGCTCAAGTGGCTGCTGTAGGCCGTCACATCGGGCCACGAGGATGGACAGATCTAGACTTTGCAATTCCTCGGCCTCAACACCTGGTGAATAACAGTCATGCCTTTAGAACGGAAGCACTGGCCCAGCGGCTCCCACCTACTCCCTGCTTTTCCTTCTAACGAAAAGTGGATATTCAGAGATTCATCACACATGTGACAACGTTCCCTTGAGGTTCTTGTGGAGGGGACACCACAGTACCATCAGCTGCTCTGCTGCTCCTCACTGTCCTCAAGGTCCCTGGTGTGAACGCACTCTTCTCCGCGCACCTGCATTGAGCCGATGTCAATCATTCCCCTTAAGCTCCTCCATTGTGACTTCTCTTCTCACTGAACCAGATTTAAAGTTCAGAAATGACGCAACCATCCAAAGACAAACAAAGGGCCTGCCTCCCAGCCTCCTAGAGCCTTCTGAGAACTTCTTATTCATGAAAAGGCATTGTCTTTAGTGTAGTGACTCTTAAATTTGTGAAAACTTGAACTAAGTGCTGCAGCTGCAGGTTAAAAGACTGTAAATGAAATACATAATCTCTAAAACATCATGCAAGAAATGTGGTTTCACATCTTACAAAGTCCTACACGTTAAGTAATAACAAGCACACTGAGGTGTAATAGCGGGAGCATACCTTTAGAATTAGAACTCCCTCCCACCCCCCCAAATCAAAAAAGTAATATTAATTAAACTTAAGAAATAATGAATGCACCATTAAAATGTCATCCAAAGATGTTGACCTAAGACAAAGGTTTCAATGATACACAATACGGTCAAAAAGTTTTCAATCAGTAATATACAGTATGACAACTACATCTTGTAAATTATACCCAATACTGCCGGCAGTCTATCCCTCTAAAGAATATTTGCCCCTTTCATCCCTTCCTAACAATCAGATAATAAAATACAGCACCTATAAATAAGCAAAAAAAAATATATATATATACCGAAATCATCTATTGTTAGTTTAAAGATATGGCAATAAAGGAGTCTAAATTAGCAAACTTGTAGAAGCCATAACTGATAAACAGCTTATTGAAAAAGGTGGCAGTAATGCACTCTATGTGTGCACAGGTACTTAAGAAAATACACAGACGTATAAAATTGCACACACGCACGCACGCACACTCTCATCCACCTCTATTCTCACGCGTATACACATAGACAACAGGAGGAATCCGAGACAAGTTAGACTTTTGATTTGTACTTTGACTGCCCTAAACTGTGCATAAAAGAACCTTCCAAGAGGCGAAATGGATGAAGGGCCAATGGTCTGGTCTGGAAGTGAAGAGCATCAGCGTTGTGTGCGAGTGTGGGCTTCTCTACAGGGGTGGGAGCGCAGCCCAGACTGCCACATTCTCTTCTGCAGGGAAGGAAGCTTCCCACGAGTTCCATGGGGTCATCAGTGCTTGTGGTGGGAAGAAGGGGAAAGAGCGCGCGTGCCAGCCCGGCCCAGGCCCAGGCCCAGGCCGCCCCTTCCGCTGGGGGCCAGGGCGGTGGTGGGAGGTGAGGCGCCCAGTGCGGAGTGCTGCACGCGGCAGGCCAGCCTGACCCAGGACTGCCTGCCGCCACCTTGTCGGCCTACTCTTCCCTTTCTCTCAATGCTCGTACATGGGCGGACGCACGAACATAGACAGGACTCCATAAATTAACAAAATGAATGGGTACATGCTACAGTTCTAACTTGTCTCCTAAACCTCCCAGATATGAGGTCTGATCAGCGTGCTCTGCGGTTAGAGGTTAAAAAGCAGATTATAAAATACCTAGATTCGGATCTTTTCTTTTTGTCCTGATTTGGCCTAGAATGGAGTGTATTAAACAAACCCTGGTCGGCAAAAGCCCAGGGTCAGTTAAAGCTATGGATCAATGTGCACTACATGTCAGGATTCTATTCACGTACGAGAAAACACTACGGTCAGCTACCACAAAATCAGATATTTTCCTGATGTGACTTTTCTTTTTTGTTAAAAAATATGTGGAGTAAATGTGTTTTATTTTAAGTCAAAGTTTCAAACGAGAAGATTCTTTTCTTGAAAATATTTAGGAATCCAAACTAGTGTGTTTAGAGTCGGTTTGACTGTGCAATCTCTTAGTGGCAACTGAACAGCTACAAAAACTTTCTTTTTTAATTTTTCTGAAAAATCCCCCCCACCCTTTTCCTGGTTTAAGAAGATAATAGTGTATTATCGCTCTGAAGCCATCAGATGGCAGATAAAAAGCCCCCTTTTAATATGTGGGTTTGATTTTTTTTTTTTTTTTAAGCCCACACGAAAGAGGAGGGCGCAAGGCAAAGCTGTAAGAGTTATTCCAGAACCTGTGGAAATCACTTAGGGCAATAAAAAAAACACTTCAGGGTACAAAAAAGCTGACTACACATTTCCGTTTTCTTCCTTGAAAACACGACATAGATTGGGCTTAATGCTCCTTTGTTTTCTATATGCACCTTGGCCTATGGCGATTTTGCCCTGTGGCCCGCAGGGCGGTAAGTGCGCAGCGCGGTCCTGCGGGCGCGCAGCCCTCGCGGACTGGCCCGGCTGGGCAGGCGCTCC
>NW_026000185.1:28470849-28656605 GCF_001458135.2 Marmota marmota marmota
ACGGCGAGTCGCTGGCGCCCGCCTGGCCCTGGCTCCCGGCCTGGATCTCCTCGATGAAGAGCTCTCTGCGGATCCGAGACCTAGGAGACACAAGCGGCGAGAGCCGTGAGGCGAGGACTGCGGGGACTGAGCCGCCCTCCGCTGCCCGCGCCACCCCTGGGCACCTGCGCCCCACGCCCCTGTGCGGTCCTAGGGTTGGAGCTCCGCCGGGGCTTATCCAAAGGCGCCTTTCCTCTCCCAGCTGCATTGCGAAAGGCCGGGTTCCTTTGACTCAGTTCACCTGGCATGGTGCTTGGCGACCGTGATATGTGCTGGCTTAATTAATAAAGGACACTGCATGGTACCCACTGTCCTCACTAGGACCTCATGGGAGAAAACCAGTTATTGGTCAGCACCCAAAGTGGGGATCTTCCACTTCAAGCTCTAAGCCACAGAAGGTCAGGGGCTTCTAGTAAGAGATCACCAAATTGTATATTTTTTATTTTTTTTTATTTATTCTTTTTTTTAAATTAAAAAATTTTAATTGTAGATGGACACAATATCTTTATTTTTATTTATTTATTTTTATGTAGTGCTGAGGATTGCATCCAAGGCCTCATGTGCAAGGCAAGTGCTCTACTGCTGAGCCACAACCGCAGAGCCACAACTGCAGCCCCACTTTGTTCTTTTTTGTTGGTGCACTAAAATATACATAATAATGAGATTTATTGTGACATTAATACGCGCATGTAACATAATTTGGTCACTTTCATTCTCCAGTACCTCCCCTTTTCTTCCTCCTCTCCTTCTTTCTCCCTGGTATCCTTCTACTCTGTTGGTCTCCAAATTGTGTTTCGGACCAAATCTCCTCTCTGAATGGAGAAGGTGAGGAAATGGACACTTGATTCCACAGAGAGCACCAAGTATGTTCCAACTGTTCAAGCAGTTTTTTTTTTTTTTTTTTCTTTTGCTGTACTGGGTATCGAACCCAAGACCTTGTGCATGCTGGGCAAGCACTCTGCCGCTGAGCTGCAACCCAGCTTACGCAGGTCTTAACCCAGCCTTCTCCACCTACAGTAGAAGACATGCTTGGGTACTGTACTGAACCGCTGCTACCTACTGCAGGTGGTGTGTGTGTGTGTGTGTGTGTCTTCCCTTTAAGAAAGAACTGGCATTGGAAGCCATGGTCTTCCCTGCTTTGGAACCCTTGGTGGTGCCAATGAAAGGGCACCAGTTCTTCTTCCCACCACACTCACAGTATGAGCCTCCACAGGCCTTCTCTCCAGGCATTTCTCCAGAGGGCTGAAAAAGCCTCTGAAAATGTGCACATGTCCACTGTTGGAAAAGCCTTGTGGGGCAAATTAGCACCAAGCCAGCGTCTTGCACCAAGCCCCAGGGTTAGGCAGGCTTGGGAGGTTTTCTGCAGTGCTTATGACTCAATAAAGGGGATAGTCTGGAAAGCCTGCGGTCAGCCAGGTCCTGCACCTGGGCCTCGTGGAGCCAGGAAGTGGAGAGCTGCGGTTCTGTCCAGGACATCAGAACTCTGGGGGTATCTGTCAACCTGTTCTGCAACTATTTGCTTCGTGCACATGAGTGAGCTCAGAATCTTGTCCTAAGATTCTTGAGATATGGTTCAAAAGGCAGGGTTCTGAGAAGCCCCCAGCAAGTTCTCTGGGGAAACAAGATTCCCCCCCCTTCCCTGGGACAATAAGGGGGGCCTGGGAATGGCAGCTGCCATGATCAGTCCTGGTGCTGTGCTGGGAGGGCGGCCCTGCTCTTGACTGGCTTCCAAGCCCCTTGGCAGTGAGAAGGCCTGGCGAGTGAGCAGCCAGTACCACCCTGCCCTGTTAGGAGGTGACAGGCAGCTAAGGTTTGGTTCTTGCCAGGCCCCAAACAGAGTGCAGGCATCTTGGAACCAAGTTTGCAATCTGGCTCTGCACTGGACGTGCAACTTGGACAAGACAGTTTGACCTTTAAGCTTTAGTTTTCTTATCTGAAAAATGAGAGAACACTTTCTTCCTTGCTGAGCAGTTATAAAGATGAAATAAGGTATTAGATGTATAATATTGGACACAAAGTAGACCAACAGGAACAGTAACTCTTCTTACTGCCCAGCTGCCTCTTACACGAGAGAAGGCACACAGTTGAGCGTGAGTTAGCGGGCACACAGTTGAGCGTGAGATAGCGGGGCCAGGGCTGGCAGGAAGGCAGGCTGACGCCTGGGGCATGGGCCCTGGCTTTTACACTTGCAGCTTGGTTGACTCCTGGGACCCTTCTCTGTAAAAAGGGCCAGAGGCAGTCCTTCAATGCAGGCTGGAAGACGGCATGAGATGAAACAGCTACTAAACGCATGGCCCAGTGTTTGGCAAATGAGATGTGCTCAACAGATAGGAGAGAGACTCATCCTTCTCTGCTTAAGACTTGTCTCCATGTTCATAAGGAATATTTTCTTGGGCTGGGGGACAGATTAGAGGTAGAGAATTTGCCTAGTGTGCATGAGGCCCTGGGTTCAATCCCTAGCACGGTAAAACCAAAAACCTAGAATTAGGAATATTATCTTCCATGTAGAAAGATGGGGTTCTAGGAGTGGTTCTATTTTTGCTTTTTTTCTTTTTTTTTTCATTTGGAGACAGGGTCTCACTAAGTTGCTGAGGCTGGCCTTGAACTGTGATCCTCCTGCCTCAGCCTCCCCAGTTGCTTGGATTACAGATGTGTGCCACCATGCCTGGCTATTTTTTTAAAACATAATTTATTAATTTGGGTGCTGGGATTGAACACGAAGTCCACGGAGCTAATTCCCCAGCCCTGGTTCTAGTTTTGACAAGTCGCACAGGCTGGCAGATGCCATGGCATTTAAGGATCAGCAGTTTCCACTGAGTGAACCTGTTGTTCCAGAGGAGGCCAGTGTCCTTGGTGTGTTCTGCATTCCTGGGGACAGGGTCAGCTTGAGATATTTCTAATTCCCTCAGGATAAGATAAGGGAAAAGCTGTATTTTTTTGGATGAGGGCATTAACGGACCCCAAGTGAGGGTCCCAGTGGGACAGAGAAAATCAACTTTCCCTGTTTGACCCCTTGGAAGGCAGGTCAAAACCTACCTTAGGATTTTAACACACTCAGGGCATGGGCCAGCTCTTGAGTGAGCCTGGTGGCTTACCCAGGGCCAGCTGCTCAGCGCTGAGGGTCTCTAGGGAGAGTTACCTGAAGCCAGGGAGAGTACTTGGGGAGAACCTTGGCTTTTAAGTTTGCCCGCTGCAGGCGAGGGACTCTGCTCTCTGAACCTTGGGCCTTTATTTTTTGGTGGGATGTGGAACCCCGGGGCCTACGCATGCTGGAAGGCGCTCTATCACTGAGCTGTGCCCCAGCCGGCCATCTGAAAGGACCTGGTGCTAGCTTCTAATTCACGGGACTTAATTTATCCAGTTCTCCTACTTGAGTCCACATGTGCAGCCCTGCCCCTCTTGCCCCTCCTCCAGATCTCGGTGGCTGAACCTGTCGTGGCCCTTGGTCTCCACTTGACTTGGCCCAGCCACTTTGTTGTGCATGACGTGAAGTCTCATCGTCACAGTTCAGAAGTCCTGCCACTTTCCCCACCTCCCTCTGTTTCTGCCAAGGGTGGGTGGTTGAATTTGCTTTTGCTAGGTGCAAAAGAGAGGATGTCCACAATGGCTGGCTGGCCACCATGGGATGGGCATTAGTGTGGCTGTCAGAGGCTGGCAAGCCAAGGGACAGCAGCTGGGGAATCTGAGGAGCACGCTGGCCAGGAGGCCAGTGGGGGGCTCTGGGAGAAGCCACCAGCAGGGCAGGGGAATGGCTCAAGATGGTGTGTGGGCTTGAAGCACCTGCGTCCGGATCCTTAGCCCTCTAGAGCTCCAGGGCTTCCACATGACACTGAGAGTCAGGCTCCTCATAGGACTGTGACAGACCTGCAGAGGCACTGCCCGACCCTGGCAGGGCCAGCAAACCTGGCCCACATTTCCATTTGCTCTCCTCTGTTTCATGGTTGGGGAGCAACAGGACCCTAACTGCTGGCCTCCGTCTGCCTGTTTTGATCTGACGGGTGAACGTGGGGTGAATGTGCTGTTTGTGTAGTGTCCCTGTACTTTCTCTGTCCTCGAGGAGACAGCCCAGGGCCAGTGCTGCCTGGCTGGAGCAGTCTGCTTGGCCCGAGGGCTCTGGTAGCAGGCTCATGACTCAGCCTTCCCTAGTAATCAGGGTGTGGTTTGGCTCCTATTTTAAAATTCCCCTCCTTATGCAGAACCCAGGTGGTTTACTGGCCCTTTAGAGACCCAAGCAGAACTTATGGGTGGGGGAGGCCCAGCCAGACTCCTCCCTCGGGTCCCCAGGGGCCTGTGATCCTCTGCTGCTGCCACTTGTTCTGGGTGAGCAGTTGTGAGATTCCCCACCTGCCCTGGCCAATCATGTGCCATGTCACGTGGATCACCCAGAAGTGCCTGCTCCAGTTTTATTGAGTCACAGAGAAAATGACATTCCCTTGAAAACCAGCAATAGAGACGGCACTTATAAGGTACTAATCCAGCAATTTCTAACAGGTTCTGGGACTCCTAGTTGCTGGCACCAGGAGTGTGGTTGTAGCTCTGGCTTAGGGTCCTTCAGGGTCCTTCAGTGGGTTTCCAGGCTCCTGCCTGCAGAGCCCTGGGCCCTCACCTGCTCAGCCTCCTCGAGCTCTCTGCAGAATGAAGACAGCCCCACACCCATGTGCTTGTGAGGACCAAGGGTGGGACGTTGGTGAGAACACTCACTCAGACCTAGTGGCCACTCAGGAAATCCCGGTCAACTCTTGAACTTTCCCTAGGAAGGTTCTCAGCTATTTCGTTACAAAACTAATCAAGCTGATTTTGAAAACAATACTTTAAAGACCCTGAGAAGACACAAAATTACCATGAAAGAAACGCTCACTACCAGGGGACCTAATAATTGCCTACGCTGTCCCTTGCTGAATGATACCGTTGAGAGGTAACATTTTCCTGGTCACAGCAGATGTGGACTGTGACTATGTGACACTGATCGGAAGGAGCTGGCCCTTCAGCCTTGGAGTTCAAACTGCCCATCAGACAACATGGAACCCCCACCCACCCACGCAGAGGGCTTGGGATTCCAGGGTGCAGCAGGCCGTACCTGTAGTTGTGGAACCAGTTGATGACGGTGCTGGTCTTCAGGTTGAGCTGGGTGGCGAGCTCCTCGATGGTTTTTGGTGACGGGTATGGCTTTTGCTGATAGGCTCGCTTCAGAGCCTCCTTCTCTTCGGGAGCCAGCACCACGCGGGGCTTCTTCAGCTGGTGCTGTGGCTGGGGACTGGCACCCTGGCTGTAGTCAATGCCCACCGCGGGGGGTTCACAGGGCTGGCTGTCGCTGACGGAGCTGTGCCTTCGCTTCATGTAGGCTGTGGGGAGAGAGACCAGAGTGAGGCCAAGGTCTCCAGCCAGGCAGCCCGGCGCCCTGGCCCCCTGCATAAGGGTGACAGTGTGTCACCAGCCTGCCGGTGCTGTGTGGAGGGCACCTCCACGTGCCTGCACTAGAACCATGCTGATCCCAGACACACGCACAACAGGGGCCCTGCTCTGACGTCACATGTGTCCCTGGTTGTCCCTGCACAACCTGACAGTTCAATGGGGGCTGCAGAGAAGGATCCAGATGGATGTCCAGGGTGGAGTGGGACAGGGAGGCAGCTGCAGGCGTTGTGGAGGGACACGGAGGGATGGCAATGGGCTGGACTGGGGTGGGCCGAAGGGCTCTGCTTTGCTGGGGAGATATCTTGAAGGACAGGAGGGAGTAACCAGAAAATGCTGGCTGTGAAAGAGAGGGCTGTCGGACAGCAGAGCAGCGTGGACCGACCAGGACGGCGTGAACTGGGCTAACTGTGGGCATGTGCATGCGTGCATGAGCGTGCACACAGTGGGCAGTGGTGGTGGAAGGCGATGTAGAACAAGAAGCTGAGCGTGGGCAGGGCCAGGACGGGCC
Source organism: Marmota marmota marmota (assembly GCF_001458135.2). Lineage (NCBI taxonomy): Eukaryota > Metazoa > Chordata > Mammalia > Rodentia > Sciuridae > Marmota > Marmota marmota. The sequence continues at coordinate 28,476,809 of NW_026000185.1, forward strand.
CAGGCTGATCTCTGCGCTGACGGCAATGAGTGAAATGGAAGGATTTTAACCAAGTAGCTTAGGAGGACAGTTTGGGTCACAGAGGGCCTTAGGGGACCGACCACAGGAATAGACGCTATCTAGAAGCCAATGACAAGGAGAAGGTGAGGGGTCAGAAAAGAACCGTGGTGGACACCAGCACACAACAGTGCTTCCAGGGAGAGGCCACGAGGGCCACAGAGGCTGGGAGGACAGCCAGGGCACGGTGGGATCCCAGAGGGGCTGAAGGAGGCATCAGATGCTGCAGGAGGAGTGTGTGGCGAGGACCCAGGTGTCCCTTGGATGCAGTTGATTAGGAGGGGGATGGAGACATGAGGTTGTGGCGGGCAGACCCTGGGAAGCTGGGGTGGCCAGCAGGGGTCACGCCCCAAGAGGCTGAGCCATAAGAGGGGAGAGGCGGGGTGGCTTCTCGAGGGCAAGTCCAGGGCTGAGCTGGCAGATGCTGTCCCTGCACCGAGGGGAGGTGACAGAGAGAGCAAGCTGGCTGCTGGGAAGGTGAAGATGGTTTGAGTGGGGTGGAGGAGGGAGGGGGCCAGGTGTGGGCTCCAGGTGGGGCCAACGCATCTTCTGTCCTCAGGGGAAGGCAGGAGGAGAGAATGAAGTTGTGCCGGGAAGTCACGGGCACTGGGCCCGAGGGCCAGGCGGGGCTGGGAAGCGTAATGAGGGACTTCAGGGAAGCTGGAGATGCCACCTGGGAGCAGAAGCAGCCCAGTATGCAGACTCCACAAGACCCAGCAGCCCAGGGAGGAGGGGGAGATGGGAGAGGAGCACGGTGGCTGGAGGGATGGGGGGTGCTGTGGACTCGAGGCCTGGGGAAGGAGATACAGGCAGAGGGAGCTGGGTACCACCAGGGCTTAAGATCCAGGAGCAGAGGAGTTTGGGGCATAGCCAAGGGCTGAGGATGTTAAAGGACTTGAGGCCCAGGTGCTGGACAGGTCTGGTGGGCCTTCTGTGTGGGGAGTAGAGTCCCCTGGCTGAGGCAGGACCGGGGACATGGAGGAAGGCCATGATCCCAAGGCCACGGTCTTTAGAACAAGCAGAGAGTGAGCAGGAGGCTGTGGGTGACCGAGACAGGGAGGCGCACAGCCCGTCTGCTGGACTGGCTGAGGCGGCAGCATGAGGCTACAGCGGGGCCTGGGGCTGGGGGGCTTCGCAGGCTGCCTGGAGGGGCTGGGGGAGGAGGACCCGGGTGGCCAATGAGCGGAGTCGGGGGTAGGCCTAGTGGTGCCTGCTGTGGGGGGTCGTGCCTGGTGAGGGGGGACGTGCCTGGGTGGATGGCAGGCCTGGTGCCGAGGTTCTAGGCTGCACCTTTTCCTCTGCCCTGTGTGCTGGTCACTGCCCACCATGCTTCAACTCTGCTCTGCTCTGGAAAGGAACCACCTGCACCCATCTTCCCGTGGACACTGGACGGGAGCCTGGAGTTCTTCCCCAGCCCTTGTGAGCGACAGAAGATATGAAGCCCTGACTGGGACGAGAGGCACCTCCAGCCGCAGCAGCAGCCACTCGCTCCCTCCCCAGTGGACCTTGGGGAGAGCGACCCCTATGTGTTCAGTTTATAGGTGAGGAAACGGAAGCATGGCGGGTTTCAAGACTTCACTGGAGGTCACATGGCAGGTAAGGGACAGGGCCGAGGCCTGCTGTCCGGCTGCGGAAGGGGCAGGCCCTGAACAGAGTCCAGTGGGGGCCACAGCAAGATGGCACTCAGGCCTCAGATGAACGTTGGAGGAGAAGCCTGGGTCATCGGGCCACCAATGTGAGGGAGATAGGAGAAGGCGGCAGGGGTTTGAGTGAAACAGACACAGGGGAGGAAGGACACATCAGCTCTCGCGGGAGAAGAGATGAAGCTCTGAGGGAGAAGCAGCACAGGGTCCCTGTGGTCATGTGGTCTGCGTGATCTGCAGCAGAGGCTAACTTTCTGTTTAAAATTTGTGTGGTCATAGAGACTGAACCCAGCCCTTCAGCATGCGACGCAAGGCTCGACTGGGCACATTCATTTGAAGGAATACAACTCATTTAATGAGCACTTGTTAAGCTAAGTCCCCACCCCGCAGCCCGTATCGTGAATCAAACCCAGGACCTCGTGCATGTTAGGCAAGTGCTCTACCACTGAGCTACACCTCTAGCCCTTGAAAATTTTATTTTGAGACAGGGTCTCACTAAGTTGCCCAGGCTGGCTTAAACTTGGGGGATCTTCCTGCCTCAGCTTTCTGTGTAGCTGGAATTACAGGTGTGAACAGCTGCACTCTTTCTAATAGTCACAGCCTGGAGAAGTTAGCATTTTTACCCTCAGTTTGCAAGGGTAGGAGTTTAGGCAGGGGTGGTGCTTAGCTCACCTGACATTTTATTAGTAGGACCATAGAACAATTGAGAAGGTAAATTTCCTCCACAAAATATCAATACAGTCTAGTCAAGGGCCAGACAGAAACAAGCCTAGACTGCCTGGTGCCCAGGGCCCTCCCCTTGCACTGGGAGGGCCCAGGAGTTGGCAGTGACCCGTGGCACTGAGGGAGGACTGGGCTCAGGCACCTGCTGTGTGAGTGACCGGCTTCGCAAGTGAGCAGCCCCAGTGAATGACACCACAATGGGACAGCTCGGGGGACCTGGCATGCTGGGAGGCCCAGGCCCTGCTGAGACAGTGACTCTTTGGCAACACAAGATGGCGCCGAGAGCCCGTGTGGAAGGAGGTGCAGAGCCTGGGGAGCCCCTGCAGATCTGTGGGGACTGAGGTCCTTTCCTACCAGCCCAGGATGGGAAACACAGTGGGGAACAGTGGACTCAGGCCCTCCCCTCTCCTGATATACAGAGGGAAACCCGCTGCTCGGGAGGTGGCTGGGAACTCGCTGGGCGAGAGCAGCCCTGGGCTCCGTGGCTGGCAGAGCGCTTGGGGGTGTGGGGTTCTGGACGCTATCACTCTGCTTTTAGTGGGGACTTCCCTAACATGGTGTGGTGCCAGGCCGCTGGGACTGTAGCGCCATCTGGAGCTGCCCAAGAGGCTGTGGCCTTGGTCCACACACCTAGGTCCGAGGGGCCCTCTGATGGCTGGAATGCCACAGCCCAGGCAATGCCCTGGGACCCCAGGAGTGGCAGCCCTTGGCAGGATGGCAGCACAGGGCCAGTATGGATCAGGTGGCCCTGCGGGTGAATGCTGCCCCTGCTCCTCTCAGGCCACCCTCTCAGCACCCATGCTCACCTCTCCACATGCGGGCACCTAAGCTGCTCGGGGAGGTGGGTCAGTGAAGCTCCAGCACAGGACCCGGCCAGGGGAAGCACTGGGAACGGAGCTGCTGGCAAAAGACCCAGGTCCAGAGGGCTCTGGAGAGGGCGCTCGGACGCTGCTCCTTGGAGCCCCAGCCCATTCCCTGGTTGGGGGCGAGCAGGGCTGCTGGGATGGACTCTCCTGGGGAATTAGGAGGCTACCAGCCTGGGCTCCCCACCCACCTTGGGCTAAGGTGCCCTGGGTGTGGGGCCAGGCAGAGCCACATGGGTGCTGGTGATGGCCATACCGTGTTAAGTCCCTCTGCATTAGCTGAGAGGAGGGTGGTCATCACTGGTATCCATCTGCACCTGAGGGATTTGGACTCATCACCCCGTGGGCTACGGAAGGTGATGGGAGGGAATGGGGGCCCTGGTAGCGCTCAGGGAGATGGCACAGATGCAGCTTTCCACTGCAGGAGACCAGGCTGGGTTATCTTAGTGGAGGCACCAACCTCTCTGAACTCGAGTTTCCTAATCTACACGATAACACAGGGAAGTTGCTAGCATGTGGTACATGTGCAGCAGACACTGGAACACCCCACCCACAAGCAAATAAGCTGTCACCTGTGCTTTGCCCTCAGTGGTAAGAGAGTTCACATTCAGGCTGCTGGTCAGAGGCAGCCACGGGTCTTCCCAGTCCTCTCAGGTATTCATCAGCTGAATATTACCCCCGAACCCTCTGCCCTGCCCTATAGTGCCTTGGACAGGGACCCATGGCCTCATTAGCTCTGTGTGAAGGACTTAAAGAAAGGGCCTGCTGGTGTCGTTCAGTGACAAAGGGCTGGCCTGGCATGCGCAAGGTTCTGGGTTTCTGGGTACCGGCGATAAAACCAACCAACCAACCAAACCAAACAGCTGTCGTGAAGGAGGAGCCCCCCCTGGGCGGTGGGGGGTGGGGTTACCTTTCTTCTCCATCCGCTTCATGTCCATCAGCTTCTCCACGTTGTTGGGATCATTTAGCCACAGCTGCATCCGGACAAAGGGCTCCCGTCCCTTCAGACTGAGCTTGTGCCAGGGTTTAGGGCGGGCAAGGAGGTCAGAGACGGAGCCTTGGGTGAGCCCCAGGATGGTCTCCCCAAACAAGCGCTGACCTACAGGGAAAATGGAAGCAAGAGACGGTCACCAAGGGCCAGGGATCTGGGAAGACAAGTAGGGTCAAGTTAAAATCAGTCACGGGTTCAGTGGTCCACAGTCTGGCCAGCTGGGGCCTGGCTCAGAGCCAGTCCTTTGCAGAAACATTTCTTTTCTTTTTGTGGTGCTGGGGATGGACCCAGGGCCTCATGCATGCTAGGAAGTGCTCGGCCACTGAGCACACCCCAGCCCCCAAACACTGGCAAAAGACCCCACTGGCAAGGGAGCTGGCACCAGGCCTGCGTTCCGTGTTTACCCAACACGTGATGCTTCTCTCAGAAAAGCCTTCAGGCACCGGATGAACTGAGTCTTGATGCCACCTGGGGCATTTCTCAGAGGCAGTTAAGTCTCCAAGCCCAAGTAATAGCACAGGGCGACCCTCCTGGGTTCCTGCCCAGCAGTGCCTGTGTCTCTTCTTGATTAGCAGCGTTATGGGTCTTGCTGGGAAGACAGGGCACTTGACCAGGGTCACAGCTGGAGAGAGGAGGGAGCATCCCAGCTTTGCCTTAGGCAGGCAGCCGCTCCTGCAGGCCCGGCCCTAGCTGATTGCATCCCTCCTGGTGCCCTTTCTTCTCCCAGGCGGGGGTTACAGAGCCCTGTGGCTGTGGAGAGTGCAGCAGTGCCCAGTCTGCAGGGCACGCAGGCCTGGAGGAAAGTCAGCTTCTTCCAGGGCCTGCGGCTGTGGGTGGGGAGAGCCACCGCTTCCCCTGACCTGAATGGGAGGAGCTCAGTGAATGGGACTCATCAGGTGGAAATGGAGACGGGGCCAGAGAGGCCAGCAGCTGGCTCCACCAAGTGTCCAGAACATGGACTTCTTGGGCAAGGAGCCTTGATTCCCCACGGCAGCAGGGAGACCCTTCAGGGCCAAGTCCACCCTCTGGGAAACGGAAACACTATCCTGAGCTCCCAAGTAAGGTGAGGAAGAAGACCTCACAGGCTCTGCCTGTGAAATGTGGGTCCTCCAGGTGAAGGTGTATCATACGAAGAGCTTCTGATTATAGAAAAAATATTTTTATATCAGTCATTTTATTTACTTATTTACCTTGGGGTAGCAGGGATTGTACTCAGGGCACGGACCACTGAGCCACATCCCAGCCCTATTTTGTATTTTATTTAGAGACAGGACCTCACTGTTGCTGGGGAAGGCTTTGAACCCATGACCCTCCTGTCTCAGCCTCCTGAGCTGCTGGGAGTCATTTTAATTTTTAAAGGTAAATTTACTGGGGCTGAGGGTGTCACTCAGTGGTGAAGGGCTTGGCTGGCATGTTCGATCCCCAACTCCACAAAACCAAAACCTAAAAACCAAACAACGGCTTCTGCACACTCTTCATTGAGCCTGTAAATGCCCAAGTCCTTGCCAGGTGTTTTTTTTGTTGTTGTTGTTGTAGTTGATTTAAATAAATTTTACTTAATTCTAATGGGGCACACTAATCTCTCTTCATTCCGCGGAGCTCGCTATTGCTCTGTCGGGAGAGCTCGTTTCTATTTTCTGGGCCTCCCTGGGGGAAAACTATCAAGTGATTATTCTTAGAAAATTATCTGCATCACTTTGAGAGCGTAACTGGCTGTGGGTCTCAATCATTTTTCTGTGTGAGACCCTGAAGGAAGCAACAGACCCTTACCCAGAAGCACCCACACGCACCCATTTGGCACGTTTCAAGGGACTGACTGTGAACAAGCCAAAACCCCAGGCCAAGCTGGGAGGACACTGGGTCTTGACCAAGGGCTAGCTCTGCTGCCGAGTTCAGCCCTAGGTGGCCTCTCTGGGGCCCCAACTCCACCAAGAGCCCCATTGGAAGGGAGCTGCTGTTCCTGCATCACTGAGACCAGGCAGAGCAACCCAGGGACTGCCTCTGAAGGCCAAGTCCAGGGACTGCTGTGGGCTTTTCCGGAAGTTCCTGCTCACAGAGGAGGCAGCCCCTGGTCTGGGGAGCAGCCCTTCCCCAGATCACTGGTCTGTGCTTTGCACATTTGGAAGCTCTGCAGCCTGCGGGGTGCTGCTCAGGCTGTGTATGACGAGCACCAACTAAGTCTCCTGCAAGGACGCAGAGGTGGAAGGTGGGCCTAGTGGGGAGTCAGGGTTTGTCTGCGTCTCTTAACTCTGCTTTTGCCAGTTGGGGTTTTAAAATGAGAATTTTCTTGGGTGGATTCTGTTTACATGCTTCCTCTCCAGGGCGGGCAGGGGTGTCGTACCAGGTCTGCTTCCTTGGACTTGGGATAAAACTGAAGGAGGGGCCAACTCAAGCCTAGGATTCCTGCACATTTTAATAACCCAGGAACACAGGGACTCGGGCCATGTGCTAAAGCGAACAGCTACATTTTCATTTTTATGAATTAAATTAATTACAGACATTCTCAGTGGGTGCCACTTCTCCTTGCTATCTGGACAAATGTATTACACAAAGCTGGGGTGGGGGCTCTGAGCCCAGGCTGTACACACCAGGTCAGCCAACTGACCTCAGCTACCCCAGTCCACTCTCATTTCCTGTGAGAAAACAGACACACAGGCGCCTTCTGAAGGTCCCAACCAAATCCCAGCCCCCTGTGGTTATCAGCCGTCCCAGCAGTGGGGATGCTGCGTCCCTCCTCGTGTTTCCACCTGGAAAATAAGGGGGGGGCCTAAGGGCCAGGAGGCTGCTTCCAGTCTCTGCCCAGTGACGCTGCAAGGGCACTGTGGTGGGATGTGGTGAGACACCCGTCTTCCGAGGGCCCCAGCTATGGCCCAGGGGTGACACAGCGCCCTTAGGGAGCTACCTCAGGCAGTGCCCAGGAGGCTGCAGCACATTGGCCGGGGCCTGACACCAAGGGAAGGTGACAGTCTTAGCTCTCCTGGGCTACCTGGAGATGGTTTCATGGGGCGGCAGGACCATAGCAAGACCCAGGACGGTGGCCAGCGGCCAGGGAGCATGCCGGTTTCACCGAGGCGTGCGAGCGCTGATCCCACACCAGACACAAAGCTGGGAGCTGGCTGGCGGGGACCCAGGCGCTCAGCCTTCTCTAGGAAGCCACTGATGCTGAGGGGCTGAGTGATCTACTGAGGTCTGGTGCCCACTGAGGATGGTCTGAGTGGGCCACCAGGTCCTGGGGAGGAGAGGGGTTGGGACTAACCTACAGGGTTCTAGTTCCTGCATGAGCCCCTCAGTGTCCGTAGCTGCAGGGCGGTTAAGATGGTTCGTGTTATTTACGTATTTCTTTGCACTGCCCGGAATGCGAGCAGGGCCCTGTGCGTGCCAAGCGAGTGTCCTACCGGGGCGCCCCCAGCTACTCCCCCCACTCATCATGTCACCTCAGGGAGGAAACAGCTGGAATGGGCACCTACCAAGGTTGTTGTCCGTCAGCACCTCCTTAACCCTCTTGGTTATGCCGTAGGTGTCCAGCTCTGGAGACATGGCTACTAGCTCTTGGATGCTGAGGGCCGAGTGACCGGAGAGAGGCAGAGGGGTTGTAGGCTGGGAGTCTGGAGCCGGCGGGTCGGTGGGTTCTGGTGGTCTGCCATCTTTACTGGTCTCGATGGGGGGACAGGGCTGCTGGACCAGCTCCGTCAGACTCTTCACGGACTCACTGGAACTCATCGGGGACTCGGGGGCAGGGCTGCAGCTGGCGGAGGTCTTTGGAGTGCTTTCTGCAATTAAACACACGAAGAGCCGCAGCTGAGAATAGCTGTCTTTCACCACGTACATCTCCTTTCCTTCCCAAGGAAACGCTAATTAAACACCCGTGTTGGAGCCACGCAGTGTGAAAGTCGATGGATCTTTGCACGTGTTGCACAGTTTTTTGACTGAGAGTAACCTCTAATTTTCTGTATTAAAAGAACAAAAATAACACTAACAAGAAAAAAAAACCTAGAGGTTTAAATAAAAGGTTTCTGAAGGCTTAATATCAGGGCATTCTGCTAAGAAATATCTGTCATATTAATCATGTGTTATCACTGTCATGATTTCTTCTAATGAAACCCATAATTCTAATAATTCAGAAGGACTGTGGCTACATTATAACTTGTGTAATTATTTTGTATTTTCCAGAATAAAAAGAATGGATAGATTATTTAAATGAGGGCTGTCTTGATGTGTGGTCACCACAGTATGAAGACCCTTGAACCCAAGGTCTGGCTGCTGGTCCCATGGTGGCACGGAGGGACTCAGGTCTTGGGAGCTTGGAGTGGTACACTGTGACTGCCTGAGGGGTCACCAACTCTGGCAGAGATGGGGAGATCCAAGGAACGTCCACTCTGTACCAAGCCCCCGGGGATCCCTGTATCACTGGTTTGGGAACACGAACTTCTTTGTCCCTCCGTGCTGTGACCCTCACTGAGAGTGACTGGCCAGGGCAGGCTGTCAGCTTCCACAGGCTCCTCCGCTTACGAGGGCCTCTGCTGTGCTGGGTGCTGCTGGGGTACAGGGGGGATGCTGCCCCGGACTTCTCTTCATCTGGGACAGGACACAACAGGCTTCAGTGGAGTTCTGGGGGGTTGGATAGACTGGCCACTTCCAAAGACAGAGAAGATGACTCAGCACCGGGGTCCTACCCACAAGGCCAGCCTGCCCTGGCCAGCTTGGGGTCTGGCATAGTCTCCACCCCACCGAGCCCCACACGTGGCGAGCCCCTCAGTGCCACGCATGTGGCTTGGCACAGAGGGCTGGGCCTCAAGGTCTTCTTGCTACTCCCTCAGGCCCCAGCAGGCCCCTTGGGAACATTAGCACGTAGGCAGACACTCCCAAACTGTCCCCTGACTAAAGAGGGAATGTCACAGTGGGAAGAATTTGATTTCATTTCCCATATGGGACTGTATTCCAAGTGACAGGTGCGTTCTATGTGGATACCTGGAAACCCTAAGACCCCAGGTAAGACAGCTAAAATTCAACCTGATAAACCTGCTTATTGTCCTGAACGAGTATAAAGTCCCCCATCACAGAAAGCTGTGTCCCCAGCCTGGAGAATCAGGTTAAAAAAACAACCAAACTGGTTTGCGAGAAATGTAAAAGAGACAGACGTGACAGGCAGAGATGGTCTGTATCCATCTTTAAGGCAATATGAATCCTACAAATCGGATTGCTTTTCTCTGCTCACCCCCGGGTCACCAGACAACTGGATATAAAACCCAGCAAATGTTGTTTTTGTATCTGAAGCAGCGAAGGAATCGTACTGTAAATTTGCCCTGATTCACCCATGCGAGGGACCAATTTGGCAGATCATCCATCTTGGTCCTGTGCACTGTCAGAGACAGCATGAATCCCCACATGATAAACAGATTTCTCCTCAGGTTTGTGTCCTTTAACCCACAGCAAGGTCGAAAGCATGGCCGCCTGGCTCATAGACCCCGGATGCTGGCGGCTTCCTTGCCTCCCTGCCTGGTTTGGGCGTTTGCACAGGCAGAGCTCACCAAATACCTCCAGGGGCCCCACAGTTCCCTCTTCTAGGAATTCTCAGCCTGGAAGAGAGAACTGGTGGGGGGCACTCAGCACACACGGCTGGCGTCCCCCGGAGCGCCCAACCATGGCTGCAGACAAAGGCTGAGCCCACCCCAGGTACTGTGGGTTCGAAGCCTGGAGCACGCATGGGGCCAGCCCTCCAGAGAGCTTCTGGGAAGTACTGTGGTCCTGGTGGCAGGACTAGCAGAACTAGCATGACCAGGCCAAGCCCAGGGTCCTGTTGGGGACCTGGGCAGGGAGAGAGCAGTGGCCTGTGTGGCTCTGGACAGCACAGAGGAAACATGGCTTCCTTCTCCCCCCCACCCCCACCCCAGTAAGGCCCACTTGGAAGGCAAGAGGCTCTGCTCCAGGCTCTGCAGCGATTACACAAGACAAGGGGAGGCGTCTGAAGCTGGGCATGAAGTTCTGGGCTGGGATGGGCCACTGTCATGGCGGCTCTGCTGACAGCAATGATGCTGGACCTTCCTGGTCACCCTGGAGGGGCCCCTGGTCTCCCCACCTGACAGCTATGGACAGGGCTGTCACAAGGAATGGCCTGCCATGAGACTGCCGCTAAGTAAATGTGGCATGAATCTGACATTTAAAAAAAAGAGTGGCTATTAAACTGTATTGAGACGTACTTGTTTATATAAAGGCCCACATTTAACATAAGTCTCTCGCGACTTACTGCTATTTTGTCCACAGTTCCTGACACGTGACTGAGACGCTGGCTATGGACTCCAAAGGTCACACCCCACAGGTGCATCTAGATGATGTTCTAGAAAAAAGCTAAGGCAGACCAGTGGCCGCTAAGGCAATCACAAAGGGGCAGTGGGGTATCTGGGGGACAATGGAATTGTCAACCGTGACTGTTGAATTCATACGACACTCACAAAAAGAGACCATATTTTTAAAATCCCACAAAACCCTTCACAGGACAGTTCTCTGCATGAAGAGTACATTTTCCTGCATGAGTCATACTCTGATAAAAACCTACTTAGGGAATGGAGGCTGGTCATTCCCTGCTCTGTCCTCCTGTCTGAGTGATCAGGCCCCAAGAATAGGACAGGGGTGGCCCTGCCTGGTTGGGAACAGGATGCACCTAAATGACAATGAACATCTCCCTGGGAGGGGACCCTCAGAGGGTCACTTCTGGTGACTCTCATACAGAATCAAGAATCAGCAGCTAGGCAGAGGGAGAGGGTGGTGAGGAAGAAGGGAGAAAGTTCTAGATGGCTGGAGCAGGATGCAGAAAGCCTGGGGGGAGGCAGTGCCTGGTGGGTCTGAAGCACGAATGTAACTTAGCGCAGCAAGAGGCCCAGGGCTGCGCTGTGCAGGGTCTGGAAACCCCTCTGTGGAGTGTCTGTGTTTGGGTCCTATGATGGGGACGGGTCTATCTAGGATGGGGCTACCTGCACCCCACCAGTTCTTCTCTCCCAAAGTCGCTCACTGGGCACAGAGTGTTTATTGAGGCTTCGTCCAAAATAGCCTGGGGCTGGAACTAGCATCCACCACCAGGAGGTGAGGGATCTGAGCCTTCACACAGTGGCCTACGAGCTCCCGACAGCAGGGGGGACATAAGACCTGGAGCCACCTGGGATAAATTTGACAAGAGGAGCCCTGAAGGCCGGTGTGGCTTAGTAGCAGCATAGGTCAACAGGGGCAGAAAGCGTAAGCTTGCTGTGTGGCCATTGCTCCCTGGTTCCTGAGTTGCTGAGAATGCCAGTCTCGCAGGCTGACTTCCAGGAGGGCAAAGTCAGGCAGGGGCTGCAGCGCCATCTCCCACGTTGTGTTTCTTTTAAACGTAACGGTTTAGTTATGACTGAAAGCTGAGGTTAAAGCTGGGTGCTGGGAGGGTGCGTCCTCACTGTGTTATCTTGCACTTTGTTTGAAACATGATAGACTTAAATATTAAACAGCAGGAAAGCACATTCTATTCCCTAGTAGAGAGCAGGAACTCTCAAGAACAGCAAGACAGGTGGGAGGTGCTGGGGAGGCCTGCAGCACCCAGGTAAGAGCTGGTGAGGCCTGGAAGACCACCCAGGTGGCACCATGCACAAGCTCAGCCAAGTCACAAAAAGCCAATCCACAATGGCATCAGGGAAGGGGACCAAACCACACTTCCTACCACATATGCAGGGAGAGCATGCCAAGGGTGCTGTGCCCCATTCTGCCCCCATTTCCTATTAGCCTGGGTGGAACATGCCCCACAGCCCAGGCACTGCCATCTGGTCTATGCCTGGACACAGCAAAGGTGGGCACCAGAAGAGCAGCAGAAAGCCTTTGTGTTCCTAGCCATTTTGTTGTCTGCCAGTCACCAGGATAGCCTGCCTGCCTTCTCCCTCCCTCCATCCATCCATCCATCTGCCCGCTCTACCCATCCATCCTTCCATCCATCCACCTGTCTTTCCAACCAACCATCCATCCATCCATCCACCTACTCACCCACCTGCCCATTTGTCTCTCTTCGTCTGTCCGTCCTTCTGTCCGTCCGTCTGTCCATCCATTCACTCACCTACTCACCCACCTACCTATCCGTCCATCTGTTCATCCATCCACACACCCACCTACCCATCTGTCTGTCCATCTGTCCATCCATCCACACACCCACCTACCCACCTGTCTGTCCATCTGTTCATCCATCCATCTGACCAACTATCCATCCATCCATCCATCCATCCATCCACCCATTCACCTGACTATCCAACCATCCATGCATCTACCTGCTCACCTACCCACTCACCTGCCCATCCATTCGTCTGTTCATCCATCCATCCATCTATCCAACACTCACCTAACCGCCCACCTGCCTATCCATCTGTCCGTCCATCCATCCATCTATCCAACTGTCTGTCCATCCATCCATTCATGCATCCATCCACTCACCCACCTACTCACCTATCCGTTCATCCATCTATTCACTTGTTTAACCCATCCATCCATCCGTCCATCCATTCATGCATCCACCTACTCACCCACCCACCCCAGCCTCCTGCCTATCCATCTGTCTGTCCATCTATCCATCCATCCATCCATCCATCTACCCATCCAACCACTCACCTACTCGTCACACATTTTTAAAGCACCCACTCTGTGCCGTGCACTGTTAGCATCAGAGACAAGAGAAATGAAAAAAAAAAAATGTTGCTTTCAAGGAGATTGCTGTCTGCAGGTCTGGCACAAAAAGGGGAATTTGCGCATCTTAAAAGCCCAGCGATGCAGATGCAGCTGATCCACCCAACTCTGACAGTAACAGGAAGTGCTACATTTGAAAGTGATCTGTGTGGGTTAAATTTTCCTGCACAGTGTTGAATCTTGCTTAGGAGGAGCTTGGTTGGGAAGTTCAAAGAGCAGAGACGGTGACTCAAGGCCCTGTGAGATACACAAGGCATTCAAGAACTGTAAAAGGATTATGAAAAATATTATATTCCAAAAACAGCAGGCAAACAACAGCTGCCTTGAGTTTGCAATAGAAGCCAATTGAAAATGCACACCCGCCACAATTTTCCAAGACAAATCTCTCTGCAGTTTATCCGATCCACTGTTGAAATTTCCATACCCAGCCCTCTATCGCCGTAATAATAACCCAAATTCCATTTAGTGTTCATTTGAGCAGTCAGGATAAAGTCATTTCTTATTATCTCCCCACTGTGTAAAAAACAGCTTGAAGGTAGGAAGTCAGCAAGCATTTTCACCAAAAAGTAATTATTGTAAGTGACATTTTTACTGCTGGCATGCCATAAGGCGAACTGCACATTCAGAAGGACAAGTTGCTGAAACAAAATGACAGGGTACTCCGTGACATTCCGACAAGAACCCAAACATTATTTAACTGGCGGCTGGTCTGATGCACCACTTTTCATTATGTCCAGAGTGTGGGTTCTGAGCCCATGCCAAGCCAGGAGATTCCAAGCGACTGTAAGGACAGATAAGTCGGCCAAGGGAAGAGAGGAGGCGGTGATGGCTTGGCACATGGGAATGTGCGCGAGGGAGGGACCAAAGGGAAGGGGAGCCCAGAGCCTGAGGAGGCCAAGAGCCTTGGGCTGTGGGCAGCAGGTTCTGGGGAGCCCAGTGCAGGCAGCTCCAGTCCAGCAGGCACCCTGGCAGCCCCAGAGGGCGCTGAGGGCTTTCCCAGCCCACAGCTTTGACAGCTCCAGAAACCATAGAGGGTGGCCAGCAGCCTGGAGCGCTTCCCAGCCATAGTTCCAATGGGCAGGCGGCCTGGAGGCACCTCAGAGAGCCCTCACCCGGGGGCTGACAGCCGGGCAGTCCCTTCAGACAGACTGAGCCTCCGCACCAAATGTGAGCAGTAACCTCACGTGATCTTTGGTTCCCACAGGGGCAAGGCCTATATCACACGGTGACATGAACTCCTCTTTCACCCAGGGCTCTGGAACTAAGCATAGCAGGTCAGTGCTGCTGGGTTGAGGGTGCTGAGCCCTGCCTCTGCCTGCACTAGTGGCAGTCTCCTGGCCCCCAGGCATCCCCCCACCTCCCTACAGTCAAGTGTCTCTGTTAAGACACGGCCAATGTAAAATGTGGACTTTTCTGCTTTTGGGTGTGAGTGGTATTTTGACTGATTTGCAGGAGCCCAAACACAGCTCCTTTGACAGACATCACAGAGGCCTTCAGAAGCCTGTCACACCCATCCCCCTTTCTGGGCCACTGGGCATTTGTCCATCAAAAAAGAAACAAAAGAAAGAAACGTGCAACAGTACTCAGGCACAGAGAGAAGCACTGCAGTGACGGACCACAGAATGGCCTTCCATCCACACTGCGGGGCTCCCTGTCCAGTGCCAACAAGGCAGGGGCCTTGCAGCTGTAGGACTGCCCCTACAGCCTCTACAGCCTTTCTCTGCTTGGAAGGTCCGTGCAACATGCAGCAGCCTCAGAAATCAGAGCAGGTATTTTCCTGTCCTCCAAGGCCAGCCCCAGTTGCCTTAAGTCATTGGAAGTCTCAGCAAACCACCAAGCCATATTTCCCCCTTCCCCCTACAACAGTGGGGAGCAAGCAGAAAAGGCTGGGGGTGTGACCTCGGGGAGCATCTTCTATGAAACTGGAAGGCCATGCTCTCCCACTTACATGTGTCCCTCCGCTGGGGCTAAAGTAAGACAGTCGCGGGACACTGCAGCGCGGGCCTGAGTGTGCGCATGCGCACAGTACGACGCATTCAGTCTGCAGAGGCACCCTCCCGGCGTGGAGCCGAGACGCACTTGTTTCATAAAAACAAGGTGGTTTAACCTCCCCAGACATGATCTCCCCTCCGAGCCACTTGACGAAGGGGCCCGTGTCCTTCCGAGTCTGAACACAGTGGCGCTGTACGCAGGACCTGGGGCAAAGGCGGACAAGCAGCGCCCCTGGGACAGGGCTGGGGATTGGCAGGGATCAGAGAACAAGGCCTGAGAACAAGAGGGAGAATGAAGGCATGAAGGCCACTCTGGAGCGGCAGGTCTGGCCTCAACTGGAGCAGCCAGAGGTTGTCCTGGGGTTGAGATGACCCGAGGCCGGGCTGGGGGGCCTGGTTGGGGCCACACAGGGAGGGGTGCTGCTCGCCCTGGGGCAGCTCTGGAGAGACAGAGCTCAGGTCAGAGCTGACAGCGGGGTCTGGAGCCAGGACAGGGGTCAGCTCTCCAAATGTCTTTACTGGCTGCCTGGTCACATTAGGAAGTACCAGGATGGCTGCTGTCCCCCTCACTGCTTAGTAGTCAACCCAATGTTTACAGGCCCTGGACTCCTGCAGTCAGCAGCTCTCCCCCTGCATTGGGAAGTCCACTGGGGTCCTGGGCCGACCTGAGGAGCATGAGGGGCCTGGCAGGGGCCTGGCAGAGGAGCTCACTGGGGGCAGCAGTGAGCAAGTGGCACTGGAGGGGTCTGGGATGTCAGCTGCTGTCCCTCAGGGCTCATTTTTCCTGCATGTCTTCTATAAGTTCTTAAGGAAACATGCACAACAAAGCAGAGTTTGGGAATATTAAAAATTAAAAAGCCTGCTGAAATTACAATTCAAGTTTGGAAAGAAAATCACAGGCTGGCATGATTGCTGATGTGACAGTGGGTGGCACAACTGGCTGTGCTTCAGGGGCACGGGCTAGCCTTGTTTTGGCCTTTCTAGCGATCCATACCAACCTAGAAATAATGCTTTTAAATTACCTTCAATAACCTTATTACCAAGCCAGCTGTGTGTGTATGAACACTTATCAATGCATCCCTATGCATTAAGAGAAAATGTATGTCACACAAACAGTCTAAATATATATTACTGAGATGGGAAAAAAACAAACCCTCCAGTGAAATTGCTTTGCTGTAATCAAAGATTAATCACTGTGTGAGCAAGCATCTCTCTCTCTCCCCTCTTCTCTCCAGGGTTCATTTCCGGCTTTAGGCGAAGTCACCAAGTCACAGTCTGGCATGCAGTCACACTGCCATTCTGATGGTGGAATTGATTCCCCCGGGTTTCTGACAGCCAGAGGAGCTAAGTGGTGGTCTTAAATATTATTTCCTTCCTGAGCCTTCTAGGCCTGTAGCTTAGAGACTCTCCTTCCCCCCAGCACGTGGTGGGCAGTGGGCTTCAAAGTGTCCATCTGTGCAGGCTGTGTCTGCCCCAGAGCATCCTGTCCCCTTGCAACGGTGCTGCTAGTCAGCCAATGTGCGGGTAACGAGGTTTGGGCTGCAAAGGAATGTCCCTTAGAGAGTCCGTGGCCAGCCGCCGCCAGTGGCACACACTATGTGGCTGCTGCTTCCTGTCTTTTGTGCAGTGCACAGGTGAGTGAACTGGTCTGGCCCTACAAGGAACCAGGTGACATCTTCGTTATATGTGACAGTATTAGAAAAGCTATTAAGGTACATTATTTTACACATCCCCTAATCTCTCCATACTGCTTTACTTAATTTGTGGTGAAATTGTTGGGAAAGGGGACTTAATGTAGGACAGTCGGTAGAAGTAATTCATCATCTCCCCGCTTCAGTGCCCCTGTTATCAGCGAGCTCATTTTCTGCATTCATCATGCAATCAGCCTATTATTTGCATATTAATCAGGCAGTGGACCATGAAAGAACTGCGTCCTGGCCAAGTGCTGCAGTATCTCAGGAGAAACACTCAGTAATTATCATACATCAGTGTTATGATGTGGTAATTGATTATAACATCTTTCTGCTGCCCCTGGGGAGTCCCTTAGCTAACCCAGCTCCAGGCACTCTGGGCAGATTTTTCTTTTCCTGCAAAAATTCAAGTCACCGTTGTTGTGTCCTCTGACTGCTGCTTCTGGGGATCGATTTTCTTTTCCGATTTTGTGAGGTATTTTCAACTGTGTGAAATAGCACTGACCTTAACTCAGGAGAAAGTCTAGCTGTGAGGATGGGGGTCCCTCTGGACCTCTGAGTCCTCACCCTCAGCCTTCGGCTTCAGAGCTGCGGCCATGGCTGCCACACGAGTTTCCTTATCAAATAAAGTGCTGCAACTTGGGTCTCTCCTAATTGCAAAGTTGGTACAAAGGCAGTTTGCCTGCTTTATTTAGGTGCCAAGTGACAGACTAATTTTGGCCCTTATGTAAAGGACAAACCCAACATCTGCCAATTCAGACTTGGGCTATATTTAGGAACTCAGTTCTAAAGTGCAGAACAAACACAAAATCAAGATGAAGTGGGAGACGGACACTGCCTGGCTGTATCTTGACCTACTGGGACTGTGCCATGGGGACTTCCCTCTTCACTTGTGAGGACCACAGCATGGTCCACGGACCAATCCGATGAGGCTAGGCTCCACAAACCGGGATGGCTCTGGTGCTGGAGGGAGAGTGTGATGGCTGAAGGCCGGGGCTGTGCCTAGCGACCTCGGGCCACTGTGTCTGTTCTCATTGAACTTAGACAAGAAGGGGTTCCACAGAAGCCCGGCCTCTCCCTCACAGGCCAGATACCATCTAAGTCCCCCACTTCCAAGACTAATAAATGGGGGTCTGGTGTGCCACTGCCTTGCTGTGGGTCCCTTCCCTCCCTCCCTCCACCTGGCTCCCTGGTGGTAGCACGTGGTGACCATCCCGGGGGACACACCTCTTGACACATCTGCTTTCCTTGTTTGTCATGGACCTGCTTTTAACTTTGTCCAGTTATGATCTGAACACAGTTTGTTCATAACTGTTGTTTTGAAGACTGGCTTTATATCTCTCTAAGTAAGGCTCAAGGGGCCAACCCTTGACCTGCTTGGGCAGCCAGGCCATCAGGGCCCCAGGGCTCACCCCTGCAGATCTGTGTGGTGGCAACGCCACCGACCTCGGGACCACACAGCCTCCCTCTGGGCCTGGCTTTCTGGTCTGTAAGGTGGGGCTTTCCCACTTGCTGATTAAAGATTCAGGACGTCAGTACAGCATGCAGCATGTAAGAGATGTCCTGCACCCTCACTTCCACCCCCTTTCTTAAGTTACCTGACAAGTTTTAAAAGCATTTTGGCTCTTCATCCTTCCCTAGAACAGAACCACTGAAAACCGAATTCCTCATTTCTCCTATGACCTACTTCTGCGTCTGGTACTGAACGCCCAGTGTAGCGTAAATTTTCTTTCCCAAAGAAAGCCTGCGGGGAGGGAGAGATGTGTCCAGATGCCGGGCCTGGGCCCACTGGGCTTCTGTAAACACTGACCTGGGTAGTGCTGGTACTGGAGTCCAGACAGGAGGCTGGGCCACCACTCACCCTTACCAACTGCCCAGTCTAGAGTGGTTTACCCTATCTGGCCTGAATGATGACCCGTAGTCTTACTCTTGAAGCTCAAGATTTTGGGTCCATTTAAGGAACGGTGGACGAATAGGCAACTTCCAGAGATGGAATGGCAATTCTTGGAGACCAAGAATCCAGACAGCTGCACACAGGTCACCCATCAGTCAAGTAGACCATGGCACCACTACTTAGTGACAACCACACCTGATGAGCTCTATTGGAGGGGCCAGCAGAGACTGGACTTCCTACTGTGTGGACCTATTCTAATCTAGGGCTACTATGGCACCACCAAGTGACCCACAGCAGTCGAGTTTGCAGAGGTGCAGCAGAACAGCCTTCATTGGCTTGCTATTTCTTTGATGATGCCGGGGATGGAACCCAGGGCCTCACATAAGTGAGGCAAGGGCTCTACCAGCAAGCTGCACCCCCAGGCCCCAAAGCCAACATTTAGACGGCCCTTACTCTGTATAGTCCTCATGGCTCTGAAAGCTCTCATACATGAACCTATTTAAACCTCCCCAGTCCAGGAGGCAGGGACTCGAATCTCCCACTTTATAGAAGAAGAAACCAAGGCATGGGGAGGCTAAGCCACTTGCCCAAGGCCACATGATCACTAAGTGGCAGAGGACCAGCCCTAGACGCCACCTCTGAGCCTGCTGCGCGTCTGCTACTCTCATGGGGACACCAGGAGGGTCCATACTCAAGAACCAACCTAAGGAGAGAGGAGGGGAGCAAAAGGGGAGGGAACAGAATCCAACATAATTTGAGGGAATTGTGCCATCATATTATGACCATGTGCGAATATGTGATAACGAACCCCATCATCATGCATGAGTATGATGCACCATTTAAGAGGGGAAAGAGAGTCAACCCAGTCATCTCTCAGGAGCTGGGCTGTGGCCAGTGTGGGAGGCCCTGGGCTCTACCCCTGGCATGCAATGCGAAATGAAACACGGAAACCTTCAGCGGTAATCTGTTGGATGAGGATCCCCTGTAGCTGTGAACAGAGGAGGGAAGTCCCCATAACGTTGTGCTGCATGAAAAGAGCAAGGCACAGCACCTGCATGCTCCATCTGGGTGGGACAAACAGCCAACGTGTGACTGTCCAGCAGGACGTGAGACAAAGGGACAGGGAGGGCTCTGGGGAGGGCAACAGGGGGGTGAGGGTGGGAGCTGACTGATTTCTTCAAAAGGACGCAAGCCTTCCATATGAGCCTTGTGACTCCGCCTCTTCCCGACACCCGCCGGCCGTGGTCCCCTCATCCCAGCTTCTGTACCCTGGAGCCCCCGGCGCCTTCTCGGGGCCTGTCCTGGCCTGTCCTCGGGGCTCCCGCAGCACTGCTCCTATGCCAGGAACAGCCACCAGGAACACAGCTTGTGCCCATATCCAGGAACCTGTCCCTGCTGGCCTTGGCCTGAAGTCCTTTAATGTGCCATCCTTGATAGGAAACACGTCCCAGTGTGGGCTGCCACCAAGAAGGAAAGAAACGAGGGGCCGCTCGCTCCTGTTAGCAGGTGGTGCCCCAGTGACACCCTAGGCCCTGTGATCAGGGGCCATCTGTTTTGGGGAGGGGTGCTTCCCAGGCCACACACAGTTTTCCAGGCTTCCCCAGTTGGTCTGAGGCGCGGTCCAGGCTCGTGTGACTGGCCACAGGCGATGTGCTCTCCTCCCACCAGGCGCAGCACTCGGCAGCTCTCCCACAGGTTCATTCCCGTCAAAGGGAAAAGGAAGACAGATCCAGGCTGAGGCGCCCAAGGGAGAGTTCTGCCAGCTCCGACCAGAGCCATGAAATCTTCTGGGGCTGCCACCAGCCCTTCTGTTCCCATGGACACGCCACCCGAATGGCCTTCAGTCATGAAGCCTGGGATGGACAGCCTAGACCAGGACACTGCAGCAGAGCCCTAATGCAGAGTTCCTGTACCCAGACCCTGGACACAGCCTTGTGCCAGCTGGTGGGCACTAATCAAGGCACCTGGGCCTGTCTCTGTGGGTCCCCCAAAGCCCCATGGAGGTCACACAGGGAGGGGAGCACCTTGGGCCACCCATGGCAGAGTCAGCCTGCAGCAGCTGTCTTCCAGGAGACAGCTGCTGATGGACAATGGTGGTGGGTGTGACATTCTCCACGGCAGACAAGACTTGGCGCCCACAGCTCTGCCACTGCACTGGGAAGAAGCCCAGGGGTTGGCATTTGTGCAGCAGCAAGGACACATGGGAGGCTGATTGTCCCTAACTGGGACTCTTGTCCTTCCCCTTTTCCTCCCTCTTTACACCTGGCTTTCTTCTCCCTTCCCTGGGGGGGCAAAGAGATCCATCACCTGTTTTAAGGAATGAAGAGGATTAAAGACCAGGCAACCAGCAGATCCAGGGGCCTCTCCACGCCTGTCTGTCGCTGGACCCCTCCCTGCCCACCACTGCGGACTTGCTTCCCTTTAAAAGAAATTCCCAACAGACACAGTGGCCACACTCTGAGAAAACCCAGCGTCCCCTTCTCCACCTCCCAGGGCCACCTCCTCTGCCCCAGGGCTGCGACAGGAATGGAAGACACACAGAAGGAGCCGTGCCCAAGTGACACCTGCAACCACGTCTGTAAGTCACGGCTTCCAGAGTAGACCCAAGACCTCCTGTAGAAACTACCTGGGCCCTACCCCAGCTCTGGGAACACTGAGAGATTATACAACACGTAGGAAATTAAGATTTCCAGGAACCACATGAACTGGCAGCCGACCTGATTTGTCCTTTAGGCCCCCTTCCTTCCTCTGAATGCCTGCGTGGAGCCTGCTGCTCACCTGACGCTTCAGTGAGGCCTCAGCAGCCTCCAGGGAATAGCTGGGTCACTAAATGCCAGCCATTGAAAATGGCACTGAATTCCTTTAAGGCCCTCATACCCCATGTTCAGATTACCAGGGACACATTCTGAAATGATCAGGGCCTCCGAGAGGAAAACGAAGACCTGGCTCCTCTTGCCTTATCCTAACCCTAGTCAGTGAGGATGACACAAGAGTCACTAAGGAACAGGGATGCTGAGGCAGTGGACCTGGGCAGAAAGCGAGGAGGAGGTTCCCGAGGCAGAGGTCTGCCCTGGGGGAGTGAGGCCACCCCCAGCATGCCTCATCACCACGGCAACGGCCACCTCTGCAGCAAGGCCCACCCCGCCCTGAAGGTGCGACTGGCCATAGGTGGGAGGCAGGTCCTCCAAATTTCTCATCCGGAGTGCGCTTACCACTGTCCAGGGACAAACCAGGCCAGGCTGGAACCACCCTCCTGCAGCCCCCTGGGTCCACCATGCTGCTCAACTCCAGGCAGACCGGATGGAGCTGCCACTGGGGACACAGCATCTTTCTGAGCTGAGAGGCCCCTGGGGTGGTTCCGGGGTAGCCACGGTGAGGGGCGATTGGAATCCCACGGAGGCTCCCTCCTCTGCCTTTGGAGCAATCGTACTGACAGGTGCGAAGGAAGAGCCTAGAGTCGTTCAGCCCAGGGATTCGCCCAGGGATTCATCAACTGCTCGGAAACAGGCGGTCCCAGGTTTGAATCTAAGTTCCGTATACTGTGAGCAGAGGTACTTTAATTTCCAGAAACTCTCTTGAAAAGACAAAATGGATGAAGACATTTCAGACAAGGGAGACCAGCACCTCCCAGCTCCGATCCTGACACAGCGGGCCTGCATCTTCATCCTGACAAGCCCCTCCTCAGCTCCCTGGCCAAGACAGGCTTCTGTGGTTACCCCATGATGTAAAAGCTTCGCCTCCGGCAGTGGGAGAAGTCTTTCCCGTTTTTCTCCGTGGTGGCTGTTAATTGCTATTTTTCCTGGTGGCCTCCTTAGGAGTGCTGGGGCCTGTGGTCTCTCTCCTCTTGTCCGGTGGCACTGGGAGGGGCCGGGCCCTTGTGTAAGAGCCAGGGGTGATTCTGCCACGTGGTTCTCTGCAGGTTCCTGCCTCCCTCCCTTCTCCAATCTGCAGATGCCCCAAGAGTGTTAAATGACTTTATTCTATAAAGTAACTCGGTATTTTATAAATGTCACTTGCATTCCTCGGGAGCGCAGTGTGAGGAACGTAGCTGTCCTGCGAAGGTCCCCACAAGGCAGCGTTCTGCTACAGTAGGGCGAGCTCTTCGTAGGACGTGTTCAGACAGCGAGAAGGTTCTGCATGGATCCTAAGAGACCTGGGCCATGGAGACCTCATGTTTTATTTAGGAAAACGAGGTTTTGATCTAGAAAGTGATGTCCCCAGCTGCCACATCCAGCCTGCTCTGACAGGGCAGCAAAGGCTCTCGGGAGTTGAAGGGGAAGCCAACTTCCTGCGGAAGTGGGAGGCAAGGCTGATTTTCCACAAATGTCCACAAAGCTGAGGCACGTCACTGCTTCTCCAATCCCGAATGCAAGGTAGCAGGGCAGGGGTCCTCAGTAGTGGCTAACAAACTGGCCGACGTAAAGCGTTCGCACCTGATCCTTCTGCAGGAGGATGGCGTGGGTGGGGCGTGGCCTTCTGTCCCTCACTGTGGACAGGCCAGATCAGGACATCTACAACCCACATGAAGCTCCAGTGGGGACCCAGTGCTGCCGCCCGGCTCTGGTTGCATCTGTGCGTGGGCCGGGATTGCGCGGCAGCCACTGTGGAGGCGACCAGCTGTTCCCCTCGCTGCACATGTGTCCCCTCGTAAACTTCCCGGCAAGCTGGCGGCTTCGCACTCCTCACTTAGCTTTGTTTGTGTTTTCAATGAATCAATGGGATATGGAGACTAATCAGCATATTTAGAAAAATAAAGAAAGAAAAAAGAAGAACTGCTCCCGATGCCGGCTGTTCCCTGAAGCTGGGTGAGAAGAACTCAGCTACGCCGTGGACCTGGCGCAGGAGAGCTGCTCGGGGACCAGAGGGAGCCTGGAGCAGAGGTCAGGCAGGGCAGTGGTGGACAGGAGTCCTCAGGGCGGAGATAAGATATCTGAATGGAGGCTCTCCTGAGCCAAGAGGAGGCCCTGCTCCTCAGCCTGCTCCTCCTCTGCCACCTTCCTGCTCTTCCCCTGCACCTCCCCTGCCCTCCCTCCTTGCAGGCCCCTCCACTGCTCCACCAAGTCGCAGCATGAGCTGTTCCCAGGGCCTTTTCTTCCCAGTCGTCCCACTCCTTGTGCCCTGGTGTCTCTCTCACAGGCTTCCCAGAGGCCTCCCGAGAACGAGATGGGATGTCCCCTGCCTCAGCCCTGCTGGAACGTGATGCCCGCACCCTGTCTCCTCCTATTAGACGGGAAGCACTGCGCGTGGAATCTGTCCCTGACTCTGTCCCCAGCCCCAGTCATGGGGCTCCGGGTCTGGACACCGATGGACTATGGTGAAACGCAGGGAGTGGCGGATGGCTCGGTGGCCCCCCACCCAGCCGATCCCCTCCTAGAGTCCCTTTCTCTCTTTTTACCATCCCTAACAACTTGGCTTATAATAGTCAGAATCCAGAAATAACCAAAATGCCCTATAAGCGACAGCAATAGGAACTGGCACAACCGCACGGCAGTACGCAGGACCAATGGGGAACTCTCGCTGCCGCCTGCAGCGGGCTGAGGGATCTCGACACCTTCTAGTGGGAAAGCGGATCCCAGAGATGGCTTCCTGATGACTCCCCTGATGGGATTCTCGAGACAGAGGACAGGAGGTGGTGGCCAGGGGAGTGTATTATTTCCGACTCAAAAGGGCAGGCCACGGACCTGCCGGGCCCAGATGGGAAGAGGGAGACCAGGGGAAGCAGGGGAACATTTTGCAGGGAGCGAGAGAAGCGGGCTGTTACCTGAGCTCACGCAGCCCTGCTGGAGCGGGTCCTGCAGCGAGGTCGCCGAGTGGAGGGCTGGAGAAGAAGGGAAAGGGGCGTTAGGGGAGGGCGGCCGGCAGAGCCTCCTAGCTGAGTGGGCTGAGGAAGGGGAGCAGTGGAGGCCCGGCCTGGAGGAGGCTGGCTTCCCGCAGCTCATGCCAGGGCCTGGCCGGGACAGGGCAACGTTGTTTAGGCCTGGATAATGCTGCCCACCAGAGCCAGGTCCTGGGCTGGGAGCAGGAGGAGTCGGTGCCTGGGGCACTTGCTGCTGTGCCTGTGGCTGCTTTTCTTTCCGGTCCCTGATTTAGCCACTTGACTTTACCTGTATTTATGTATCAACAGCACTTTCTTAATTGGCAACTCATTTTCTGCTGCTTATAAAATTAGCCAGGCACCATCTTTTCACTCCTAAAACCCGTTCAATCCTGTGGCAACGGGTTTGGAGGAGGGGTGTGTTCTCCACCTTGGGGGCAGCCAACAGCTGACTGGGAGCTGGTCCCTTCCTGGCCCTCACAAGGGGGCAGGCTGCCTCCCCTGCAGACCCTTCCTTTCCCAGCCTGCTCCAGCAAGCCGCCTCACCTGGCCCTTGCTGCTGGCCCTGCACGGGCAGCACACCCTGGCCCAGCTCGCCGTTCAGCCACAACTGCATCCGGATGAAGGGTTCCCGGCCCTTCTGGGTCAGCTTGCTCCAGGGCTTCGGCCGGGACAGCATGTCACTCACACTGCCCTGGGACAGGCCCAGCACCTGTAGTGGAACCAAAAAGACATGGTGGTGGGTGCTTCGGCAGTAGTGTGATACACACATGGTGGGGGTGGTGGGGTGAGGACCCGCAGCCAGCGTGTCTGGGGCCGGCTTCTGAGCACAGTGTGGGCCTGATGGATGGAGACGGCCAGGGGAACAAGCTTTGTAAGATCCCCGGGGGGCTAATGAGCTGGCATGGGGTGGGGCTCTGGACAGGTCATCTCCAGTCAGCTCTCAGGAACTGGTGGTTGGGATGGGAGGCTTGTCCCCCACACAGGAGGAAGCACTAGAAAGCAGGCTCTCTGTCTGGGGGCCACAGGAAAAGCAGGGTAGTGGGCAGAGGGCCTGAGAGGCAGGAGTGGGTGCCGGAGGGACAGGGAAGGCAGGCTGCTTTGTTAATACCGAGCCAGGATGGCACTTAGAAAGGGCCCATGTCTCCCTCGTCACACCCTGCTCACAGGTCGGGGCAGAGGTGAGTCGGTGGGGCCGGGGAGCTGGTGTGGGAGGGACACTCGTGGCAGACGACGGATGAGCCAGCACACACCGAGTCTTCTGTTCCCATATGGCCATACATATGCATGGGCACCACACCCCCCCAGGACACAGATGCAGCCCAGGGATATTCAGGGGCTGCATCCCATCATTCTTTCAAAAAGTTCTCAAGTTCCAGAATAAACTGCACTCATGGGCCAAACAAGCCCCACACCATTAAGTCTCTGCTAAATTTAAGGCTTGAGCACAAATGTCTATTTAAATGTTCTTGAACGATATTTTTACAACACTGAACTAGAAATCTCAAGGGACTTTGGATTCCCATCCCCATTTCTAAGTGTCCCCATCACCTTTGTAAAACCAGGGTGAAGAGTTCACTCTCAGCTGTTGTAGGGACAGTGTGATACCCTGCAACCCGTGGGTTGAAGGCAAGGTGGGGTGGGCGGGGCGGCCAGCTGTGGCCAGCACTCCATCACTACCTGATCTAAGATGGTGGTAAATCCCCACCATCCAGAATCTGTCACCAGGGTGGTGCCAAGAACAGAAAGGTCTAGAAGCCCACTCACAGATGATCCCATTTCCATGAACCAGGGAGGAACAATGTGGAAATAAGGGCAGGCCAGGGCAGTTTGCTGGTGCCCCCACAGGGGTGTATTCTTGGGCAAGTTGTCCCTGGCAGGATGGTACCCAAGTGCCTTTCAAGCTGCAGCAGAAAGGAAGACCTACGCTTCATGCAGGTTTCTCTATTAAGTCCGCTGAGGCTCTCTGCAGGCTGTTGGCCCTCTGTGTGATCTGCCCAGATCAAACCTTGTTTAGGTCAAAATGGCCTGCAAAGGTGCCACCTGGCTCCACCTGGCAGTGGAGGCTGGATCTAGATTGTCTCCTGCCAGCTTGGGGAGGTGCTACCTTCCGCAAGCTTTAGCTCCGTACTTCCACCCACCCCCGGAGTAGTGAGAGGCCCAGAGGAGGGTACAGTGAGGCCCAGCCTAGACCCGGCCACGAGCAGGGCTTGGCATGTGGAACCCAGGCAGGGAACAGCTGCTAGCTGGCTTCTGTGGTTGGAGTGGGAAGCACATGGTGTGTGGTCAGTTAAGATGGTGGTGGCCATCCTCTAGGGTGGACACTAGTCCTGAGCCACAAGAAGGAATGGGAACCCGGCCCCAGTGGAATTCCTTACCTTCTCCCCGAAGATCCTTTGGCAGATGCCATTCTTGGCCAGCTTCTCCTTGACCTGCCGGGTGAGCTCGATGGTGTCTACCTCCTGGTACATGTAGACCTCGTACTGCTCAGGGGTCAGCGGAGGGACTGAGGGCTTCGCGGGCTTTGCCATGGGCACAATAGGGGAGGAGGGCAGGGGGCTGTTCTGGGGTGTTTCGCTGCGGCTGGCTCCGGCGACGCTCAGCTCTGAGCTCTGGGAGTACGGGGACTCGGCACTTGGCCACTCTTTCCAGCACTCTGATGATGACGAAGGTCCTGGGAGCTGGCTGCGCTCGGCCCGGGGCTGGCCGCTGACCCTTTCTCTCCCGCCTCCAGCTTCTTCGGCCTTCGGCTCCTCGGAGGAAGGGGGGTTTCTCCTCTCAGGCTGCACTGGGCTCCACCAGTGGTCCTTCCACCCGCTGCTGCGGCCCAGCTCGCTCTTCACGTGCCTCAGGACCCCTTGTGCAGCGTCAGCTGCTCCCTGAGGGTCCAGCCCGGGCACATCCTGGGCCTCCTTTTTGAGGGCCGGGGCACTGGGCAGGGCCGGGGCACTGGCCTCGGGGGCGGTGGGCGTCTTCTTCAGGGAGATGGGGAGAGGAGAATAACCGGGCACTGTGGGCATGGGCGCGGCCGACAGGAGCTTGGGGGTCAGGAGGGCGAGGTCAGGCTGGGACAGCGGTGCTGGTTTTAAGGCAGGGTCTAGGGCGGCCTGCTGGGCCTCCATTTCCCGGCGGGCTTGCTGCAGGATGGAGCGGATGGCATCGTCAGAGTTCCCGCTGCTGGATGCGGAAGACGGCTGGGCTGGCTCTGCTGGGCGAGGCAAGCACAGGGGTGAAGTTGTGGTGGCCCGCCCTGGCTCTGCCGTCACTCCTCCTGACCCCCACCCAGTGCCCACACAGTGGGACCACACGGCCACGTTCCCCACACCCTCGGGTTAGTGTGACGTCTGTGCATCTCATCCAAGACCGGCACTCTGGCTCCATCGCCTGCTGTCCTCTGCCACACACAGCTCGAGTTCCTACCACAGTGTGACCAAGGGGGAGGCCTGAGACACTTGGGGACATGCCCTTCTGGGCTTCTTCTCCTGGGGAATCTTAAACTCGACATGAACTCTCTGGAGCTATCCCACGGGTCTTGGGGTCTGTCCAACTCCAGACGCACGGCTGTTGCGACTGTAGCCAGGACCAGGGTCTCCCAGAGGTCAGTGGCCACAGCCGTGAACCTCACCAAGGGGCAGTGGGCGGGGGTGGCAGTGCATTTCAGGGGAAGTTGCTGGCCCAGAAACCTGGAGAAGTCCTAAGGCATCGGTGGGCCTCAACATGTGTGTGTGGAATGGCCGATGGACCAGATGGACGACCAACTCGGGCTCCCTAAAATGTGTGTGCCTGGGCTGCTCCTGGTGTCTGGTGGGAGCAGGTATGGGACTGGCCCAGTGTCTGCAGACCATTGGCTCCTGGGGACTGTGGGTGGCAGTGCTGGCTGAGAGCCACTGGACAGGGTGATCTTCAGGAGGTCCCTGGCTCTGTCCCATGTTCCCTGAATCGTGCACCTTCACGTCTAGGAGAGGAATCCTAATAGCTTTGAAGGGGCTAATCCTTTCTGCTTTAAAGGAGGCCTAAGAATGTCAAAGTAACTGTAACGATATCTTTCTTTGGTCCTGAGCATTACACCCAGGGACTTGCGCATGCTGGGCACACACCCTGTCACTGAACTACAACAGTGCCTCCTTTAAAAATTTTTCAGACAGGGTCTTGTGATGTTGCCCAGGCTGACCTCAAACTTGTGATCCTCCTGCCTCAGCCTCCCAAATAGCTGGGATTATAGGTGGGCACCACTGCGCCTGGCCAGCGACAACTCCTGACCTGTGAGACGGCCCTTCTCCAGCTCAGGAGGGCCATATGGCACCACAGATGAAGGGACTGTGGGGTGGGGAGGAGTGGGTGATGAAGGGTGCCCACTGTGCCCTGGGCCTTCTTTCCTCTTGGCCCTGTGATGTTGCCCTGCTGAAGACCCTGGCCCTCTAGCTACTGTAGTGACACAGGCTCCCGGCTCCACTCTGGCCAGAGCAAGGTCTATGCTGGACTGAAAGTTTCATCCACTGCCAGGATAGTGTCCTCTCTCTCTGGGGCCTTTAGCAGAAGGCGGATGGCACTGGAGTTGAGAAACCAGAGTTTCCATCAAATTGTCCTCTGATGAACTTGGGCAAACCATTTTAACTGAGGCTGAGCTTAATCAGGAACAATGGGATGACAACATTTGTCCTCTGGGTTCTGAGGACTCTGCTTGAGCAGAAGGCAGGGGACATGCCCAGCCCGGGCCTCAGGAGGGAGCACTGAGCTGAATGAGCTGTGGAGAGGAAGGCTGAGTGACCGGGGCCAGGAGCCAGAGGGGGAGCCCATGCTCAGCTGTCACAGCTCAGCCGGGCGGGCGGGACCCTGAGGCGGGTTGTGGGGGCGGTGTTTTGCAGAGCGGGGTTCATGGGTCAGAACGGGTGGCACGGGAAGGGGACTCCCTCCTCTCCTGTGCCGTAGCATGGAGCTCCTCCCTGACACTCAAGGCTCAGCCAGAGAAAAGCTGGAACAGGCTTGGTCCTCTCAGAGGACACGCTTCACGGGCTCCCAGTCTGGAGGCAGGTGGCACAGTGGACCCCACCCCAGGGGCGGTGGCTCCTAACTGTCAGTCACTCAAGGTCTGCAGCTGGGAGGGCTTCTTGTCGCCTACTCTGCTTCAGCTGCAGTGGCTCCAGCGTGCCGCAGGGCCCAGTGACCAAGGCCCACCCTGCACGGAGGAGAGGGAGTCTGACACAACCTGCCTGCCGGTTTAAGTTGAGCAGATTAGATTCTAGGCCAGAGGGACTTCTTGAGTCATTTTTGAGAATGACATTAAAAGAAGTGGGGTAATCTGGCGCCTGATGGACCGCTGACTGGCTCCTCTCTGCACACACCAAATGCGTGAAGACATGCCGGCTACTGTTTAGAGAGTGAATTACTGCTGACCATGACGCTCAAGACGGGTCTTTTAATTAAGCTGGGAAGACGGGGGCCGAGGAAGCAGGACCATACCAGTTTTCTGTACTTGAAGCTCCCTCTTGGCTTGTTCCAGGATGGACTTGATTGCTTCATCAGAACCAGTGTCAGAGGCTCGGATGCGGGTGGTGATGTTACCTGTGGGGAGAAGCCACAGCAATGACATCAGATCCAGACTCTGTGTGCAAGATCAGAGCTGCAAGAAGACATCATTCTGATAACAGGCCCGAGCTGAGGCTGGTGACGTGAGGAGGCAGGCGTGGCCTCCCGCAGCCTGCACTGGCAGGAGCGCGACCTCACAGCTGTACCCAGCCGCTGGGCAGGAGGCTTCCTGCCGAACCTGCCTCCTGGGCTCCTACATCACCTGAGCTGGATGTCGCCCGGGGGGTGGGGGGGCTGGGGGTGGTACCAGGGGAGAACAGACCATTTAAAGCACTACAAAAAAAGACGATGTATTCTAAGGCAATATTTTCATGAGTCATTTAAAAGCATCTCCAACAACTGCTTTGGCTTGGGACTATATTTGGTCTCTGTATTATTTTTCCCAAACAGGGAAGGAGGGAAAAGGGTGGAGGCTGAGCCTCCATCAATCATTCAGATGCACCAGGTGAAGAGCCACAAGGCTGAACTTGAACTTTTTTCGGATCTATGACCACACACTGTCTTTTTTGGAAATTTACAGACAAGGAGAGAAGGCTGCAGATTCCTAAAGGACAAGACCATGTTGTCACAGTCACAGGGTGGTGCTCACAGAGCAGCCACACACGCTGATGCCCTGGGCAGCTGAGGCCCGGGGCTGGCCCCAGGTCCCCTGGAAGCTGCCCAGGCATTTTACTTGTTCACCACCTGACTCTACATGAAGCGCCACATTATACTGTTGAAAAGCAAGAACATCACAGGATGAAGCCCCATTAACTATTTGACTCCCAGGAGCCAGGAAGGGGTTGGCTTGCCCAGGCCCACAGGACAACCAACTGCATTCGGAACCTGTCCACCACATGGGACCTTTGACATATTTGAGTTAAAAGTTGTGGGAAGCAGCAGTACTGGCTCGATGTGGTCACCTGATTTTTCTCAGAGCAGTAACTGTTACTCTTCCTCCTGCTTCTGAGAAAACAGGCACAGTGGAATTGGAATCAAGGGGGGCTGGTGCTTGGGGACTAACCTTGGGGACACCCCTTCTCACGTGGTCTGGCTCAGTAGAGCGCAGGCAGCTCAGGAGGAGGGGCTTGGGCATCTGAACCCGTGCTTTGTTTTATACTTACTAGCTGTTTTTCCATCAGGTTCCAGGCCAGAATGACACTGCACAGTTTTAACCCAAATGCACAGCTAAGGACATGCTGCATCCTAGGTTACTGACTGCAAAGAGAAACACCTGCCTGCGACATACCTTCAGACCCATTTCTTCGTTTCGGTACTTCCTGAAATAGTCTGTTCAGGCTCTGGCCTGGATTCTCTGTTGAAAAACAAGTGTGGTAAGAACAAAACAATCAGGGGAATGGTGGCGTCGACGACATGGCTGCGTGACATGAAATCTGAGCCGCCTGTTGCTAAAGAGAGGGCTCTGGGCTTCCTGTGCAACTCGGGAGCTACGAGAAACTTCTAACAGGCCCTTCCCTGGCTGACCGGCCCGTAGAGGCCACTGCTCACCTGCAAGAGGAGGCTGACAGACCTAAGTAGTGGCAAGGTATTGCCACTCAGAGGGCCTAAGGGAGGGAGAGCTGCCTCCAAGCACATCACCCGCCCAGGACCGAGCCTTGCAGCCACCGTCCAGAGACACTCGGTTAACATCACTAGGGTGCTTGGCATTCGTGGGGCACATGGATGTTGCTTGGACTATCTCCCTTCTGGTTGAGTCTACATGTCAGGGTGTTTCAAATGAGGCTGATAAAGTCCTCACCTTGTATCACTGTTGAATTGGCACAGGGACTTCCTGTCCCTAAAGAGGGAAAGAACTCCTCTTATTAGGATGAGACTGGCTTTTTAATCTTTGTATGAAGGGCAGGGTAGGAAAGGTGTTTGAGTAAAACTGCTGAGTATGTTGCTCATGGCAGGCGTGTTTTGGTCATGGTGCTAGAAAAATGACTAACGGGATGTAAGGTGACCACAGGACAGATCTTCCCTGATGGGCAGGGAGAGGAGAGAGGCAGCTTCCATAGGCTGGACCCCTAGCCAGTGCTGCAAGGACAGGGCCCCGTCGCTGCTGCTGCTATGGGGCTGTTTGCTATGGGGCTCGACGGCCCCAGGGGCTGCTCCCAGTGGGAAGCCCAGCGCCCAAGGCCAACTGGACCAGGCCACTAAGCTGCCGGATGTTGTAACATAGTTCCCTCCAGGTCAGTGCGTAGCAGCGGAACACTGAATTCACTAAGAAGGTGCTGAGTGGTTTCCAAGGCCAGCTCTCCCCAGTCTAATGGCTTAGCTCATGCCGGTCCTCCCTTGAGCTCTGGAAATGGTACCTCTGCAAAGAGTTTTACCTGATGTGATGCACAGATGTTTGTCACACGCACAGACACACACGCACACACACAGCCTCGTGACAGGCTCGCTCGCAGGCGCCAACCCCAGGGCGGCTCTCACCTCTTTGTCTGCCTTGGATGCTGCGAAGAGCCAAGATGTTCTGCTCGTCTGAGAGGAACTGCTTCATCTTGTGGAACGGCTCCTTGCCGCGGACGGTCAGCTTATTCCATGGCTTCGGCCGGGCCAGGATCTCACTCACGGACCCTTGAGACAGTCCCAAGACATAATGTCCGAAAATGCGCTGTCCAATATTGTGCTTGATCAGCTGCTCTTTGACCTGTCGGGCGATTTCTGCAGTGTCTATCTCCTCGCCCTCGGAGACGCTCCCAGCACTTTCTGACTGGCTGGGGGATGGGGCCATGCCATTTACGTCTGGGCTTTGTTGTAATGGACTTTGGGAAGATATGGAGTTTGTGCTGTATGGACCTGTTGAAAAAATCATGCTTGTGCTTCCTGCTTCCTGCATGGCCTTGGAGTAGAAGGACTGCATGAGCTGCCGCTGGAGGAGAGAGTTTAGTGCAAATTTTCCTGTAGAAGCCAGGGGCAGGCTGGGGCTTGCCAGGGATGAGCTGAAAAAGTCTTGACTTAACCCCGCTGGTGAGAACTGGTGTGTACCATTAGTATTGGAAGCCTGCTCCCCCGCGTTGCGGGACAACTGAGGAGGAGGGGAGGCCGGCAAGGGTCCAGGGCGCCGACTCTCAGGCTGGTCTTTCCCTTTTCTCCTGGCTGACCCTACAAGGAAGGGCAAACAGAATGCATTATGGGGGATTCAAAAGGGAAAAAAAACCAAGACCAGAATGCAAAGTTTGCCCCACAAAAGGGAAAAAAAAAAGTGCAGATTTTACAAGGGCCAATGAGGTGTGTTGGTTTGTTTTCGATTGAATTTGTAATCAGCCAAACACGGCCCCCCAACACAAGCCACATGCATTCATGTTTGCGCCTTTCTTGTACGTTGCAGCCTGGAGAATCCCCTCAACAACAGTTCAAACTGCTAGAGTGACAAGGAGCCGGTAACACACAGGGAAGTCGACAGGTCGCACTCACGCTACCCCGAGGGCCCTGCCTGAGGAGCAGCAAACACTGACACTCGGGAACAGTGGGGTCGCGCCCACCGCGCTCTGAGGCGAATGCACCGCACCGAGTCCACTCGATCGAAGGCACGCACATGTAAGAACGCAATAGCATCGGAGCCCAGAACCTTTACACGGTTTACCAGCTGCCAAACCAGAAGCACAGTCAGTGACGCCACCACTTTGGGACCAGCAAAGAAAGGCTAAGGATGGGGGACACGTCCCCAAGGAAAACCTGACAAAGGAAGAAAAGCGCCACTGAGCCTAGGAGGGCGGGTGGCCCTTTGAGCAGCCCCTGGAGACCCCCGAGAGAGGTCGCGCTCGATTCTGCCCTGGCCGGATCGCAGCACCACTAGGAAAAGACCGGAAAGCAGCGTCCTCGGTTGCCCCTCCAGGATCTCGCAACGCTACCCCAGCTGCCCTCCGCAGCTCGCCGTGCGCGCGCATCGTGTCGCAGGGTGGGGACGCCCAACACTCTGGCTCAGGCGGGGCTCTCCTCAGCCGGCTGCGCCCCCGCCATGCACGAGCCCCGACTCACGGTCACCCTCGGCTTCCTCAAGACCCCTGGAAGCGAACCAAGCACCGCACGTGAGGCCCCGCGCACCTACCGCTCAGGTCGCTGTTGGAGACGCGCAGCGCGGTGTTCTCAGACTGCAGGGAGCGGCTCTTCTCTAGCAGCAGCACCTCCAGGGGCTTGGCTGCGTCCTGGACGGGGCAGAGCAGGGCTCACCACGGGGCCAGTCTCCCGCGGCCCGGGACCCGCCCCCCGCTCCCCACGACCCCCGCCTCTCAAGGTGTTCAAAGGGCGCTGAACACCTTCACACCCCCTTGAAGAAAGAGTGAATTTCCGGTGAGGCAGTTTTTCTTCCTAGGCTCATCTGGCTTCTAGACAATTAGTCATTCTCTATTCTGTCCCCAAACTCCAGCAGTCTAAGCTGGGGCCTCAATCAGCAGCAGGACTGGGGCACAACCGCTGTCAAAAAGCAATCGTAAACTTTCTTGTGCCAGCTATGATGACGTGTGCTGTCTTCTGGGAATTAGGAGCAAGATTCCACTTATGTTGTAATTAAAAAAAATGAATTTTTAGGGTCTCCCTGTGTTGCTTAGGCTGAACCTCAATGCCTTGGCTCAGACCCTCCTACCTCAGCCTCCTGAGCAGCTGGATTAAGGCATGAGCAGAGGTACCCAGCTTCACAATGTGAATTGTAGGCGGCTACAGATGACAGGCTGCTGCTGTCACCCAGCCCCCACACCTTCTGGGGCGGTGCTCAGGGACTGCGCCTGAGCCCACCTACTGGAGGATGATCTTCAGCTCGACCTGAAGTGGTTTTACTTGTGGACTTATGGGTGCTGGGAAGGGATCTCAGGCCTCAGGTTGCTCAGTGCTCCACTACCGAACCACAGGGCTGCCCAGGGGGCTTCTTGTCCCTGTCCTCAGGGCCCACCCAGGTGAGACCACACCTCACTGGCACCAGTCAGCTGTCTGCAAAGTGCTAACTTGCTCCTTTTAATTAAGGATTGTCTGCTTTCAGTGGCCTGAAGTTTCTTGAAGAACGACTCCTGGGGGTAAGTGAGAGGCCTCACATGGGGGGCAGTGCAGTGTCATGGGCCCTGAGCAGAAATGGAGAGGCGTACCTGCGTCCCAGCTCCCTCAGCTGGCGCGAACTCCATGGACTTCAGGATACTGAAAGAGCAAGACAAGACACTGTTTTCTACTTGGACCTTTGATCCGCCACGCTGGAGAGCATCAGCACCACCATCTCCTGCTCTCCAGGAACAAGGAACTGACAGCTTGAACAGTGTCCCTGGCAGGAATTTAATCTGATAATGTCTCTAGAGTAACTAGTATTCAACTAGCAGTTGGCTAGCAAAACTTTTTTGCCCAGCATGTAAATCATTCCATATGGAGTCACACCAGGTCTGTGCCGAGCAGGATTTTAAAGTTTAATACAGACATCACGTTGCTGCTGCGAGTGGAATGTATTTGTAAAGCTTAAAGGGAAAGAAAATTCTCCCAAGGAAGCCAGAGAGGGGAACTCACTACCCACTGGCTACTGCCCATGTCCTTGCTAGGCAGCCACTGGAGACCCGGGGAAACAGATCAAGATGGCTCAAAGGCCAGGTGAGCACCTCCTCTGCAGCCCCAGATCTGGGAAGGAGCCCAGAGGCAAAGGTGTGGTGATGGGAGGCTTGCCACTCCCCTGTCCTGGGCAGCTCTGACCCTACGGTCACTTGGGCTCCCGACTCTCCACAAGCTGGGGCTGAGTGAGGTCTGGCCCTCAGAACTGCTGTTTCTCCCATTCCTTTCTTTTTGCCAGGACCAGGAAGGAAAGGGGAAGAGAGTCTGTGGGGCCCACGGGAGCTGCCAAGTGCTCGGCCGGGGTGGGCCGGCTACTGGGGAGGTCACTACTCGCAGGGATACAGCGAGTCCACAGGCCCCTCCAGCATCCTGCAGCCATGAGCCCAGCTTCCGCCCATCTGAAGCCCCACGAGACTGTCATCCAGACACCAGAACGTGGGAGGATGCTGCCATCAGGGCACAGGGCACAGGGCCTGGAGCCTGGAGGCCACCCTTGGCCATGGCCATGGGTCAATTAAGAGTCAGCCCCTAGTTCATCTGTACCTCTGCAGGGATCCTCGCCATGTAATTAACAAACACAGGGATGAGGAACAGCTGGTAACTTTATCCTGTGTTACTGAAAATAATAAAAGAATTCTGGACCCCTCGGGTCACACAGCACAGGTCACGAGTGGCCAGGACACACTCCTCTGTCCTCAGAGGGCTTCATGGCACTCACAGTCACGCATCTGCCCCTTGTTTGACATCTTCTAGGATCGTGTGATAAAAGGCTAAGCCAGTCCGTAAGTTCATACAGGCTGAGCATCCCAAGTCGGAAAACCAGAACCCTTTGAGTGCCCCAAGTGGCAAATTCCATGCTGTGGAACTTAATTTCATGCACAAAATTATTAAAAATATTGCATAAAATTACCTTTTGGGCTACATAAAGAAGATGCATATGAAACAAATGAATTTCACATTTAGACTTGGGTCTCCTGCCCAAGGTATCTCAGTATGTATATACAAATATTTCAGAATTCAAAATCCAGAATACTTCTGGTTTCAAGCATTCGAACAAAGGATACCCAACCTGTACTGAAAACACAAACATCTCTACGTTTATATTCAACAAATATTTCTCAATCACCTGTTGTGTGCCTGGCACTGTGGAAAGTCAGAATTTTCTGAGTCCTGATCTACACCCCAGGAAATGTGCAGGCAAGAAGCAGGGTGGCCTTGGCAGGAGAAGGGCCTTGGAGGAGCAGGAGGTTTTACAGGCCACTCCCGTGGGTGGACCCGGGAGAGAAGGCACAGCCTGTGGAGGCAATGGGAGGTGGGGCTGGGACAGGGAGGGGAAGGGGACTTGGGCCTGTGTCCGAGGGCACCTGGTTTATCAGGAAGAGGGAGATCAAGAGCACATTTCAGCAGAAAAGTTCCCCAAGAGGAGCTTTCAGACCCGGATACGGTGGTGGGGGCCATGGTCAGATGCAACAGAGGGCTGCTGAGAATGGACAGGCAGACCAGGAGCCTCGGTACCAGAGGAGGGGCGGAGGACCAAATCCCAGGGTGAGAGGGCAGGGACTGGCCAAGGCTGTCACAACACACTGGCTCAAAGCTAGAAGGTCCAATTTCTTTTCTTCTTCTTTTTAAAAAAAAACCAATATATATATTTTTAAGTCAACCATGTCAAATGTGTCCCTGAGCTGAAATGGGGTGGGGGCAGTGCAGTACTGCTGGGGCTAGAACCACAGAGGGTCAAAAGGTCCATCCAGAGGTGCCAGTAGAGGTTTTCTGCAGCCTGAGAAGGGTCACCTGTGCTGGTACAGGAGCCCAGGGGAACAGCAGAGTCCTGGAGGACGGTGTGACCAAGAGAAGGTCAAAGAGGCCTGAGGGAATGGAACGGATAGAAAACAGGGGACATAGGGGGATGGCCACTTAAAGGAGAAACTGAAAATGTCTGCAAGACAGAGAGTGGCTGACAGAACCAAGGAGCAGGCAGGAGCGGGGAAGGAGGGGACCGAGGCCCAGGTGGAAGGGTCACTTGGAGAGATGGGAGGTGGAGCCCAAGGAGAGGAGGAGAGATTCTGGCACGTGGCTGGCACAGTCCATGAGGAAGAGGATTAGGGCGCCTGTGCAGAGGCCCATCAGGGAGCAACTGGGGCAGAGCAGAGGAGGCCAAGGAGCCCCGGAGCAGCCGAGGTTGGCCACACACCACCGTGAGACCCACGCATCTGTGCAGGCCACTGGGAACACCGTGGCAACTTCCCTGCAGCGCTGCGTGAGAGAGAATGGTGGAAACCAAGGGAAAGGCCAAGGGAACTGTGGGCACCAAGGGCTGTAGGCTGGGGTAGGCCAGGACCTGGGAGCTCCAGGGTCCAGGAGGGAGCTGGCCCAAGGGTGGGTATCAGCACTGGGGGATGACCAGTTCCCAGCTGAGGCCTCACAGAGGGGGATGAGGTCTGGGAGAAGGAGGCCCTGGTGGAGGGAGGTCACGTGCACTTTTGAGTGGAAAATGTCCCCCTCCTCACCTGCCTGATCAGGGGATTTACACCTGTGAGACAAACTCCAGGGTGATCATTTCTATGAAGGTGGTATTTCCCTGAATGTGAGCCCACTGAATACTTTACGTACACCAAGCCTTACAAAAAGGCCACAGAATTCCAGGAGTGGCCCCAGTGCAAACATCCACAGCACCAGGCCCAGGACACTGCAGAGGCAGAGCCCTGGTCCGTGTGCGGGCAGCTGCCCGACGCTGCATGACCTGTTAGCAAAGGGTCCCAGCGAGCACCGTGTGGGAAGGCCCACGGGCATTTCCATACTCACTTCAGTTCTTTCTTCACCTCCTCATAGTCGGCCTGGCCTTTGAGTTTTTCTTCCAGTTGCTGAAAACAGAGAGGAATTTGATTAGTGGTCCCGTCTGCAAGTAGGTAGACGATGTCAACAAGCACACTCCTGTAGAACACGCCCCTGAGTTGGGAGGCGACCCTGCACACACGGAGGCCGACAGCCTGGGTGCCATCGTTCTGACATAAAACTGAGGGTGAAAGGAAAAAGCTTCCCTGAGGTGGAAAACAGAATGAGGAGACTTTTATTCTGGACCAAATACCAGGAAATAGCAAACTGAGGCACAGATGTGAGCCCAGCATTTAGAGAGCAGCGTGTTTTCAGCAAGTGTGCTCTGCTGGCTGGTGTGCACAGTGGCTGAGGACACCTTGGCTGGGACCCCTGCTAACAAGACAAGCACTTTGCTGCTGAGTGTCGACATCACGCAGGCACTGGGAAGAGAGCATTTGTGCTCCTGGAGCCCAGGATATTGGGGTTTGGGGAGTGGATGCCTATTTTCTGGGTAGTTAGGGGTTTCCCTGAGAGAGACCTGAGTCCTGCAGGGAGGCCTGCCAGGGACCCTACAGCCCCCATGGTCCTGCGGGGAGGGACAGCACATTGTCAAGGTGTAGTGCTGCCCACAGCCCTGCCAGGCTTTCTTGCTGGGAAGAGCTGTTGGCATAGGGTGGATCAGTCGAGGGCACTTCCTTCTACAAAGGTGCTTTTGGCCTCCTCCAAAGGGAGCCTGCTGGGGCAGCTCAGCAAATGCTGCAGAACCCAGGGCAGGACCCTGCCAGTCCATGCATTTCCAAGCTCAAGGGGCATGAACTCCACTTTCTGAGGTGCCAGAGCCTTCCTGTCTGCAGGGTTTCTAGGTGCTCCTTTAGGCTGTCCTTAATTCAGACCATTCTGGAATCTGGGACGCCCTTCTGGAATCCACAGTGAGTGGCTGTCCTGAGGATGCAGGCGCTCTGCGGCCACGCCCACTGTGCTGTCTCCTGCTGCCTCCACCAACAATCTCTTGCGCATTTGTTTTCTGTTGCATAAGATTGCTCTCCTAGTTCCCTTTAAGATTTCTCGCCAACTTTATGTATTATGATGGTTTTCTCAGTCATAATCCAATGGGGGGTAGTAGGCACTCATTTTCCCACAAAAGACTCTCAGAAGGTGCTCCCAAAGAAGTGATTATTCCATTCTCTTGCCTGTAGTCAAGTGGCAGGAGGCACTGACGTGACAGCCCTCCCTTGCAGAGATCATCCAGTGTGGCTGAGAAGCAAAACACGTGGCAGAGCGTGGAGCTCACTAAGGCCAGACACAGACACGGGCCGCTGGTCAGAGCCAGAGAGTGGAAGGGACAGGGAGGAAGGGAGGCAGTGGGGCACTCACCCTGCAGCCCCCACCTATCACGCATAAGCTGGGTGTCTCTGGGCAAGTTAATAAGCCTCTCACAAAAAATAGGAACAACACAAGGACCTCAGAGGCCTCCACAGGCCAGGAACAGGGCAGGTGTGGCAGCTCTGTTCCTCATGCTGGGGCTGTTACTGCTGGCATACAGATCACAGGAGGTGTGGCCGCAAGTCTCCTCTGAAGACCTGTGACTGGTTCTGATCAAAAGGTTAGGAATGGGATGTGCACATTTTAGACAGTTTTGTCAAGAGCTGAAGAGCATCCACTGACATCTCTGCTGCCTGCCTGGGGCAGCTGGTGAAGAAGGCCCCAGTACCTCTCTTGCCACCCTCTGATGGCATTTCTTGTCTTGGGCAAACAAGCCTGGGGAGGATGCCTGGTCTACAGAGCACCTACAACCTGACCACCTGGCGGTCTCCTTAGAGAAGACCTTGCTTGGGCACCAAAACTGAAGACCACCCTGGAGGAGGGGGTGGGCCGCAAGGATACCCACGCTCCTGCGGATCTTGAACCGAGACTCGGGGCTACGGCGGACCAGGTAGGAGGAGCACACGGCCCTGCAGCAGCTCTGGCCGCTAAGTGCAGACAGGCAACAGAGGCAGCTCCCGGCCAAGGTCACCAAAGCAGAACCTAGGGACTGTGGTATCTTCCCAGAAGAAAGCACAAACAGCCCTTCTTTAAACTGGTGGGCTTCGCAATGTTTCGAGGGCAGCAGTATCGGGTAGGAACTGCCTTGTTTTGAACTTGGCTCTCTTCCTAGGTGAGCAACTTGTAGTAGGATACTTTCTCGTGACGTGACGCGGGGCAGTGGCAGTGAGCCGCAGCTCCCAGTTATTGCTGCCATCTTGAGGGGCGACACCCACAGCCCCCAGTGTACCGCAGTGCTGAGC
This sequence comes from Marmota marmota marmota, assembly GCF_001458135.2. Taxonomy (NCBI): domain Eukaryota; kingdom Metazoa; phylum Chordata; class Mammalia; order Rodentia; family Sciuridae; genus Marmota; species Marmota marmota. Next base: position 28,517,358 of record NW_026000185.1, read on the forward strand.
TGTGGTGTCTGCTGGCGTGCCAGGAGCACTGGGCCTGGCCATGGACACAGGGGGATGGGTCCAGACGTGAGAGGAGCTTAGGAGCCAGACTTTGGGCTGCCTATGAGCTTGGGTGACTCAACTTGGGGAGAGGCAGAACTGACAGGGGCTTCTGAAGGACAGTGATGAGGATGCAAAGGACCTGCCGCTCCCCACGACCCCGTCCACACTGTGGCTGAGTCAGTCCATCCACGGTTCCAGGAACATAGAGGAGCTCAACGGCCCTGTCAGCTGCTAGGACTGTCTATCCTAAAATCCCAGCTATGACGTAAGTCATAAGCAACTTGATTTAAAGTGCCAAGTACTTGGGCATGCAGCAAGCGAGGCACGCAATTCTAAAAGACTTGTATCTCACTCAAGTCAGAAAACATGGTCCTTGGTGCTTTGGGGCTACTGGCAAAGACCTGTGGTGTATCAGACCCCTGCAAGAAGGGCACAGAGGCCACATCCCTGGGGCCACTGTGGGTGGGATGGTGTCTGCAACACAGGAGCAGAGCTCGGCTCTCCGCAGCGCTTGCCTGTACCCCCTGCTCTGGGGACACTGCCTTTCTGCACCTCCTTTCCAACTGAAGGGAGGCCCTCTCCTTAGGAAAACCCACCCCCATGATTGCTGGGGAGAGGCAGCAGTTACGTACAACTGGGCTCTGTCTACACTGGCCCCAGGTGAGGAGCCCAGGGTCAGCCTGGTGCCTGGATAGTGAGTCCCTGTCTTTCTGGAACCTTCTGAACACCGCAGCAGATGCTGTACGTGCCGTGGAGGGTGCTCAGAACACAAGAGGAGGGGAGAGCCATCCTGCCACAGCCAGATGGTGGGGACAGTGAGGGTGACATTGGAGGGCTTGCTCTTACCCTTGGAGGCTCAGGTTAGAGTGGACAGAGGAGCAGGGCCAAGGAAGTGTGGAGGAGGGGCCTCTGCAGAACAGACAGGTCACCTCTGTCTTTCAGTGGCCATGACCCAGGTCTGACCTGGGCCCTGGGCAGGTGGGACCAAACTGCTTGCAGAGCAGAAGGGACCTGGCTCAACATCAGGCCACCTCAATGGTGCTCTTCACAGTTGGGGAGGTGGCTACTAAGCTGGGCTGTATGTGGGCTACAAGGGTCACTTCACTTGGGGAGCAGGGCTGGGGTGCTGAAGCCCACCACAGACTCCCGCCCCTGATGGGCTCCCCCAGGCACTGCAGAGATGCTCACAAGATTTTACAGGAATCTGCTGATGTCTTGTTGTTCTAGCTGGCCAGAGGCCACCTTGGTTCTGAGGTGGCACTCTGGGATGGCCTCCGGGGTGGTCCCCTGGGGCCTCACCCCCTACAGGCAGGCAGCCCCTGCCTCTGCATCAGGGCCCCACACAACTCCCTCCTCACTCCTTCCTTCCTCAGACCTGCTCTGTGCCTTCAAGACCCAGCGAGGACAGTGCCAGTGGAGTCATGTGCTCTGGACGCCATCTCAGTGACCCTGGGCGACCCTCAGTGATATTTGATGTCAGAACTAACATGTGCCACTCTGAGGGTGAGGCTTCTCTTCTCAGTCACCTGCTGGCTGATGGTGGCTAAAGGGCGCAGTGTCAGACTAAGTCCCCCTCCACAGCCACAGGATGGACACTGGGCCTGGCCTCCCCGAGCAATGACCATCTTCCTGCCTGTTTGCAGGACTAGTGTCCAAAGGGGCTTGGTCATAGTCCTTTTTAAAAATAGGGGTCTGTATCCACGGAACCTCGCAGAGGGAAGCCTGGGCGGAGAACAGCTGGAGCATCAGGCGTCAGGCCCATACCACTTGGTGACGAGGCCATGTGCCCCAAGGGACAGCCTCCACAGGCAGGAGCAGTGAGTCCAGGAAGGGCCACCATCTGTCTCCCACTCCAGTGCCTGAGGGACACAGCAGACTCCCACAGTAGCTCCATGGGACCCATCAGAGCCTGAGGAGGTGGGGGGCGTGGGTGGGAGCATGTGCAGTTGGGAAAGACCCCCCAGGTGATGCCAACACACCTGCCCACTGCCTCAGTGGGAAGAAGTGACCTTTAGAGCATCTTTAGAGAATGCGACTTCTCCTCGCGGGGGAGTGGCACTCCTTAGCTAGCCTTCCTCATAAATACCCACTTTAAATTGCAGCTATTGGTGGCATTATTTTCTCTGCCGCATCGAGCCTAATGCAGGTGACTGTCTAATTATACTGCCTCTGTATGAGAATATTCCGACAGAAAACCACCGAACAGAGAGTTATCAAAAATAGCAGCCTTATCACGGCGGCGGGGTTATTTCATTAATTACCAACACAGAGTCATCCTCTCCAAAAGGCGCTGTGCTTGAGCACTTGTCAGATTGGGCAAGAAGAAACACCTCCCCCTTCAGAGCCTGCCGCCATGTCTACTTAAGGGTCAGAGGCTGCACCAGGAGATGTGGAGATGCGCTTGGAACTGTGCTGGGTCACACAGAGCCCCGGCAGGGATGGTGGTCAACGAGCAACCTCCAGAACCACCGCTCACATGTCCAGGTGGAAGGAAGGAGTCTTGGTGGGAAAAAGATGGGCAGGTTCAGTGTGCGGGTAGTGCCGCAGGCTGTGTGGGTGGAAGGTACTCAAGAATCCTGCCCACAGAGCCCTTGCCTGTGGAAGGCTCCCTCTCCCCAGGTGACTGCCACAAGCATGTGGGTATTCGTCTCAAAGATCCAGGACCCTCAGCCAGATGCTCATGGCAAGGCCACCTGCCATTCTAGAGAACCCAGAGTTGCGTCAGAGGCACAGCACCCTTTGACAAATAGCACCCCAGTTGTAGCCCCCACTGTGTGTCCTGGAGCCCCAACGCTGGCAAACAGCCAAAGGAGGAGAGAACGCAGAGGAGAGAGGGCCATGGGAGAGGGAGAAGCAGCCAGGAAATGCCCGTGCTGGTTAGGAGAGTCCCGTCTCACTCTTGCTGGTTGCTGGTCACCGTCTCTGTGGGGTAAGAGCTCCTCAGGACAAGAGCATAGGGTTGCCAAGGTGACATTTTCCTAATAATTGTCTCTCTGCCTAGCTCAGGCTGCAGATTCTAAGTTACACACATTAGAAAGCACCCAGAGCCCCGAGAAGCCAGCCCATTCAATTACCCTCACCCCTTGGGGTGAGGGAGGTAGGTGTCCTCCTCTGAGAAAGGGGGATGCCCTGTGTCGGGTTTGCTCTCTGAGAAATCTTTACTCCTGGTGACAAGGGGTTAAGATAATTAAAATCAGAGCAGTCTCGTTATTAGAGGATATGTTTTGATTATCAGATCAGACGAAGAGGAGGGAGCGATGGTTTTTGGAAGAAGTATTGCCGAATTGTTTCATTAACTGCACAGTATTAAAGAATTCCCCCAAGATACGGATAAAGAACATTCATTTGTGAAACTGCGTTTCATTTTTTGTGAAGGCGAACATTAAAACCTTAACTGATTTAGAAGAAATTGCTCCATAATGAAAAATGGAAGGTCTAGAGTCTCCGTGTCACGATGCCGTGTGTGGGAGGTGTCTGGGTGGCGCCCTGGAACCGTAACGAAGGGGAAGAAGGCAAATTATCTAATAACAATGCCACCAGGAGGGTCAGAAATGGTCTTAACATGAGAAAATTAGATTTAAATCTAGAAATAAAAAAGCGAGTCCTGGTCCTCATCGGGCAAGCTGGTGAGAGGAAGGAGCACTGGAGATATAATGGCCACATTAACGAAGGATGGGACCAGCTTCCGATGGTCTCCCCAGGTCCGCAGGGCCTCCTCAGAGGGAGCTGAGCACCTGGCAGTTTCTCAGAAAGTGGATGAAATCTGCCCCAAAGAGGCAAAGAAGAACCAGCAAGGGGGAGCTGCAGGTGGCCCTGGTCAGCGATAGACTTGTGCAAATTTGGTTCTGGGTCAAACCTGGTCATGTGTCAAGAAGCAATCTCCATTGAAAAAAAAAAAAAGGGCCTAACTCCATTCTAGAATCACTTTATGTAAGGAAAACTCTTCTTCTTCTCCTTCACTTCTTTTGTAAAATTTTGAGACAAGGTCTCACCACGTAGCCTTGGCTGACCCCTCACGCTCCCGGGCTCCTGCGCGCCTCCTGCCCCAGCCCTAGGACTGGGTGGCTGGGACTTAGGGGTGCACTATCACCCCGGCTTCATGGAAGTTTTACAACTGACCTTAATCCAACTCATTTAGTAGACAGTGAACAGAAACCAGTCAGTCTGTCATGCACTCAGTGAGGGAAAAACCTAGGCAGGCAGAACAGACTGGAGGGGTCCCTGCAGCAGAGCACAAGACCTCCAGCCTGCAGCTGGGCCCCGGCTCTTGTCATTCTTGCCTACCTGTTTGCCAAGGAAGATGCCAGTCACCCTGGCTATGACCCCTAGCAATCTAGGGCCCCAGGGCTGTCTGCAGCGCACACTTGACTTCGCAGACTGTGGATACTTTGAAGTAGCATTACTATTATTTAAAGCATAAAAAAGGTTCTGGGTTCTGCACTTGGGATAGAGATTTAAGAGACGGCCCTGGGAGCTAGCTTCTACTAGGCTGCCCAGTGAGTCCACTTGGGAAGAAAGAGATAACCTGCAGCTCTCTGAGCTGAGCCACTGGGCTGACCACAGGCTTGAGTGGCAAAGGAGTGTCCCCCAGATCAGGGTCAGACAGGGACTTTGTGGAGCACTGTGCTTCCATTTTTGATCCAAGCACAGGAAGAACCAGAGCTTTAGTGGGTGGGGTCCTCTCATCAGAAGTCTGCAGGCCAGCAGAGCTGGACCATGGTATGTCTACACAGATGGCCTCTGACTGTGACAACGCTGTCAGCTCCACGAGGGCACACATTAGCAGGTGGCGTTTCTACCAAGTATCAGGACAGTGGCTCCACATATAAGGAGTGACCCACTGAGAGGGACAAGTGGTCCACGCAGAGCCTGCAGTGGGGTTTAGAGCACCATGCTTGCTGTCGGTGCCAGGCAGGCGAGGGTGCACCGCTGGGCCCCTGGGCCCCCTGCCCCAGCCCTTGCAGGGTCTGTACCTTGAGCGTGCTGTTCTTGGCACTCAGCTGCTGCTCCAGCTGGGAGATCTGGCTGGCCGAGTTCTCCCGCAGCTTGGTGAGGCTGCCCTGGAGTCTCTGCACGTCCTCCACCAGCTGGGCGATCTCCCTCTCCTTGGCGGCCAACTCAACTTCTAGGCTGGAGCGAGTCAGCACCTCTATGGCCTGCTCCTGCGGAGAAGAGGAGAAATGACAAAACCGCACTGGCCTTGGGCAGGTGCTGGGGGTTCCTGTGTGGGCAGTGGAGGGGCAGTGACCACACAGACCTCAGGTGTGCACGGTGAGCTCAGGGCAAGACACTGCTTCCTGCCTTGGCTTGCAAGTGACCTCCCCCACCTTCCCCTGCCACCACCCCATCTACATCCCTGGATTCCTTCATTGGACATTTTCCATGAATGCACCGAGTACCAGGTGTGCGGCAATGAACCACAGGACCAAAGTCCTGGGTGGCGACATGAGCCTCCAAAGCAAGGAGGCCAGGGCAGCCAGCGCTGGGAGAGGCCAGAGGCTTTACCAAATGGTCAGGGAAAGTCTCACTGAGCGGGGGATTGGGAGCCAGGATCTAAGGAGGTGTGGGGGGCAGAGTGCTCCTGCCCGGGGAGCAGGAAGCAGGGCGGCTTGGATGGGAGCCAGGATATTGCTCCAGAACTTGTGTCTTCTACCGCACACTGCGATTTACTCTCCTTTGGATTCATTATTGAGTATCCACAAGCTGAGATCTCGGTTTGACAAATTTGACCCTTAGCGTTTACATTCCCCAAGAGTTAAAAGATGGGAGAAGCACACTTGGGGTTCCTTTACTTAGAAACAATTGAGTTGTTTTCTTTCTTTCTTATTTTTCCAAAGAAACTTACTCTTTCCTTTCTCTCCAAAATGGTCAGCATGGGAAACACCCAGAGGAGAAGGTATTCTAAATAAAGTCACGTGTGATTCTGCTTCCCGACGACTTGAGCAGGGCTTGTTAAGTTTTAAAAGTAACCTCAGCTTCTGAACAATCTTGGGCTTTTCACAAGGAGATGTGCTTCTGGGCACAGCCAATAGGGACAGGGGACAGGGCTCCAGGCACCCTGAGAGCAGCTTAGGGTACAGCATGGAATGCCACCACCCTGGCCCTTCCCCACTCCTGAAGCTCATGGCTTCAAGCCTGGATCTTGCCTGTGCTGGGTAGAGAAGGGAGGTGAAGATGGCAGCTGTGGCCCTGGATGCCAGGAACAGCTGTGCCACGCATGACATGCTTATCCCAGGGTTTCCACGTCTGGGACCGGCCACTCTCCAAGGAAGTACCTCTTCACACCTCCCTGGGCAGTTCAGACCTCCAGTGTGCAGTGCCCAGGAGTGGCTCCTCTGTCTCTTCGCCTTGCTGGATGCCGTCCATCATGTAGCTTACCACCTTGACCTCTGGCAGTGGTCCCAGGGTCCCGAGCATCTCTATGACCCAACCATTCCATGTGGCCCATGTCCGTGGGCCACTGCCAAGTCACCAATGAGCACAGCGAGTCCAGTTCAGAAGTTGGGAGTCAGTGTTGGAAACTGAGGAGCCAACTGACATTTTGGTGACGTTTTTACTGTCTTTTATCAAACTATCAGTGTGTAACAGAATGGAATTTAAAAAACAAAAGTGTCCTTTATCCCAGGGCTTGGAAAGCACCATCTGGGTGCCACTAGGTAGTCTGGCCCCTGAGGGGCTCTGGAGCAGGGAGGAACATGGTAGCAGGGACACAGGCCCAACGGCAGGTGCAGACAGAACCACTCCGTTTATGAGCCTCCCACTGGGGGTGCCTGCCACCAATGCTGCCTCCTCTGCAGTCTATGGAACCAGCCGGAAGGGGTCTGGGCTTCACATCAGGTAAGTTCAAGTTGTTGAATCAGAGACAGTGGTTCAAGTAACTGTCTAAAGCTCAGCAGCTCCTGGCACTGGCCCTGGGCCCAGCTGGGGACCTGGGAGTAGGCAGTACTGAGGGCCATCCACTGAATTTCTGGGGGCCCACCTGGCCTGGCCACAGGGCTGGGCACATCAGCTGATTCTCGGAACTGAAGTCACAAATTCCCTCGAAAAAGCAAAAAAGCCCAGCTGCCTCCCCTAGGCAGGAGGCCCTGAGATGGCCAACCTCAGGGCAGTAAGACCTGGAGGTGCAGCAGAGAAGAGCACCCCACTCTGTGGCCCAGCCCATGGCTCCCTGTCTCCCAGCATGGGGGTACTCCTGGTGGTCCCATCGTGAGGACAGAGGGAGGAGGAAGAAAGAAACAGAAGGGTCCAGGGGTGACCAGGTGCTGCGGTCAGGGAGAGTGTGGGCCTGATGATGAAGCTGAGGCCGGGGAGGGCACTGGCACAGCTCTGGATGGAAATCCAGGCGGCAGAGTGAACAAAGAGGTCAGGGGCCCAGTGGCAGGCGGTTATGCCATCCAGCTCACGACCCAACACATAACCCTCCGTGGTCAAGGAGGGCCAGGGCCACCAGCGCCTTCACCTCAGAGGCTCTACCCAGCTGCAAGGGGATCAGGAAATGCGAGTGTCAGGGTTACCTGGAGCCGGGAACTCAGCGCCCGGGGCAGGGCCCAGGCTCCCCTTGTGATCCCGATGGGGCTCAGGGCGAGACCCTGGCTCAGGCGGGGGGCAGGAAATCCCCGGGTTCTTGGTTCCAGGACCCCCAGGGCATGCTACTTGCCCCCTGGGCTCCGGTGGCTCAGGTCCCGGCAGGACATGCAAGGGTACTTAGCTTGGTCTGAAGGTCCTGGCCCCGGAAGGGCTTCAGTGACGAGCACGCTCAGAGGGGAAAGTGAACACCAGAACAGGTCCCTGGTGTGGGTGTCCTTGGTGTGTCCCTTTGAACCTATCCCCGTCCCTGGCTCCTAAGCACAGTGCTGAGACCAGAATGCTGGGCCTGACCCAGTGGGCGGTCACCTTGTGTCCAGCAGCCACCTTCGTGGTGATGATGAGTGAGCCGCAGGGGCAGGTTCTGGGTGAGGAGAGCTAGATGGGGAGGAGATGGTGGCCCGGGTCTGGGATGGAAGTGCTATCTGGAGCTGGGCTGCCCTTTCAGTCTTGTCCCCTCACCGGGAGGTGAGGCAGCAGGAGTTGGCTTGGCTTCTCCTCCTCATGCCACCTGCTCCTGCCTCCACCTCGAGAGCCAGCTGGAGTGGGTGGTGGGATGGAGGTGGCCCTCTTAACAGGGCAGCTTGTCTAGTCTCCAAAAAAGGGGGCTGTGTGCGGTGTCCAGAGCACTGCGCCCTCGTTTGTCTGCAAACCCTCCACTAAGGTCTCTGTGGACCTGCCTTGCTTGCAGCCCATGATGGGATGGGAGGGGGATCAGGAGAGTGGCCTCGAGCAGGAAGGACTGGGTCCATACTCCAGCTTTTTTTTTTTTTTCAGCAGTGTTGGGGATGGAACCTAGGGCCTCATGCATGCTAGGCAAGCGCTCTGCCACTTAGCTATGTCCCCAACCCTTTTAAAATTATTTTGAGATGGGGCCTTGCCCAGTTGCTGAGGTTGGTTTTGAACTCGTGATCCTCCTGCTTCCGCCTCCCATGTAGCTGGGATTACAGGCGTGTGCCACTGTGCCAGACCGACTTGGTTGTTTCCTAGTGTGTGACGTTAGGAAAGGTAAGCTCCTCTGAGCCCCAGTTTCTTTACCTGTAAAATGACAATACCCAACTTCCCTCTCCTGACTGTGATGTCACCAGGCAGAAATGAAACACGGAGGCAAGGCTCTACTCACTGAGTGTCTGCGCACCTTCTAGGACCGTGGTTCTGCTGAGACGCCCATCATGTCGATTTTGGCCTCTGCTAGATCTGTGGACTCTACTGTTCAGCGGCTGAGTTCTGCCGGCCAAGCCCAATAGACCATTTTCCGCTGGCCTGGTTTCTGTGTTGGCTGGAGCCTCAGCTCGCAGCCTACAGAGGATGTGGAGCCAGGGACCCGCTCCTGGAAGGCTGAGTCAGTGCCAGGTAAACACTGCGCGAGCCAGTGATGAAGTGTGTACACGCCCCGGACCCGCGATGCACTCTACCTGCGAGAACATTCATTTCCTTTTGAAATGTTTTGGTCGCTGCAGTCCAGGACGGTGCCAGAATTCTTTTCAATCAAAACATTTAGCTCAGGAGCCGTGAGACATGTTAGGATAGACGGCTTCCTCTACAGCCCCGAGGACGGCCACAGAGACCGGGGGAGCTGCCAGCCCCAGCACCCAGGGCCTCCTCCCGCCTCAGCCCTTGTGTGTACCCGGTGCATCTGAGCTTGGGTGAGGGACAGAACAGCCTCTTGGACATCTAAGTTCAAGGTATCAAAGACCATGAGTTACGAAGGTGCGTTGGTGCCTTGAATGGGAACTTTTCTCTGTGTCCTAAAACGCTCCAGTCTCACGCTGCATCTGATGTCAATGTAAAGAAAGAAAACTAAAACCGATTCTTATTCTTTTTTTTTGTCTTTGTAGTGCTGGAGATTGAGTCCAGGGCCTCGTGTGTACTGGGCGCACTCCACCTGAAAACCCCAGCCCTGTAAGTATGAATACATACCAGCCCAGCCACAAGCCATTCTTAAAAGAAGCAGTCCTGGCACCGGCCATTTGCTCTAGGTCCAGTCCTGGTGATCACTTAAAAGCTCCAGTCTCAGGAGTCTGAGGAGCCAACTGAGTCCTGGCTCAGCCACTGACCGTGCTCTGGGGCCAGCTGTTGACACTCACTGGGCTTCGTCTCCTCCTCTGGGTAAGGAAACAGCAACACCCTGCTTCACAGGTTAGTGGAATACTGGCTGTCACGAGGGACTTTCCACAGCAGCGAGTTTTCCCGAGATTGTGCTCTCTGTGGAGGGCCCGGTCCTGTTCCTCCTCACTACCCCAGTGCCCCTCACGCCAGGCAGCAGCAAGGGCTCCGCGAGTCTTTGTTAAATCGAAGGACACCTGTGACTGCCAGGGACTCACTGTGGCCATCAGAGCAAAGGGGCCTTAGTTGGGATCACTTAATCCAGTGGTGGAGTTCTGTGTCATAGCCTTGGGGTCAGGGAGCATGGCACCAGCCAAAGAAGGGTGCCCGCTGAGGTTCACTGAGGTCTGCGAGCATGGCAGACATAACTTCCTGACCTCAGGAGACCAGTCTTCATGGGCGGACAAACAGACTCAGGGAAGCTAAGCCGCTGTCCCCAGCTGATGGACACAGAGCAGGGAGGTGACTCTGGGCTCCAACACCTGGGGCTCAGCCACCACACTGCACCAAGCCGAAGGAGTCTGGGAACCTGATGCTCAAAATCTCCTTGACCATGCTGGGGAAGCTGTGGCTATTTGTTACCTTTAGAAAAATCGGGCAAAAGGATGAGACTCATGCCTTGCTCCCCCTGGCTGTGTGTGGCTAGCAAACTCAGGGTGAGCTGCTATTCTACACCCCCTTGGGTTTCTGGATCACTGTGGACTCTCCCCAAGGAAGGTTGCCCCAGAAGGACAGACCCTCGACTGCCCTGTGGAATTCTGGGGAGGCTCCCCTATGCACCCCGCAGCCCCCAGCAATGACCCAGGCTGGGCTGGGGAGGAGCCCTCAGCACTGGGGAGGCATCAGGCCGGCCCAGAGGCTGCGGCGTCTCCTAGCCTGGACCAGGTTCTCCCTTCAAGTTGTTAAAAGTGCAGCACTGGTGCAATGTTACTCCAAAAGAGGCGTCAAAACCCCCAGGAAGAAAGGCCCCAAGGCGAGGGCGCAGATGCCCGGGCGGAGCCCCACAGGCGAGCTACCCACCACATCAGGCGCCTTCTGGATCTGGGAGGCCAGCTGGAGAGAGTGGTTGGCCGAGGAGAGCTGCTCCCGTAAGGTCTCCGCCTCTCGCTGAGCCACCTCTGCCCTCTGAAGGAAATGAAAAGGGGCGAAGAGAGAAAGTACACCCGGTTTAACAACTGACAATTATTACAAGAACATTCATCAATTCATGCCTGACTGACTATAATTGATTTTCCTAAACACTCAACCTAATAAATGCTCGGAAAAAAACATAGAATGTGATGGATTTTTATTTTAAACAGTACAAGGAAGAAATAATTGAGCGATTATGACAGTAATTTAACGCTAGGAGCAAGGAATCCCCTGCTGATACTAATGCTCCGGCCCACTGAATTTCCCAGACTGAATAAATACCAGTGGAAATAGAGTCTTCTGATTCAATTTCTTTCTATTCTCATAGACCGAGAAGATTTTATTGCAGGATTCCTCCTGGGAGTAATTCTCACGGGTAAACAGTGAATTAAAGACACTTTGGCCATTCTCGCCTTAAAACCAGGCGGTGCGGTGGCTCTTTTCCCCCAGTAGGCCTGGCCATCCCCAAGCCGGGTGGAAAGGCCACTTCTTTTGTGAGGGCTGGACTTTCTTCAAGCATTTTTAACCCTTCACCAGGCATCGTTTTTGAAAAATCAGTGCTGGGTTTTCAGCCGGCCAGGTCAGCCTGGGGACAGTGGAGGGTGGGTAGCCAGGGCCAGCACAGATGGTGGCAGGAGAAACGTGTGGCCCTCCATCATCTGCTATGACCCAGGACAAGGAAACCACCTCTGCTGCAAAGCCACCTTCCCATTGCATGGAGAGGACAGCTACGCCACGAGAGGGCTCTGGGGATGGGCCCCTCTGAGCCTCCACCTACCCGTCTGTGCGACGGGAACACATGCCTTCTCCAAGGCCTGGCGAGGTCCTGCCGTGGACACTCAGCACGCGGGGCATGTGCAGAGGCAGCCTCTCAGGCAGCTCACCCCGGCTTCACAGTTAGGTTTAAGACAAAGCCCCAAGGAGGGAAACAGCAGATGACGACATGGGGCACATGGACTGAGGGTGACTGCACTTCCTCAGTCTTCTTTTTTTTTAGTTGCAGATGGACCCAGACCTTTATTTTATTTATTTATTTTAATGTGGTGCTGAGAATTGAACCCAGTCTCACATGTGCTAGGCACGTGCTCTGCCACTGAGCCACAACCCCAGCCCTTCTTCAAACATTTTGCAAGTGACATTCCACCAACAGAAGAGATCAAGGAGGAAAGCCCAGGTGAGCAGGGGTATTTTGTTTTTCTTATCTTGAGCTGTGACAGTGTGTGTCTATTATTTGCAAAGCAAGAACACAGAGAAGCAAGCAGCTGTCCTGCCCTGGTCCTCACAGGCCCATCTACCTGGATGAAGAAGGATTTGGCAGTCTCAGTGACTGAGCGGTGGCAGCCTTACACCTAACACTCCCCACACAGACAAACCAGGACTCCCTGAGCGCAGACGTGGCTGGCGGGCGGGTGGCCACCTGCCCTGCTGTATAGGAAACTCTTGGAAACCCCCTGAACCTAGTTCATGAGGTGCCTGGCCACGTGTCGGTGCCCAACATGTCCTTCCAGAGTCTCTGCTCCAAACACAACCCGGGCCCGGCCACTGGGAAAGGTGGCCACGTGCCTGGTGTGGTGAGGACAGTGAGGGCCATCTCGGTCCTCAGCGTCAGGGCTGTGGAGGATTTCCTTTTTAATGTCAAACATTTCCCTCAGTTTATTTTCAAGTTTCTCTGATCATTGTGCCACATGCCTCGAAGTATCGTCTTCCCTTGCTAGTCAGCTAAGCCCTCGGGCACAGCATCCCGTGACTCTCCAGGATGGAGGTGTGCTTTGACACCCTAAGTCCCTCTTCCTACGCCTGCAGGAGACTGTTCTGCAGCCAGCCAGGTGGAGCCACTGGCCTGACTGTGGCACTAGTTTTTGGGTGGGGCTGGAAGGCCTGGGGGCGGGTTCAGGAGGCATCATCAGGAGAGAGGGATGGCCTCTGTGAAGGCCACGGCTCACAGAGCAAGAGACCTGACCAGCCACTGACCACCCTCCAGACTGTCCTGCGTCCAGTCCCCAAGTTCATGTATGATGGCTCCGGCCTGTCCCTTCCCAGTCACAGCTTCTCTGGCTTGACCTGGTTACTTCAGTGTGACTTTCTGGTTACTCCTTCATTTGGCATTTGGTTGATGTGGCTCATGTGGCTACACAGGCACAAGCCAGAAGAATCACAAGCATCGCAGGTGGAGGAGGGAGCGGGGGACAGGGAGAGAAGGCTGACATGCAGCCGGGACGACCCAGTGTCTGCAGTGATGGCTGCATTAGCTTGCATGGGCAGCTGAGGCACAAAGTGGTCCCCCTCCAGGGTGGTGCCACCTGTCTCAAGGTCTTCCTGAAGAAGTCACAGGGGGTGATTTCTGATCTGACCCCAGACTTGGAGTGTGGCTGCTCAGAGCCATGGGGACATAGGCCACACTTCTGTGAGGCAGACTGGCAGCAGCCCTGGTCCTGAGTGAGTAGTGCTCTGCTGAACCCGGTGGTCCTGAGAGGCACCTCCTGCTGACCATCCACCTTCCTAAGGAATGGGGTAAACACCAGAGCGTGGGAAGAGGAGGTGAGCAAGAGGGTGAGCAGGACAGTGCTGGCCTTCTGGTGTTAGCCTTGACTGCCTGATAGAGAACAGCCACCGGGGCCGAGGGCCAGTGGGGCCCAGAAACCCAGGGCCAGCTATGCCCACCACACAGTGGCATGGCCCGTCTGGCCTCTTTATGCTGTCCTCGTCTCAGAATGGATGACTTTCTAAAGGGACACCACTGGAGTCCCTAAATGGGTCCTCGGTTATCCCCCGTCCCGCCACCTCTGCATCCACCTGGAGGGTAGGAAGGGGCCGAGTGGGGACAGCAAACTGAGTGACGATTCCCACCTCAGATGCTGACAGCCTAGCAGTCACAGGAGAGCTTCTGCTCCCTGGCCGGTGTCACACTGGGTGATTCAGGGTGGGCAGCCTGAACTGCGGGCCCACAGTGCCACCTAACAGGTCCATGGGAAATGCCTGACTCCCTGATGCCTGGCACACTCCTGGGGGCCAGATGGGCGCCCTGGAGGGACACACGTGAGAATGTGACCTGGGAATGGGCAGCAGCACCGGTCAGCAGTGTCCTAGGGCAGGGTACGGCAGAGGAAGGCAGGCCCAGGGCCAGCCTGACAGGGCGAGGACCAGCGGGCAGGGCTGGTGAGGCCAGACTCGGCCTGGCTTTCTCCGGATCGCAGCCCCAGGGCCAAGGCTGAGACAGAGGACCTGTGCCAGCTCAGGCCCCTCCCGGCCTCCTCCTTAGGAGCTCTGATTCCCTGGTTCTGTTGGATGGTGATGGTGGCCCTAGGTTTCCTCTCTCCTGCTCTGTTTGTGTGTGGCCATCAGACACGGGCTTGGGCAGACCCAAGAGGAGCAAGACTCTAAGAGACCCAGCAGCCCTGCAAGCTAATGGGGGACCATGTCCCTCCACGGCATCCAGACTGCTGGAGAGAGCCCCATCGGTGACTGCAGGGAGAGGTGAGGAGGCGCAGAGGAGAAACTCTGGTGTCTCATGTCTGAGCGGTCACTGCACAGGCAGCATGCCAGTTCAGAGCCATGGCCGGCGCTGCCGGGGACACACTGGATGTTGAGGCTGCGAGGAGAGCAACACACCTGTGTACCTGCTGCATGTCACAGGCTGGGGCACGTTTCAGGAAAGCAAACAGCCTAACTCTGCCTGCCACACAGGTCCTCCACGTGTGCGCCTGACCTTGGTGGAAGTCCATTCATGGCGGGGGAACCCAAGGCTCCCAGGGGGCCTAAGACAGCACCATCATGTCCGTGGCTGGCTCTGTGGAAGGGCCCTGGACAGCCCGGGAGGCCAGCGTGTCCTCAGTACTAGGAGTGGCCAATAGAGCCCCAACAGAGAAGCCCCAAGAGAGGCCTGTCCAAGCAACAGATGAATGAAGCACTTCCCTCACTTCATGGACAGGAAGCCCAGGCCTGGGGCTGGGGATTTGCTGGACCAGGTGGGTGGGGAATTCCGGTGTCTGCCCCGGAGCCAGGCACCCTCGCCCATGGGAACGTGAAACCTGGCCCCAGAACGCAGGGCCTGCGAGTTCCTTCTGTTCTGCGCTTCTCTGCCCGGCTCCTTCTCCTCACTGAGGCTCCACTGAGGTTTCCAGCCCCAACCTCAGCCTGAAGGGTCTTCCCCGAAGGCAGTCTTGAGCCATGAAAACCAGACAGGTCAACAGGATCAGGACAGTTTGCTTAGATGGCTTCCTCCTCCCACTGCCCAGGCTGCCCACGACTGGAACCAGGGCTGCTGCAGGGAGGGACATCCAGCGCAGGGCAGACCTGGCGGTCCCACCTCTGCTCCTCTTTACCAGAAGCCTCGGAGTTCTACACCTTTATGGTCACACTTAACATGGGAATATTAGTGCAAGGGCCTCGACGTCGGGCCAACAGGGGTCAAGGAGACCCTCCCTACGGACAGCTGCTGCCTGGGTTTCCATGACGGAAACCAGCACCTGAGCAAGCAAATAGAGCTTCAGGTCTCAGAGAACGTCTTGCTATAAACCTGGCGTGAAATAATGTTCTGTGCCAATGAACTAGTAAATCGTTCCTCCTGGGGGTCCCGGCGGGGAGGCGGCTGGCGCATAGCTCTGTGCAGCTCTGCTCTGGGCCAGACCTCATCTGTGGGGAGTGCCTCCCCTTGGGCTCTGCGGCTTTCTGTGCCCTGTCACCATAGCTACTTAGGGCGCTCCTGGATTCCAGTCTTCCCACTCCCATCCACTCTGCATGGCCATAGAGCCTCCAGAGCATACACCCGTATCCTGCTCCAGCTGCTCCTCGCAGGAGAAAGCCCCCCCGCCGCCTACCTGCCCAGAGCCCCTTTCTCATATTTTAGCACCCCAGGTTCCCGAAGGTATTCCTTGAGCTCTTTTCAGTTGTAGGTGGACACAATACCTTTATTTTACTTATTTTTATGAGGTGCTAAGAATCAGACCCAGGGCCTCACACGTGCTAAGCAAGCGCTCTGTCACTGAGCCCCAGCCCCAGCCTTGTGACCCTTCTTTCCCTGATTTCCAAAGACCAGGAATGGCCCTGAGCCTCTAGTTTCTTTGGTGTTAGGGTCCCCCGGTCCTGGCTGTGGAGTGGAGCCAGACTGTGAAACCGCTTTCTTTACTATGGCTTCTAGTCCAAAATGGGCTTTCCCGGGCATGGACTAATGGCCCCTGAGCTGACCACCCTCTGTGTTCTAGAAACTCTGTAGTGATGGGGTAGCCTTGAGGCTATTAACTCAGGCTGGGCCGTCAGTGCCAGTGTTGCACCTCACAGGGGAGGCCCCTTTGGGGTTCCCTGCCAGGCCTGTCCCCTCCCCCGCACCGCACTCCCCCACCTCTGAAGAGTCTCACAAGGCGAGTAGAGCTCCAGCTGCTGTGGCCCTCTGTCCTCTCAAGTGTTTAAAGTTTTCGGCTGTGTAGGGTACAGTGTGAGGTCCACCATCGCTACACCAGTGCGTACAGTTCAGTAGTGTCAGCTACAGTCACCTTGGTGTGTAACCAATTCCAGAACCTTCCCATCCTGCAAGACAGCACCTCCACCTACCCAACATCCCATGTCCCCCCTCCTGTCCCTGACCTATGTAGCTGTACTGGGTGACTCCATGACCCCATCTCCTCTAGACACCCCGTCCGTGGGGTCACACAGTAGATGTCTTTTTGTGCATGGCTTATTTTCTTAAAAAATGTCCTCAAGGTTCATCTTTTCTTTTCTTTCCCTTTTTCTTTTTTAAGATTAAGACATTCATGGGGCTAAGAAATCCACACAACCAGGAAGTCCAAGTTAGAGCTGCACCAAGTGTCACTGTGGAGTGGCACCTGTCTCTATGGCCCTGCCTGATGCCCCTGAAGACACTCTGAGAAGGGCACCACCAACCGCCAAATGGCTCTGTTACCTGAGGACTGCCTCTACCCTCCTAAGGTCAGTTCTGACAGAGCACCTGACGCTCGCAGACTCAGGCTGTCTGCCGAGAGACCCGGGCTTACCCAAAGGTGCCAGTCCAAGGGGGCTATGCCCATGGCAGGCCTCGGGGGAGCCTGGGAGGAAATCTGAGAAGTACAAGCACAACCAGGTGACAAAGATGATGCACTCCTCTCAGCAGCTACTTCTAACTCGGGCTCTGCCACGTGCGGCCATGTGGACTGAGCCAGGGAGGGGCCGGCACAGCAGGGCAGACATTGGCAATAGCACAGTCTATAAGGGGCTGGTGGCAGGTGCTCTATGACCCTGTTTCTGGGTGTTTCCAGGTGGCCAAGAGCACAGCCTCCAAAGTTAGACTTCGGGGGTCCGGGTCCTGGCTCTGTACCTGACCAGCCACTAACCTGCTTCCCCAAGTGTACGGTGGGAATCCCGACAGCACTGACCTCAGTGGACAGCCGTGTGGCTGTGTGGACCGGGCCTAGGCAGAGGCCAGGGCTCCAGAGCTCTGACTAGAACCGGGCCACTCACCCCACACGACTCCACCCCCACCCACCCCTGCCCCATCAGCCCCAGATCCAGGGTGGGTGTAAGGCCCAACATCACACCCGTGGTGAAGTCCTGAAGGGCCGGTCCCATGCTGGAGCTGACTTTGCCGCTCTAGCCTGTGGGGGAGGGGACTTGTAGGGGAGGGATGTTGAGGCCCTTCCCCAGTGCTGGCCCTGGCCTGGGAGAGCAGTGCCCACAAAGGCGGGAGCCTGTGGGGCCTCTGCAGGGTGGGCAGAGTTCAGGGAGCCTGGAAAGCGCTCTGCTCCAGGGGGTGAGGCGAGCATGCTCCCTGGGCGACCCGGGGCCACCCAGCTGAAAAACTGAGTGAGGAGAAGCCGCAGCGCGTGAGGCCCACCACTGCGTGGCTGCTTCTCCCACAGTAAGGAGCACACGTGGGGGACTCCTGTCCCTCTAAGCGGTGGCAGCACCATCTGCTGAAGTGAGGTGCTCTGTGACCTGCAGAGGGCAGGGGTGGGGTGGCTGGACTGTCCAGGCAGCTGATGTTTGGAACCACCGGATCCTGGGCACCTGTTCTGTGCTGGGCATTTCCCAAAGAGCATGTCTGACCACTGGGCACCGGGCAACAGGGGCTGCACCCAGCTGCCCCTCCAAATCAAGAGACTGCACCCCCTGGAAGGTGGCTGTGAAGATGGCTCTACCATGTGACTCTACCATGTAACATGTGCCGCAGGGACAGAGGGTCTTGAAAAAGAAAAAGTAGCCCCTCTGGAGTGGACATGGATGACCAAGATGCTCCGGTCATAGCAAACCTTTGCCAGGCAAACGAAGCTGCGAGTTTCATGTGTTTTCCAATGTCACACAACATCACCATGAGACCGACACGACACCGTTAGGTCAAAACACCAGAACAACCAGCCTCCAATTGAGCGCGAGGTGGCCGGGTCATCAGGACGGGTGCCGCTGCAGTTCTGCCCAACGCTTGCGGACAGCCTACCTGGTTTGCTCTTTCCAGGTCGGTCATGATCATTTCGATCTCGTCGGCCCTAGGAAGGTGAGAGGAGAGAGTGGGTTAGCTGACGACAAGGCAGGCTCAGGAGTGACACAGGACAGGCTTTCCGGCTCAGTGCTAGGCAGGACATCACATTCACTGGGCGAGGTGGGGGTCCCAGCACGGGGGAGGGAAGGACCCAGTAGACCCGTGAGGGGTCCCAGCAGCCACAGGGAGGAGGTGGGCTCCTGCTGGGGGTGGCCCGCCTGTGGCATCGTTCTTCTGATGACCTTCTGTCTGGGGAGCAGAGACAGAAAAGGTAAAATACACTGTGTTCTGGTAAGCAGAGCTCTGGACAGAGCGCTCTGGGGAGACAGGGGGACGACTTCTCCTGGGGAGAGGGAGTCCGGGAGGCTTCAGGGGCAAAGGGGCCAGAGGAGGAGTTGGGAAGGGCCAGGTTAGGCCCTTGGCAAAAGGCCTTTGGCAAAGAAGGCTTTGCCAGGACGGAAGGGACAAGAGCAGGCAGTCAGATGGTGGGAGGAGGGCCGGGGTGGAGAGGCTGTGGGGGGGCGCTGTGGGGGCAGGGACACGGCTGGGCTCACTGCACCCCAGCTTGCCCCTAGCAGCACAGTCTCCAGGGTCTTGCTTTTGTGTTTCAAAGTCCTTCCTTGGGCAGTGTGAGGCCAGCACGTGGTCCTGACACATACCACCGTAAGTGGGGAGAGCAGTCCCTCAGGGAAGGCTGCCAACGCCCATGGCCTGTGGTGGCTGGAAGAGGACACAGGGCAACCCACCACCCCCTTGAGACAGGTTCTGCTGACCGCCTGTGAGGACACAGGATGAGTGGCTGTGACCCCAGAGAGGTGCCAGCATATCCTCGGAGCCCAAGACAACGTGACGGCTACCAGCCCTGGCTGGGGCTCTGGGCCCTGTTCTCTGTCCCGTGTACCTGGGCGCCCTCTGTTGCCCACTTCCACTGTGCCACAGCTTTCCCACACCCAGGCTCCTGCCCTCCACCCAGCCTTGCCCAGGGCTCATCCCCGTGGCCCTGTGTCCCCACAACTTCCACCTTGAGCAGGAGCCGACTCTGCTCAGGCCCTGCTACTCCCAGCCCTCCCCAGTCCTTCCAGGTTCTGTCTGAGGCTGTGGCACACGCCCTCTCCCTCACTGGCATCCCCAAACACGGTGAGCTCTCTGAAGGCCAGGCTGAGTGTCTCCTTGGTACCCGGTCCCTGGACTTGGCCCTGTATCTGGAATGGGCCAGAGGCCTGCATGTGCCATCTGCCAGGCCCAGGCAGGTCCACTCCCTGGGACAGCCCAGGGCACCCAGGCAGGTGGGTCTCAGGGTCCTGAGGAGGCATGTGCTGCACAGGGGACCCGCCCTCTCCTCACACTGAGCAGGTGCACGTCTTCAGGTCCCTGGACTGCCCAGTGGTCCAGGCCGGGGTTTCTCCAGCCCACCTCTGCATGCGGGGATCTGAGGCAATCTTATCAACTCCCAGTGGCCTGGACACCTTGGGATCAGGTTCAATGCATTGTATCTGAAATAGTAGCTGCTTTCAGACTGGCCCGAGTAAAGTCTGGAACAGCCGTGGAATGGCCTAGTTAAATGGAGCTATTTTTAGGACGGTTTCATGGGGAAGGCAGTGTCTCTGTGAGATAAAAACCCAACTGGGCCCCTGCTGTGAGGTGCTGGGCGAGAGCAGACGGGGGCAGTGGGCTAATATACGGAACAGTCTATGGGGCCATCCCACGCCCAAACTCCACGCCCCTGGGGAAAAGCTGCCGAGCAGAGACGTTCTTAATAACCACGGAGGATTAAAACACATCATTAACGAGCCAAGGGTCCTAAACATGAGAAGAGGAAGATCGGAGTCCAGGCAGAAAGCCACCTCCTGTCCCCACCGCCTGAGGATGAAGGACGCAGAGCTGCACCCCAGCAGGCACAAAAGGAAACAAAGCTATGACTCCTCTCAGTTGTGCAAGTGTCACACACAATTCTGAACTTTAATCAGGCAGTTCTTCATCAGCAGTGAAGGAAGCCCAGGCGCACATGGCGGATGCCCCAGACGTCCCGGACACCCACCATCCGCTTACTGGTTCACGGGTTCCTTGAGTGTCTGACACCTCACGCCTTATGGCGCCAGGAGGCAGGCAGAGACCCAGACGCGGTTCACGAATCTCGCCAGTGCCGCGTGGCTGCCGAGCACCCCAAGACAGACCTGCAGGGAGAGGTCAGAGCCGCCTCTCCCTCCCTCAGAGGCACCTGCAGAGCCGGCTGCAGAACCAGCGGTGCCCGCTGGTCTGGGTGAGCAGAGGCCCGAGTGCATGTCCAGGCAGGGACTTCTGTGAATCGCTCCCGTTGGTCCTTTGTGGGCTGTTCCCAAGTCGCAGCTAACCTCCCTGGGTCGACAATGCTTCCTTTGCTCTGTTTGAGACTCATCGTTCGGAAGTGAGCTGCTTCTGTCCTCGGCGTCACTCCACCTTTGTCTTCTATTTTGCTCTTTTCCTGCAGCCTTCTGGAGGCTTCCTGAATAGGGCCTGAGTGCTTGTGGGCCGTGCCGCCACTCAGGGCTGTGCCCCCCCTTCCTGCTTTGCTCCTCTGGGTCCTCTCCAAACCTGTTGTTTCTACCTGGTTCATTTTCCCACGGAGCCTACCTTTTGCTTTACCTAGTTTTTTGAGTCCATTTCTCAGCCTGATTTGTTCTTGTGGCCCATCTGTCCCCTCAGGTCACATGCACCAAGGGGTGTGGGGTCTTTCAGAGGACAGCCATTTTACCTCTGGGCTCTGATACCCTGGGGAGAGCCAGCGACCCCTTGGGGCAGTGGGTAGGTCAGGGAGGTCAGAGAAGCAAGCCCTGTTGTGAGTGCCAAGATGAATGGAAGAGAAAGACGCACAGCAGGGGTCCGGCAGGTTTTGCTGAAGAAGGAAGGGAGGGCCTCTGGCCCCCAACTGCTCACTGATGACTCCCCTCAGCTGCCCCTCCACCAGGAATCCGTCCAGCCAGAGCTGGGCCTCCCCTTCCCTGCCAGGGGCAGCAGTGCCAGGAGGAGGCCTCCTGGGTGTAATCCCCATCCTGGACATCTGGAGCAAAGGGTTGGCTCCCCACCCCTTGTCTGGGAGAGCACCAGGAAGAGGGGTTCCGAGAGGCTGGCCTCACAGAGGCATCAGGGCTGGGCTGGGGTGCTGAGGGCTGGGAGTGGTGCCCTCATAGTCTTGGGTCAGGGGGCCCAGGTGGGCTTGGGAGCTCCCTGCAGATGTGGAGACTCTGGCCTTGGCTGTTCATTAGGATTCTTAACGTCTAGGAAACTATGCCTCATATTTCTGAAATATTTCAAGTCACTTATAAAAAGTTAGTCACATTTAAACAGGAAGGTGCCTTCTCAGCTGTCTGCAGCAATCCCTGGAAATGAATTTCAAGTTTTCCATCTACAGGTCAGTTTAACTTGGGTTCCTAAGCAACTGCCGAACTGACCAAAATACTGGGCGTGCTAACGACCTCTGCCCTAGCCTTTCATGGGGACAGCAGCTCCTGTCCTCCCCCAGCTTTCGGAGGACGATGACCACCCTGAGCTTTGCCTCGTGGGGCAGGTTATTCAAACCAGGTACGGTGCTGACAGCTGGGCCCAGGGGGCTGCAGCTCCTGACCCCGAAAGGAGACAGTGTGGGGAGTGGGGATATCCCGCAGGAGAGGCCGAGTTCAGGTCATTTGCAGGATCCCTACTAATTTTTTGGAGGGGCATTTTTTTTAAAAGGTCAAAGAGAACACAGCTCGCTCCAGCCGGGTGGGAGCTGAAGCGCAACGGGTAGCGGGCGGCGTATGGCCCCGGCACCTGTGAGCCTGGACCAAGAACAGCCTCTCTGTCTTTAGAACCCACTTGCACACAAAGCGGCCACCCACGCCTCCCAACATCCACCCTGCCAGACCCACACCCTGAATCAGCAGGACGAGCACACCCCTAGGTGAGTATCAGCCACCAGGAGGGGTCCTCAGGCGGGGATGACACACCGTGGCCTCTGTGGCCTCCCTGGCCCAGCCTCCAGATGCATTTCTTTTCATTCCACAGGCTCCACGGCCGCCCACCATCTGGAGCCTGACATTAGTCTAAAATCATTTATTTTCCAAAGTCCGCAAGAACCGCACATATTGTTTGCTCAGCAGAACGATTTATTATAAAAATCTAGTTCCCTCACCTTTTTACGAGCTGACAAAACAGCTTCCCCTGATCTATTAACCTGGGCTGCATTATGCTCTGCTCCGACTCCAGCGGCAGATAATTTCAGTTTGGCCCGGAATATATAGTTCATTCATCCGCTCCCTGCACATCATTCCAGGGTATTCTCTGGGCGAACACACGATTTTTATGAGGAACTTGAAAGGACGTGGTCAAGGTTGATGGAAAGGAAATTATACCCACGCTAGACACAGTGTATTTCCTTTCACATGCGCCTCCTGAGTGCTGGCGTCCGGCACCAGGGCAAGGCTATGTGCACTTCAGTACCCAAACAATCACAGTGCCACCAGGAACTGCTAAAACAGAGAACACCCTGCCCTCCATATCTGCACATTCCACATCCAGTTGGATTCCACCAACCGTGGATCAAAGTATTCAGAAAACCCTGCACCTGTTCTGAACACATATAGTCTCTCCCCTAGACGCCATCCCCCAGTGATGCAGCACAACTATTTACATAGCGACTGCACAGGGCCGGGTACTGTAAGTCACCTAGAGACAAAGTGTTATCCCAGTGTAGATTCTGGTATACCTGGGGTCCCAGAATCCATCTTCTTGGGTATGAAGTGACAGAACGACATCTGTGTGTCTACGGGGCAGCTGAGGGAAGGAATAGGACGGTCTTCAAGAGCAGTCAAGTCAAAATCCAAAGAGGCTTGGTACCAGATTGTGCAGTTCTTTAGCGTCAAACAGAGAAATATCTAAAGATGGAATCTCCCTGCTTTAAAAAAGACCCCCTAATATGTCCAGGACACACACTCTCCTCGGCACACCTCTGTACCAGGAGTGAAGTGAGTCTGTGGCTAAGGTGGGTTCTTCTCCTGACAACCTGCGGGCCAGGTTGGTGCAGCCAAGGGGGGCTCAGCTGGGGGGGGCTTGCTGGACCCAGCTCAGGTGGGGGGGAGACAAGGGATGGGCCAGGGCTGGGCTCTGAGGGGGTTCCTTGGTGATGGGGCTGGAATCCCCTCCATGGGGAGATGCTCTGGCCACGTGGGAGCAGCTGGGAAGGGACAACCACAGAAGGTGGATGTCACTGGAAGGAAGGGCTGGCCCAGAGTATGACTGTCCCTCCCTGATGGGGTGGGGCAATGACTTGGGAGGCCAGTTGTGCCTGCTGAGTGCCTTCTGGGTGCCACAGGAGGGGACAGATATCCCAGGGGGCGACCTGCTTTCTGGCTAATGCAGGAAGGCACACCCTCAGCAGATGTGCACTGCCCCCCTACTCCTGTTACCTTGCTGGAGGGCATGGGGTGGCAGGTACAGAGACACTGTGATTCAGTACAGTGTCGCTCCAGGAAGAGGGACAGGGCTCTGCAGACAAAAGCAGGGACCGTCTCACAGAGGACAGGACATTCTGTTCCCGAGGATGAAGACGAGTTTGCTGGGCAGAGAACAGTGGGGCTGAGGGAAGTGCTATCACTAGAGAGGAGAACTGACCACACAGCGGGGCCTGCTGGGCTCTGGGCCAGCTCTGCCGTCCCTCCATGGGTTTTCACGTTCCCAGGTCCTCACCTGCACCCAGGTCAGTGCAGCCCACCCCTCCGGCATCTCTCACTTCTCGTGAAGGATGGCACTGTCTCAATTCCAGGACCACCACAGACACAAGGGGGATGGTGCCTGGCCAGCACCCAGCGCACCCTGCGTGGCTGGCTCTGGGCTCTGTATGTCTTCATTTTGGTAAAGGAACATCCAGCCGTTCCTATTTTATTATGACTTTTTAATAAAAGATGGTATTGATTTCATTAAGTACCTCTTCAGCATTTATGGAGCTAATGAAGAGGATTTTCTCCTGACCTGTAAAACAGTGAACTGCACCTGCCCTCTGCCCCCACCTGGTTGTGGTGTCCTGTGCGCTTAATGAGCTCCTGAGTTCTATTTGCTAATATTTTATTTAGTTTTTTTTCATAAATATTTTTATATGAGATTGGCCTTTGGTCTCTTTTGTCTTGTCTTGGGTGAAGCCACAAAAAACATCTGAAAGCGTCTCCTTCTCTGCAGACAGGAGGAGGAAGCCATTAGGGCTCGGATGCATCAGCCCAGGCACACAGCACCCGTGCCCACCTGCTGGTTCCCACGCAGGGCTGCAGGCCTGGTTCCCCGGCGGCCCCCCTGCCACCTTTGCTCCAGGAGGCAGGTCCCCACCACGTTTTCCTGGGGGTTCCCTGAGCAGCGTCTCCACAGGGTGACATTTCAGTCCCAGCCCCCAGTCACAGCCTGGCACGGTGCGACTGGGGCCACGAGCTCCTTTTCGTTTCTTCCTCCGAGAGAGACCCATCTTGCAGGCCGGGTCCCTTCAGCCCTGGGGTCAAGACACCGCAGGGAGAAGACAGTGAGTGGAAAACTCCAGAACCACCTCCCACGAGCACCTGAGCTGCTCTCCCAAGGTTATTTTCCACTTTTCAAACACCATCTTGTCTTCCAAACAAAGGCGCCTGAGTGTGGGGTGCGTCCTCATCAGGGCCATTGTGCCGCAGGTTCTTTGTTTCTTGGAGGCAGTTTTTTTTTGAAATCTTTTAGTAACATCCATTTCATGTAAATTTCTTCTGTGGCTCAATCAACCGTCAGCCTCTCAGATTCCTTCACTCTATTCTGTTCCTTGAAACTGCCCTTCCTGTCCTCACCTTCCAGCTCTGTGGCCTGGGCTGCCGAGATCTCCACAGGTGGCCTGTCCTCTCACCAAGGAACCTCAGCTTTAGTGGACTTCTGGAAGGCCTCCCACAGCCCACTTCCCACCGTCCACTCGGATGGCCTTCAATGTACTTCTTCCTGTCTGGAAGTGTCTGCTCAGGATCGGCTACTGCCTCACTCACTGCTGTCATCCCAGAGACTACAGGAAGTGCTTTCCAAATACCAGGTGATGGAATATGCAAATTAAAATGCAATTTATCAATTATATATGCAGAGTGCTCCATGCTACCTAAAGCCCAGGCTCTCCAGGCGAGCACCAACTCACTGGTGAGTGCGTTGAAGGGCGGAAGGCAAAAGGACTATCTGCCAAGCTGCAAACCTGACTTAAGGTCGACGGCCATCTCTGCACAGGGGAGCAGGGCACTCGGCAGTCTTTGAAAGACAAGGTGAAGACAGCTGTGGCTCCAGAGTCCATTGGACTGCAGGTCCCCATGGGGGCTGGCCTGGGAGATGGGAGAGGAGAGGCTTTCCTGATGGCTCTGGCTTGTAGGATTGGCCGGGTCCTCCACTGACCATCCCAGGTTGAACGGGCTCTGGAAGCTGTGGAGGGGAAGGTGACATTGCCTGGCATCCTCTAAGCCCCTGCCTGGCTGCAGGTGTCATTTCAGAGCGACCCCATGGTTTCCCGAAAAGGGCCTGGGTGGGAGATGGCTGTAGAGCTCGATGTGAGGGGCAGCCTTTAACTGCCCATCAGTGCCACAGAGGACCCCTCAGACAGGCTGGCTGCTGCCCAGGGAATGACCCTCAGTGTGGTCAGAAGCCATCTGTGACGGTCACTCAGGCTTCAGTTGTCCACAGGCAGGGGCACAGGACAGCTGCGGCCCTGAGAACTGGTTCACAACATGCATAGCTCCTGCTGGTCACGCTGCCAAGGCCATCGGGGGCCTCTGGGGATAAATGTCGGATCCATCTTTGAACACTTCTTGCCACTGCCCGGAGCTCTAAGGGAGGCAGCACACAGGAAAGAGAGGAATACCTTCTCTCCTTCATTCAAGTGCCACGGAGTCATAGGATGATGGGGTCGCGAAAAGCAAAATCAGAAAACCTGGTCTGAATGGCAGAGAGCCCGAGGCTGGCGGGGAAACACTGAATTCTCCCTTCAGTTCTCTGGCCTGGGGCAGGTCTCTGAGCGGATGGGACCTACAGGAGAGGCCTTTGAGCACCAAGCACACAAATACAAGAGTCTTGGCTGCTGTTGGGTACGGGAGTCTCCCGCCTCTGGTTACAACTGGCTTCCAGTGCCACCCAGGAAGTGACGCCTGGCCCCAAAGTTCCATCCTGAATCTGACCAAGCCTCTATGTTCAGCTACAAATTTACAGGACAGGAGAAGGCAGAGGAGCACCCTGAGCACACCTGGGGATGTGATTAGCAAGACCCAGACGGGGGGGAGCCACTCTGTTGCGAAGACCTCATTTCACTCAGACTGTGAGGAACAGAACAAGGGAGGGTGGGAGGTTGGGGACACGTCTACAAAATGAACAGGACTCCAGGGCGTTGGTATTCCAACCAATTCCAAGATGTGGCTCTTAATTGGATTCTGATTCAAACAACTTCAGAAAACAAAACAATTCCATGATGTTTAGGGCAACTAGAAACTTCAAGGTTGACCAGATGTATCTAGTAATACCAACAGGTTTTTAGTACTGTGGCTACAGTGACAAGAGGCGTCTTTGTGGGCGTGTACTTGTTAAACTGCTTAGAAATGACCTGGAAGGAGCTTCACAAGTCAACAGGAGCCAGGCAGGTGAGACGGACTGGCAGGTGGCGGGCTGTGCAGTGGGTACCCGGGGGCCAATGGCACAAGCGTGCCCGCTCTAGTAAGCTGGAAATTAACATACAAAAGTAAACAAAGGCCCTCCAGGACAGGTTCTACCGAGTTTGGTATCCCTCCACTGTGACTTGTTGACTATAAAGTCTGTCCTGGTGTTGACTGCTGGCAGAAATGAAATAGTGAGACACGAAAACATTTGGGCACCAGATGGAAGCATCTAGAAGGATGTCGCTGCACTGCCCTGGGAAAGAACACGGACAGGAGGCATGGTCCAGGTGTGGGAAGCCCAGCTCTGCCCAGCCCACCCTGATGCTCATATTCTGAGCCTCTCCTTCACTAGTCAGTCTCAGGGGGGAAATGTACATGGCACACCTCTGAGGGAAGGTGATTTTAAAAACCATATATATCTATTTTTCTTTGACACAGAAAAAAGACTATTAGCTGAGAACAGAGAATGGGAAGAAAATGAACCCTGAAGAAACACCAGGTCCCAGGCCACAGGGCCCAATGGTTCACTTCCCGCCCCTGGTGGCCTGCGCCTGCCTCCTTGGAGCCCTGGGTGACGGGCCCGTCCACACTGCAGGACTCATGGCACACAGCAGCACCAGCAGGACAAGAGACCAGGCTGCTGCCACCTTAGCTCAGATTGCAAAAAGGTACCCTGTGAGGGCTGATTTCCTGTCACATCATCGTTATTTTGTTAACAGCCTCCTTCACATATTTAGTGCTGGACTCTTGTTTTGCCAACTTTGTCAGCAGCTGGGGGGTTCCCGTGGGGTTTGGCTCCCCTGTCTGGTCTCCGTACCCCGGGGGAACAGGCCTCTGGCCAAGAGGCACCAGCCAAGCTTCTGCTGCTCGAGAAAACCCACAGGACTGCAGTCCTGGTCCTCCTTCCCCCCTCCCCTGCCTTCCGAGGACTGGGGCAGGACGGTGACAAACGGCCCACGGGGAGCAGCTAGCCTATGGCAAACCTTGCTTTTCCTCCAAAGTGAGGGTCTCTAATTACCTCCTGTCTCCCCTAAGCACTCCTTGGTGGGAGCTGCCATGCAAGGGGCTGGTGGCAGGAAAAGACCGCCACCTGCATGCTCCTTGTCACTCTCAGCTTCCAGGCTCGTCCCCAAGTCCCAGCCAGGCTGACTGCCTCGGCCCATCAGTTGGTCCCCTCCACACCTGTAGCCTCAGAGTCACTGAGTGTCCTCCCATGCCCTGCACTTCAGGCAGTGCGGTCCCCTTCACCCTGCATGCCTGGGCGCATGACGGGGCAGGCGACCACGGAGGCAGCGTTGTGTCTGAGGACAGCAGCCTTCCTGCCCGCCCGCAGCAGCCTAAGTGCCTTTTTTAGGGTAACTTGAATAATTCAGCGGCTCCTATGCCACTTGTGAAGTGTTAGACAAACAACTCAGATGGGCCAGACTTGCTGGCCCCACGAAGACCGTCCCTTCCCTTCATTCTGACCTCATCACTTTGGCCACACGTTTCTGAGAACGCCCTCCATCCTGTGCACTCACTAAGACACCGCAGAGGAAGCACACGATGCTCAGATGCAGAAGGAAATGGAAAGGTTAATTGCACAGCAAGTCTCCCCGTGGCCAAGACAGCGTGCTGGGGACCCCGCAATGCCCGCCGCTCAAAACCCTGGGAAGGAAACGTCTCAGCCACGTCGGGCTATGGAGTAATTGAGATTTTTATTCACATCCAAGCCTTAAGAGTTGTCTTCCCACTGAGGTCTGCCATTCACCTCCTACTCCACTCTGAGCCTACGGATTCCATGCCTTGTCTTAAAGCCACTTCAAACACTTCATAGTAGTGCGATAAGAATTCTAAGTAAAGAGGACAAAAATCAAATGACCTTCCTGGTTTCCCTCTAGAATTTGTTTTGGAAGGACTTGCGCTGGACAGGCCACACCTCTGTCCTATGTTCATGGCTAGATGAGCACGGGTGAGAGCCTCTCCCCACCAGGAAGACACAAATGTCAAGTAACTGGCTTGAAGCCCCGGCTCGGTGTTGTCACTCTGGACAGGAAATGGATTCGATCAGTTTTCAAATGACAGGGCTCCCCAGGGTTCCCCTGCAGAAGGACCCCAGATACCAGTTGATAAATTTCTGAGTTTAGTAAAAATGAAAAAGGCAGCTAGATCCTTTAAACAGGCAATGAGAAGAGTGTTCCTGTTTATGTAGGTCACCTCCTGGATCTATCTGGCACACCTCAAGTTTGTGAAAAATATTTACCATATGCTCGGGATGAAGGATTCTTATCACTACTTGATAATCCTGCCAACCCCACATGCTTTCTGAAGGCAGCAGAAACTCTCTGGAAAATCCAAGTATCTTTAAAGATACTTGGCAGGAATTTGTAGGTTCAGAGTGTTGTAGAAGAGCCTGGGTCTCATCAAGGAGGGAGTGTCCAGGTGATGGAGGGTCATTTGTTGCTTTGATGGACGTGGGGTGTGGCAAGAAAACTGGCACAGAGAATTCAAGAGGGTTTCAGGAGGGCTGGGTACTTTTCCACCTGAAGGTGGTATTCAGTATTAAAGGGGAGACGCACTACAGGTCTGAGGAGAAGACTCCAGATAATGAATTCAGTGCATCTTTGTGAATAGGCCAGAAAGTTTAAGACAGGGACACTGTAAATCTGAAAGCGAGAATCAACAATTAGAGAAAATGTAAGTCAAGAGAAGAGTTGTATCAGTGAATATGGGCAGGACAAGTTCACCCCTAAAAATAAAATATGTATTTGAAGAAAATGCAAACTCTAAGAACATGTAGCAGAAAGGTCCTTTGAGCGAGAAGGCACAGACTTGACTAGATTTTTAAAAAGGACTAATGACGTTCAGATTCTAAGCCACGCTCCCCAGCACTCCATGCAGTCAGGAGAGGTGGGTGCTGCTGCGGGTCAGCAACAGGCACAGTGCCTGAGCCCCTGCTAAGTGACAAGGTGAGGAAGTCCACAAAACACGGAAAACAAAAATGGAATACAATGCAGTATACACAGGTGTAATTCTGTTGTTAACACGTGGGACAGAAAGACCACGTCCTGGTCAAATTTAGGGCGCGGGGTTGTCGCTGGAGCTCGTGGTGAATGGCAGAAAGAACAGGGATTTGAAACCAAGAGCCTCCATTTACTGTTGTCCTAAAAGGGTCTGAAGTCACTATCTGCAGTGATGTGATCACATGCTCACAGAACCCAAAGACCCCCGGCAGCAACTGGGCAGAGGTGGTCGGGGCCACAAGCAGGGCCCATGTTTTTTGGCAAAGACAAGAAAATAATCAACTTTCACACACCAGTCATTATTAATATCTGGAAAATGAAATCAACGATCTCTCTCATCTACAGCAGGGATATAAATATTAAACATGTGGGAGTTAAAATAACATGGCATAAATTCCACCTATAGAAAATCGAATTATAAAATGCTACTGGCAAAGAAAGCTAATGATGACATTTCTTATTTGCGGTAGCATTAAATATAAATAAGGGTAAATTTATCTCTGAAGTTAATTTATAAAACTTGGTAAAATGACAAGATGTGTATGGAAATATTAGGTGGGCTTTTAAAAAAACCAGCAAAACAACAGTAAACTAGTTGTATATGACATGAAAATAGAAAACAGGTATCTTACCAAAATCGTGTGGAATTTATTAGAATGGAAAATTAGACTGCTAGAATGAAATTGCAGACAGAAATCAGACGTGTAATTATTTATGTCTGAGTTGTCGGATGTAAAGTGCTGGTGGAAGAAATCACAGGACCACTGGGCGAACTGAGGGTACCTTGAAGAATGATAAACAGTGAACTGCCCCTTATGCTATCAGACCCGGTTAAAATAAGTCATAAAAAAAAAAAAAAACCCAAGAAAGTAGATTAGAAAGGAAGGACCATTTCCTATTATTGAGACTATATTAGAAATGATGATTAAACTGATGAGTCCTATCTTATTCATAGATAAAGTGGTCCCTTGGTATCCACAAGGCATTTGTTCTAAGAAACCTGCAGAGGCTCAAGTCCCTTTTAAAAATTGGGCAGTATTTGCATAAATCCCAGGTACCTCTTCCTGTCGACTTTAAAGCATCTCGGGATG
The DNA here is from genome assembly GCF_001458135.2 of Marmota marmota marmota. Taxonomy (NCBI): domain Eukaryota; kingdom Metazoa; phylum Chordata; class Mammalia; order Rodentia; family Sciuridae; genus Marmota; species Marmota marmota. The sequence goes on from NW_026000185.1 coordinate 28,548,415, forward strand.
ACCTACAATTCCTGATACAATGCAGACTCTATAAATAATTGCCCCACTGTGTTGTTTAGGGAATAATGATAAGAATAAAGTCTGTGCATCTTTGGTACAGATACAATTCTTTTTTTCTGAATATTTCGATCTGTGGTTGGTTGAATCTGTGGACACAGAACTCAATGACATAAGGGTTGGCTGTACATGATTCTCCTGGACAACTAAAGCCACCAAAACTCAAGCAAAAAGAAAAGCAAGCGATGGGTAAAGGTGATAAGTGGCTCCAACTCAGAGCACAAGCAGAACTGCTGGGCAGCTCCAAGGCTGCAGGGAGACACACAGCCATGAGCAGAGGGAAATGCCAAGCCTGGTGCCCGCGAACCCATGGAGCTGGGCACCACGAGGCTACACCCAGCAGGGAAGACCCTGTGGTGTGCACGTGTCCTTGTCCTCTGCATCGGCCCTGAGGTTCCCGAGGTCTGAAGGAAGCTGTGCTTGCTAGAACCCAGTGCTTTCTGGAAAACACAGACAAGGGCAGCCTCAGGTCATGCAGTGTGGGGTGGGGTAGGAGGGGACCCCAGTCTCTCTGCTGCTGTGGAAGGGTTCCTTCCTCCCCTGGGGCCATGTGTGGGGGACAAAATGGCATCTCTGTTCCCCTAAGAAATTTCTCATTCTGAAAAAAGTATTTTCAGGAGTTATTTTTCTAAAATTTGTTACAAAACCCCAGAAATCACCAAGATGCCTGTAAACTGAGCATGGTGACCTCAGCTTTAATTCTTCAAGAGAAGAAAATAAAGTTTCACCATGAAGACTGCGGGCTAGTGGATGAGAGATGTAAAATGGGGTGAAACGATGTCAAGTCACGCCTGAAGGACCACGAGTGGCCTCTCCTCTGCAAGCTGCTTTATGTTGGGCACAGCAACCTGACACCTGTGTGCCCAGATGTGCCCTCCGAAATATGCATAAACCTGTGTGTTCTAAACTGTCTATGCAGTGACCAAACTCACAGCTCAGACTCCCTTTATTGCTGTCAGACGGCTGTGCCACAGGCAGATCTCGGTCCTAGGAGCCCACACGCAGCCCTGGGAGCTGCCAGCTTCCACGAAGATCCAGACCAGGTGTCTGAGGCATGGCTGACCAAGCCCTGGCACAGCAGCCTGGTGCAGGAGACCCGTTAGCCCCGAGGAGCTCCTGCCACAGGGAGGCAGACGCTGCTGCAGACAGCACTCTGTGGCCAGGGAAGGCAGCGCGGCTGCCCAGGGCTCTCTCCAAGGCAAGTACAACTGGAGGCGAAATCTGGTCTCTGCACAGCACACACTCTCTGTGCTGCATCTTAAAGTGGATTTAACTAACAATTTCCACACAGATTTTGCTTGAAAGATGCACACATTGGAGAAGATGTTCAAGGAGATATTTTAAGCTTGGTGACTTGACGCTTCAGAGAAGAGGAACTACAATGTGAACCAGTGGCTCTGCGGGCACCAGTGTCCTGTGGGAGGCACCGACCCCCAGACTGACCCTCAAGGCCCTCCATACGAGGTCCATCTAATACAAGGTCAGCAAAGGAAGTCAGTTTGCTGAGTTCTCTCCACGAGCACCAGGTTAAGAGGCTGGTTCCCGTTACAGAGGGTCACGCAGGCACAGGAGGGTGTAGCGGGGAGGTGGGAGGCTGTGCCTGTGGGGGAAGGGGCCCGGCTGGGAGCTGGGGGATGGCCTGGAATCCGAGTGTGAGGCACTGGCTTCAGGGCACCGCAGGGCCACGCAGGCGGAGCTGCACACCAGGCTGGGGACTTTTCTTCGGAGGCAGGAGAACAAGGCACAGAAAATTCTTTCGCAGGGCAGATTTAAATGGGCTCAGGTCTACATTTCAGAAAAAAAATAGTTTTAGCTGATCCTTGGAGGAGGACAGATGCATCCAGGGAGAACCTGGCAGCAGAGAGATGTGAGATACTGATGACCGTGAGGCCAAGAGATGAAAACGAGCCAGGATCGTGGCTGTGAGGGGGAGACAGAGATGTGAGGCGTGCAGGACAGACACCTTGTGGAGGAAGAATGGACCTGAAAATACAGAGCTTTCTTGGCTGGAGTATTGAACTATTTCTTATTGATTTCTAAGGGTTCTTTATATATGTAGTAGCCCTCTCTGCCACAGGCATTGCAAATATTTTTGCCCATCCATCTTTCTTTCCCTCCTTCTCCAAAGAGCTTTGATTTCCCTTTGTGATTTCTACTTTTGGCATCATGCTTAAAAAGACCTCCTCCGTCCCTATGATATAAATACCCACCTAAAAATTTCTCCTAAGTGATTTTATGGTATTTTTAATCGAAATATTTAAAACATCTAGGCTTTGATTTGCATAGGGCTCAGCTCTGCTCTATTATTTTCTACACAGTTAGCCGTTTATTCTCCTGTGTGTTGAAGACTTCGTTCTTCTCTAACTTTATTTAAACTCAAGTGATTTTTATATACAACTTTTTCTTCTTAATTTTGAAACCTTCAAAAAATACAGAAAGCTTCCCGAAGAAAATAACAATCAACCATATGCCCACGAACAGAATTAGCCACTTAACACAACTGGTCTCTTTCCCATTGTCAACGGCAAGTTCTGGACTTCTAATTACACTTGGGCTTTCCATGGAAACTGGAAAGCACCCAGGAATCTATATATTCTGTAAGGCTTACAAATTGTAAAGCTTTTTTTTAAGGGTGGAAAGATCACTGAAATGCATCAAAGTAAAAATAGTCACACTTAAAAAGAAATAAGAGGAAAGGTAAAAATACATGCTAGCCAATAAGATTTCAAGAGTATGTTCTACTTCTGTGCTCCAGGCTATTTTGAGAACATTGCAAACAGCACGTAATTTTGAATTTTTCTCCCAACTCCTGAGGGTTACCTTTTGGGAAATGAGAGGGCACAGGCGCGGAGGCTTGGGGGTTAATTCTTCCTAATGTCGAATGCCCCCGATCCATGCTCTGCTCATCAGAGCATTAAATCTTAGGCTCAGGAGAGCACTGCCATAAAGCTCTGCATTAAAAATTCATACCGCAGGCTGCCTTGAGCGTGCTCTGGCTGGAAGGAGGGCGGCGGGGAGATATAAGACACCCCACTGTCTTTCTGGCAATTGGAGACATTCCTCAACAAACAGCACCTCAGGAAGAGAGCGCCAGGCAAACAAGCCGGGAAGGAAATCAATGGCTTCAATTACCAGTCTCGCCCTCGATTCCGAAAGGAAGCTCCATTCTTCAGGCTGGTTCCACAAAGTTCTTAAAACTGTGCCACAGGTACCAGGACAAGGCCAGACATCCTTGTGGGTGCGTGGATGTTCAGCACCCCTCCACCTGTACACCAGCCCCGAGAGCCCAGGGTTCCAGCCAGGTGGGCCCAGAGCTCTCCTAGGATGGGAGGGGACACATTTGTCCTCATGTTTGTATGTTACAAGGCAGTTGCAGCAGAGTTCCCATCTCCAGCTGACTTGAGGGGTGCACTGGCTGAGACGTTCACAGCTTGGCAACGGCTGACTGGGCACTTCTGGTCTCCAATCAGAACCCACCTGGCAACCAGGTAAGATTTCAGGATTCTGAGTCCCACAGGAAGGTGACAGGGTCAGGGCAGCACACCCCAGTCCCTGCTGTGATGAGCCAACCAGAGACCCTGTGACCAACAACCATCCACAAGACAAATGAGTCCTCAGAGTGAGAGAGACCTGGGGTGGGACACAACAGGGGCCCTGTGGATCTCAGCAGGTAGCAATGCAGCCACTGCTGACTGAGGACGTGCTCACAGACCCTCCGTGTGACACCAGCTCTCCTAAGTGGAGACTAAGTCCTGGGTGAGGAGCTCGAGTAGCCTGCCCAAGGTCACTCAACTCATGCAGCCAGGAATCAGGGCCGTGTGAGCCCAGGACCGGGGCTCTTCCCAGCGAGGTTCACTATCCCCCTGGGCCCTGGGAAGGCCTCCCTGCAGGCCATTTCATAAACAGAGGCAGTATCTGGGGCTCTGGGAAGCACCTGGGAGATGACGCACGGGAGGCTGGGAAGAGGGCTGGCCCTTTGATCCTGCTAGCCACCAGTTCCATCTTCTCGTTTCTCTAACGGGGACAGTGCAGTGCTGCTGCCCAGGGAGGAAAGTATTAGGCCACCCCAGAACCAGGGTCTCCCAAGGCCAGGCCAGGCACCACCAATGTCCACTGACTTTCCCCAGCAGTGGTCTGGTCACGTGCCCTTGCAGAGTTCTAGGCCTCCACGCCCACTCATCTGAGGACGGCCCAGAGAAGTCCCCTTGAGATGTCACAGCCACTGACCCAATAAAGACATAAAAAGAGTGAGGACAAAGCTTCCTGGTGTCATCCCACAGACTCCTGCACAACAGGGAATGCAGGGCACGAGCCGGGGACACCCCTACCTGGCAGAGGCCAGGCAGGTGCACGATGCTTTTGAAGACCATCTAAAGACATGCAGGAAAGAGGTGCCTCATGTCAAGCAAAGAGACCGACATCAAAACTGCCTGCCAGTGATGCCATCGGTAAAAGAAAATTAAAGACAAAGTCAAACACACAGAGGAAGCTGGAAGGAGACATGCCAACGTGTAACAGTGGTCCCTCTGCCGTGGGGTCACAGGGACCCTGCTGTCTTCTTTGAAAAATCTTTTTGAGGTTTTTAAATTCTGAACCAGAGACACGACTGGATTTTGTAAATAAAAGTAATGGATGTTATGTAACAGGCACTGACCTCTCTGGCTGGGGCACCAACATGCCACGGGGAGGACGTTCCTCACTTCTGCCAGCCTTCCCTCGTCCCTTCACGGACCCGGACAGTGTGAGGCAGGTCACTTTCTCCTTTGCTACTTCTGAAGCAAAGATGCACTGAGTCACAGTGACCGGTGAGGCCAGGGCCCTGCAGTGACAGCCAGGGATTCCCCTCCCTTGGTCAGAGCCACCAGCCTCGGGGAATTGGACTGGGGCAGAAGGTGGTGAGAATGCTCCGGGGCTCTGGCCTCCTTCTTGGACATCGAGAGCTCACCTCTCCAGAGTGTAGGTGTCCTTGCCGGGCAGGGTGCGGGCGAGCACTGGACCTGCTCGGCTGTGCTGGGCCCTGAGCTGCGTGCTGTCACCATAAAGGTTCACGCTGACCCGCTCATTCTGCAGGCATCTCTGCTGGCGATGATCAGCACCCGGGGAGGGACATGAGGAAGGCCGCTTGCTGGCCACTTCCATGTGCATCGCAGGCTGCTCCAGCCCCAGCCTCTGAGCCATAGGAAGGCAGGACCCTCACCGCCCAGCTATGGGTCACCCAAGGCCACCTTCACCTACAAGGTGACATTTCCCCTCCACAGTCTTTGTGCTCTTTTCAAGTCCCCCAAGATTTACCTTGATGATAAATCAGAAAAACTTTAAGGATCTCTAAAAAAGGTAAAGTACTGTAAAAGCAAGGTAGGCAGGTCCCAGCTACCAGGTAGGCTGAGGCAGGAGGATGGCTTGAGCTAGGAATTTGAGACCTGGACCACATAGTGAGACACTGTCTCAAGTAAAGAAAAGAAAGAAAGAAAGAAACCCAAACTCAGGTGACCATCTGCGAGTGGTGGCTTCCTCTACCTTACTCTCCCAAAGGACACTGAGCGAGCAAGGCCACTTTATTACACTCACTAACTGTGTGAGCTGTGTTTATGAATATGTCATAGCTGTGGCCTGTCCCTGCTCAGGGGTCCTAGGGCCTGACCCATGCCTGCCAATTCTCACTGAGGCTTCCTGATGTCCAGACCCCTCGGGAGTCCAGAGGAGGTGAAGGGGTCCTTGGCACTCAGAAGAGTTTCTGCCTGAATTTGGACCTGCGAAGCCACTTCCTTCCTGGCCTGGAGAGGTGACCAGAGCAGGGCTGAGCTTCAGAGGTGGTTGCTCACCAGGCACGGATTGTAGGTGTGAAGCAAAATACTTGTACAGGGACGGAAAATCCCAGGAATTCCACCAAATGCAAACTCTTGGAGATAAAATGGGGAAAAAAGGCATCACATTTTCCCCTCCTAGTCTGATTTCGTGGCTCTCAGGGACAGTGGGTTCTTTATTCGAGTCCATATCCTTGAGATTGTAAAAGTAACTGCTTCTCTATTTTTAGGGAAATTAATCTGACCAGGATAATTACAGCAACTCTGTACTGGAAATTGATGACTCATCAAAAAGACAGGAAATAGAAAACATTACGTTCTTAAAGGTACAGGAGGGACTGCATTTCAGGACACTTAAGTTGGTCCTTTCAAACTCAATGGGGACAAGCGCTGCCACTGCCGTTTGTCTCCTGTGAGGATCAAAACTGTCGTGTGATTCTCAGGCTTAGTCAGCTGGGTCCACCTAGCCCTCGTTTCCAGAGCCTTTCCCATAAAGAAACCATAAAGAAAATAAAGAAAAGACCCATCTGCACGAGAGCTCTTCGGGTGGGGAAGGGGCAGAACCCTGTGGACCGGCCATTGCCTGCTCAGCCCTCCCACAGATGAGGCAGCCTCAGGACACTCTTGGTGTCTTTCTGCAATGCTGGGAGGGACCAGGGCCTGTGCGTGCTAGGCAAGCCTCTCCCCTGAGCCACACTCGGCCCCAGAGGAGCTGTGAAGACCACCATGGTCATGCATAAAGAGCACCGGACACTGTGCCCAAGGGAGGCAGCAAAGGCCTGTGTTCCTGAGGGGCTCCTCATCACACTGCACAGCAGGAGCTCACTGGACGGCACCAGCAGCTGACACTGACACCCAAGGACCCGCCGCACTAGCCACCTGGGTGTGCTTGCGCAGGCACATGGGCTGCTCTCCTCGAGTCTTCCTGGGCCCCTTTCCTCATCTTAAGTCCTGTCTTCTGGCCTCTGCAGGGACGTGGAGGTCTCTATCCCTGTGTGGCAGGGTCTGGCTCCCCTGAACAATTTCGATAAAGCCCTCTGCTGGGCTGGCTGTGGGACGGTCTTGTCTTGCTCAGGGCCGGCTGCCTTTTGTGATAAACCTGAGCCACAAACACGACACAAAGCAACACTCCAAAGCTGGCCCACATGCGGCTCCTCCCATGGATGTCTCTCTTGTAACACGCTATGAAACTAGCGATATACAAGGCTGTTCTTTGAAAAGAGCACAGAAGCGAGGAACACAACCAAGTAACTTTAACAAGTATGAAGTTTACTGGCAGGAAAGGTCTGGGAGGTGCAAATTCTCCTAAGACTAGCACTAGCTCTAAAAAATGTAGCATTTCGGTGCAATTCAATATTTCCTTTCTTCAGGGCTCAGAGGCCTCCCCCCCCGCCACGTGTTTGGAGGAATGTAAGAGGCTGACTGTGCGTGCTCTGCTGAAGCTCCCTGTCACCCATGTCTGGGGGCAGAGCAAAGAGGAGGCCATGGATAGCAGTGAAGTGGGAAGTCCTGCTTGTGTGTGGCCAGGAGGCTCCTGGCATGGGCAGAGGCGACCTGAACCCGAGGGCAAGAGACAGCTGTGTGGCACAGGCCCAGGGAGGAGGGCAGCGGGCGGCCCAGGCCTCTCCCAGAGCACCCGTTTGTAAAGGCCCAAATCCACACCCCTGGGCTCTGTGACTCTCCAGGCTAAAGTCTGCTGAGGTGTTATTTCCATCTGCTAAGAGACATGGGGAGAACTGGACAGGGTGACCATCTGAGGAGGTGCATTTTCATAGGAAAAAAGCAAGCAGAAATAATTCATTTATTTAACCCAGAAATGGCTCTAATCTGAAGCGCTGCAATCCGCTTACACAACAACTGTTTTGGCAAGCCCCTCCACGTTCCAACAAATATTAAACTGTGCCTGCCATTTGTCTAAGGAATCTTGCATTAATAAACATGAAGAAGAGCACTTTACCTCCCACTCTCAATGACAGGACAAAACAAAGACCAGCTGTGTTCATCAATGGGGCCTTGTTCTGCGCATAAAGGCTAATTACATTTTGCTTCAAGCCTACACATGGAAAACTTTACTGCTGCTGTCCCCGTCACAGTCAGCCCGCGCTGTCCCAGCTGACGCATGGCGATGACTGCCCTGCACCAAGGGGGGCCTCAGGATGGGGCGGTGTCTTCCACCTGCAACTTCATGCCAAGACGGCGGAGGTGAGAGGGGATAGTGGCCCTGTGGAGGACAGGCAATGTGTGTCCTTCGACTTCCTGGTCCACCCCCTACAAGGCCGCTGCCTCTAGAGCTGCATTGGGCCCTGGCGCAGCCGCTGTGGACCTCCCCTGGCTCTCGCTGTGCCCGTGCTGTGCACATGCACCTTGCTGCTCCCTGTGGCCACGCAGTGACTGCACCTTTGCCAGGCCCCAGTGCAGGTGGGAGAAGCCAGGCATGGAGGCAGGGCAGCCTGTCTGCAGAGCCCGGCTTTATCCTGCCTCCTGATTCCTGCCTGCGATCTGCTAAAACAGAGTCCCTCCCTCACCTCCCACTCCCCGCCCAGAGGAGCACTGTTTTAAGACCATGTGTACAAAGATGTGTCCCGCAGGGGCTTCCGTTTCATATACACGAATAAAAGCACGCTGAGCTAACAGCACATGCAGGTTGGACCCCAAGCGGAGCGACATCATGAACCTTTCCCAGGACACCAGGGACAGGAAGGCAGAGGTGTGCCTTGTGTGGGACCCCGAATACTGAGATAGTTGCTTCCAAAGGTAAGAGAGCAGTGCTGGCCCCTCCACCTCAGGCCCTCCTCTGAACTTTCTGCGGCTAACTACTTTGGGAACCATTCACGGTAGGCGTCTGGCCCAGTGCTGCCTTTTGTTGGCATCTGACCTGGGAAATGCCCAGCTGCGCCTACGCCTAAGCCCAGCCCCATGTCCCTGCAGACCCACCAGCTGGTTCCTGGGAAACTCAGATAGGCCTGGCCCCCCACAGAGGTCCTCATCTTCAGCCTCAAGTCCCAGCTGCTCAGGAAGCTGAGGCAAGAGGATGTGAGAGCCCGGGAAACCCAGGCCAGCCTGGGCAACATGGGACCCCAGACGAAGACGGACAGAAAGACGAAACCAAAGTCCAGCCCCGAGCCCTCCGGGAAGGGGTGTGGAGTAGTTCCCTCGGCCCCCCTGGTGTCAGAGACCTCCTCCTCCCTCAGCCCCCTCTCTAGGTGTGGCCTGGGAAGGCCAGGTAGGGTGGGGTGGGGAGGAAGTTTCTGTGCTCCACTGGTCAGAGGCACCGCTCCTCTCTAGGTCCCTGCCTTCTCATCTGCTCAAGGCCAGGCCTGGGCACCGCCTGCCAGCACTGTCCCCAGGCTCTGCACCACCCTTACTCCTCCACCTTGGGAACAGGCTTGCCTCTGCCTGTCCCCACACGAGTGCTCTGCCTCCATCCTGCAGGGACCCTGCCGGACACCTAGCCAGTCCTGTCCCTTCAATCTCAGATGTGGCCACGCTGGATTGCAATGGTGTCTTCCCACTGAACCACAAAAGCTCAGGATCTGCCCCCGGCAGAGGGCGCAGTCCAATGGAGGCAGCTGTCTGCTGAAGTCAGGACGGACCCACCGCCTGGGAGCCTCACCCACCTCTGCCCACGTTGCTCGCTGCAGCTGTGCTCACTCACGCCAGGCCCGCTCCCACTGGGCGAGACGGAGTCTCTCACTGTGAGCTCCAGCAGGGCCACAGCCACCTCACCATGTCCTGGAGGTATCCTCAGAACAGAATCACCAACCTCCACGCTCTTGTGCGTGTGGTGCTGGGGACGAGGGCCAGGGAAGCGCCTGCCACGGAGCCACATTCCCAGCCCCGATCCTCGGGATTTTTGGCTTCATTTCCCATAGTTTAGTGAAAATCAGCAAGCAATATGCTAATTTTTATTTGGATTTTGGGGGGAAGAATCTTTGGGCCTCACCATGCACCAGTGTGATAGAAAGGGCTAGAACTGTTCGCTGCTAGGTCCACACCAGCTCCCACGGCTTCCTGGCTGATGCCAGGGTTCTACAGTGGTCCAAGGGGCGGGAGAACCAGCCTCTGAGAGTCCCTGGGTGACTTGCTCCAGCAGGTAGGTGACTCCCAACATTCAACACTCTTACTGTCAACATGGCAGAGGCAGTTGCTGCAGAGTGGCCCTGGGGCCAGTCCCTCTATGAACAGTAACTGCCAACCCTCCCGGCCTCTCCCTGTGCCCTCTCAGCTGGGAGCTGGCTCTTCATTCCCTTGCTAGCTGGTGGCTCTGGCTGAGCAAACGTGTCAGCCTGGCCAGTAGCAAGACCCGGGAGGGTGGGAACAGGAGACAGCCTGCCCTTGCTCTCTGGCTCCGCCCCTGCTCACTCCCCCAGTGGCCACATTCCCTTCTTCCAGAGACGAAAACCTGAGTGGAGGAAACTGAAGCCCTTCTCTGTTCTGGCTCCTCCTCCAGGAACTCCATTCTCAGTTGCTTTTTTGACCTTGACTCCTAAAACAAACCCACTAAATAAAAGCAAATTTTCCATGTGGCTTTTAGCCCAAGAAGAAAACAAGACACTGTGGCTCCAAACAACGGAGCAATCAGCTGTTGTGTGGCAAGTGGTGTGCGTGGCGGTCACTCCTGAGCGCTTCATGCTACCAGGCAGTTTCTTTCCCCAAGTGGGTGGACATCACGGCTAACCAAACTTTGCCAGTGACAGCAAGAGCAGGATAGGAGACACTGGCTTCTGGAGAGTGAGCTCTTGTGACCCTTGGAGCAGCAGCTTTTAAATGAGGTCCTGATGTGTGGACAGAAGCACCTTTCCCATCGTGACCCAAGAACTAGTTTTATATTTTTTAGATCTAGAAACCTAATTTTGAAGTGTCACCAAAAGATAGTTTACACGAACCATGTGCTGGGACACACTATTCTGTTGGTTTGTTTTCTATTCTGTTCTATTACCTGACTTGCTGGTCCCCACTGAACTGATTCACATTAGAACACAGCATGCAGTTTAAAAACCACTCAAGTGGCCTGGCGAGGGTGGCACACAAGTTTTTTTTTTTTAAAAACATATATTTTGAATGAACGAATCATACCTGCCTACACATTTATGGGGTATAACACCATGTTTCATAAAAGATGAGGAATCATTTAATGTAGCAAAATATCCTCTCTGTAACCTCACTTATTTATTTACTTTCTCTTTTTGGTGCTGGGGACTGAACCCAGAGGTGCTTTAACATTGAGCTATGTCCCAAACCCTTTTTATTTTCTGAAACAGGGTCTCACCAAGTCGCTTTGGGCCTCGCTCGCTGAGTTGTTGAGGCTGGCCCTGAACTTTGCTGGGATTTTAACTATAGTTTTCTATGCGGAGACATAGAAATTTTCTGTAAGTGATCTTAAGGCACAGTAAGCACCTCGATGGACGACCACCCCCGCTGCACGATGTTTCACAACTCGGCTGAAACCTTGAACCCGGGGCCAGCGCTTCTCACTCCCTGTCACCGGCAGCCAGTCCAGCTCCGCCAAGCTCAGCTCTCCCAGATCTCACTGTCAGGGAGGTTGCGTGGCCTTGTCCCCGTGCTGCCTGCTTCACCCAGCACCTCCTCCAGGCTCCACTGTGCTGTCCTGGGCCATAGGACTGCCCTCGCCCAGGGCTGGCGGGTAATCCACTGTGTGCGTCCCCCGCTTGCTTCACCCATTCGTGGATACAGTGACGTCCATTTCTTGGCCTTGTGCATGATGCTGCGATGGACATGTCCCCAGAGTTGGGGGTCTCTGGATCAGATGGCAGTTCTGTCCTGTTTTGGGGGACCCTTGGCACTGCAGTGCTCCACTGCCAACATGAGAGATGCCCTGCTCCCTATATCCTCACCACCACCAAGACACGTTTTTTAAAAAGTGCATAATGAAGTACACTCTGGCTGCTCATAGCGCCTCGAGATGTCCTGATAAGAGCAATGAGAACCTGTGGTGTCATCAGACCACAGCCACGCAGGGACAGACGTTGGCAGCAGGCGACGGGAGAAGAGGGAGAGAAGCGTGACGTCCCGCGCACACCATCCACCTCAGACCGTTTAGAGAGAAACCCTGGAGACGACCGAGATCCCAGACAAATGCTGAACGCCTCAGATGGAAAGGATACAAGTTCTACAAATCAGACTTACTGAGGAAAACGACCTATTTAGTAACCTAAAGTCCAAGCAGGAGTAACAGGAGAGAAGGGTGACAGGCTGGTGGAAGGGTGACAGGGACCCGAGGCGCAGGACAGGCTGTGTCCTGTGCGGGCAGTGCTGTGGTTCCTGAGGGGGAGGACTCCTAGGCTGTGGGTTCTAGGAGAGGGCTCGTGGCACAGGGGTCCCTCCAGCCCCAGCAGCCATGTCCCGGGCCGTGGCTGCCCCTAGGACAGCAGGAGTACCACCAAGGCCGAGGGGCTGCGCTGTGAAATGCCGACCACTGCCCCCTCGGCCCTGCTCATTCCACTTACACGAAGCCCTGTCCCCACACCACAAGGGCAAACGATCTGGTGGCTCCTGTGGTTCAGATCAGCCAAGACATCTGCCAGGGCACAGAGACTGACCTTTGATCTTCAAGTGGCGGTTTCAACCCACCAGGGCTGCGGAGCTGGGCTTTCTGAACAACCCAGAGCTAAGAGTCAAGAGCCCACCCCACCCCCAGTGTCCCAAGGACAGTGGACGCAGCAGCACCCTCCAAGACCCAGGGCAAGTGTGCTGGGCCGAACGACACCGAGCACCTGCAACCACCCCGAGGAGGAGAGCCCCCACCAGGCTGCCGGAGCTCTGTGGGACCACAGCAGGGGGCTGCCGCTGGGCACAGGGGTTCTGCAGGAGCCTTCCAGATCAGGGAAGACTGGCAATGCACCTGGACTTAGCAGAGGTGGCCACGGCCAAGAGAATCTCTGTTGCTGTCATCCCAGGATTTACAGCAATCTTATTTCCGGCATCCCAGTGACCAGCATGGGGGGGGGGTGTCTGGGACAGGGTACGTGCAGGTGTTCCCTCTGATGTCCCCCCACAAGAGCCAGGTAGGCAGTGAGCCTCGCGTGACTGCTCACCAATGTGTCCCCACATATGTCCACCTGCAGGGCTCTGTCGGGTGTGACAAGAGCATGGGGAGTGGCGATTCCTCCTACAGGGCTTGGGGGAGGGCTCGGCCCAGGTCAGAGGACTCCCTCTGCCCGGCCAAGCTCCTGAGGAAACGCCCACCTTTCCAAGCTGAGTCCTCCCCAAACCTTCTTAGAAAAAGGTGAAGCGCTGAGCAGCCTCCGCCACAAGGAAGAGGAGCAGCTGCAGTAGCGGCGGCCGGGGAGCACATGAGCCTGGGGTCACGTGGGGATGGCACCGTGTCCCTGCCCGGGACACAGGTCACGCTCCCAACCCGCAAAGCCAACCTCTTGGGACGGGGCACGACGCAGGGACTTACTTTGCAGTAGTTTCTTCATCGTATTTGGTTTTCAGGTCAAATAATTCTGTTCGAGTTTTTTCCAGGGCTGAAAAGACAAGGGCAGAAAACATGAGGTAAGATACTAACTGCTTAAGTCAAATGAAATAAAAGAACATACACAAGTAAAACGTCCCCATTTCAAAACAGACAAGAGGACAAAGGCAGGAAAAATGGGACAGAACATCGCCACAGCTCCACCTGGCCCAGTCTAAGCGCCTCCTAGGGAACTGATAGTTACTATGTAGATTTCCTGTTTTAAAATGTCTTTGTTTCAAAAATATTTCCACATGTAACTGCATACAGCCATGCCCCACGGTGACCTTTCAGCTGTATGAAAACGTACTACATACCATCATGCCCAATAGGTGACCCGTGATCACAGAGTGTGGCTGGTTGTGTGTTTAGTATGTTCTACTTTTATCCTTATTCTCCTTGTTTAAGGAAGTCAGCTGTAAGGAGAGTACGCAGGTGACCTGGCTGCGGCCTTGCCTACCTCTGCTTCACACACCCCATGCTGCAACCGTCAAGGGACGGATCTGTGCCGGGAGGTCTGTGTGAGGACATTCCTGTCCTCACATCTCAACAAAAATCACCTGATGGCACCTTTCTCAGGACGCCTCTCCACTGCTGCGTGGCCCCTGCTATATACATACACAGGGACATGCTTCCCTGCCTCCCATTCTATGGGAGGATGGGAACGTTTTCTGAGATCACCCCTTTGCCTTGGCCGAGTGGCATGGAAAGCTCTCATGTCAGGACACTGGCGACCACAGTAAAACCCAGCTCCACCTTCAGGTGCCCGAGAGGCACAGCTACTAGAGGAGAGCTCAGCGCTGAACCTTCCACCACCGGACCCTGCTGGCCTCCCAATAGGCAGCTCCCATCCCTACTTGAGTGTGACCTTTCTCCTAAGCCCTCACCAATACTGGGTTTTACCAATTAAGAAAAAAGCTGCCCACAGTCAGACAGGCAGACCACCTTCCCGGGGTTTCACTGATGGTCTCTCCCTGACGGCCACACAATTAGCAGTTTTTCTCATGTGTGTGAACTGTTTACATGGTTTCTGTGAATTGTGTGTTCCTATCCCTACTCATTATTCAGCTGGACTGTTTCTCTGTTTTCCAGGATTTGTAGGTGGTCTTTAGACAAATGTATCCTTTTTCAAATCTGTGGTGCAGGGGAGGGGACGCAGCCCGGTGCACACAAGGCCAGTGCTCCACTGCTGACGTGGTCCCCAGGCCTGCTTGATGTTGTCCGTGTCTGTTAAATTGCTTGTGATTATTTTCTCCCTGTCATTTGTGTTTTACCCTGGATTACGATGGCTTCCACTGTTCCTTCCCACATGTAAATTGAAGATACATTGCTGCTTCCCTTTCAAAAAAGACACGAAAAGGGAAGAAAGAAAGAAGTTTAAAGAAACTGCCAACTTTAGCATAACCTTTTTTGGTATCTGTTAAATTTTAAAGGTTCTGCTATTACTGTTCTCCTTAACTTAGGGTAGAAATAAGGGTTTTTTTTCCCCCTACTATTGTTCTAAATGAAATGTCAGTCCTTGACAGTTTGGTGATTTAGATGTGTTTGTTGGAAAAAAGAGCAGGAAGAAAGGATGGTGGTGGAAGGGATGGAAACGGCAGATCCTCCCACTCCACGCTGACAGCTCAACGCGTGACTAATGGAGTCAGGGGAAGGCAGCCCGGGCTGGAGGCGCCGTGCACGGGCTCCGAGGCCCTGAAGGCTCCACAGGGGCGACAGGTGGGGGCCGGGAGGCGTCTAGTCTCTTCAGCCTGCCCTGCACCCACTGACCGGGGAGGAGGGGAGCGAACCTGTTTGCAGAGTCTGAAGTTTGTGTTCCGCTTCCTCCAGCTTCGAGGTGGTTGACATCTGAGTCTCTTGCAGCTGTCTGAAAAGCAAGAGAGCGGAGCCAGATTGGTCACCTTGCTCACCAACTGGACGCTTGGTGTGTCCTGGAGCTGCCCCCATCAGCTTGCTCCTTTGGAGGCACAGCTGGTGGCAGGCGCCCCATCAGCTGTCGCTCTCAATGCCCTGGGTGCTGTGGGGCCCCCTCGCCACCCTCCCAGCCCCCGCTTTGCAATCACACATTACGTAAGGTGAAGGGCGCACCGGGGACTTGACGTGCGGTAATTGGTGTGGAAGGTTATCCTAAATGCAACTTGTTCTTGAGATGCCAGATATTAAAAAGGAAGAAATGCCATCATCATGCACTCATTGTTTCCCGAAGTTAGCCCAGGAAGAGTGATACATTTACATTCTGCTGACACAAAGAAGGAATTTGTTGGGATAAAGGATGTACTAAAGAGATGTGACAGCTGTCCCATCTCGGTTATAATGGAATGCAAATGCGACTGTGGTGCCAAATGGGAAGATTGTGAACGTCTCAAGCTGCATCCCACATAGTGATGTTTCCCATGATCTCCACACGGATTCCCTGGTCAGCGCCGGCATTCCTTCCTCCTAATCTGCCCAAAGCTCTAAAAATAAGCTTATTATTTTTACATCATATGAATATAACATATGTTCTCAACATAATAAACCTGGGAATACAGAAAAGGAGAAATGATACAGCTAAAAAAAAAAAAAATCACTCAAATTTCCGTCACTTGTAGGAAAGCATTGCTAGTATCTCCATGAATTTCAATTATAAATCTAAGATAGGCTCAGAGAGTTTTTTAAAACATCAAATTTTACATGAGTGTGGAAATGTCCTCTCTTCTTTGGCTCCATTTCTACTCCTTGGATAGTTTGTATTTTTCTAAAATATTTCTTCATGTATAGAAATTCAGTGTAATAAGTAACACACTATAGAGTATAATATAAGCCAACATGCAAGACAGTATAAGAAAATATCAACTAATATTTTATATACTACAATGAAATATAAACGAATATGTAACATAATACAATGAACTCCCAGAACAGAAAGTCATGTTACACAATACAGCAGAACGAAAACTAACCCCTAAGCCACCACAGGGTGACAGAGCACAGGAAACGTGCTACAGTGCAATCATGCCAATGACATGTGACATGCTACATGAACTATGGACTTCCTACTCCTCCATCCTTTCTGGGGCTGGGGGAACTGAGCCCGGGTGCTCCACCCTGAGCCACATCCCTAGCCTTTTCAAGTTTTTGAGACAGGGTCTCACTAGGTTGCTGTGACCCTCCTGCCTCAGCCCTCAGGTTCTAGTACACAAGGGACCACAAGACCGTCCTGTGCAGCTTACTGCTCCGCTTGCTCCCATGTTCTGGAAACCTCTGCTCTGCATCCGTGGCCATTCTTCACTCCCCTATGGAAACTCGGACCCTTCAGAGTTTCTTTCTGTTAAAACGTTTCCTTGAGCATCTTTAAGTAGATACTGTTGCATAATTTCAAGAGTGAATTTGCTGGATAAAATTCTGACAGAGGAATTATAATGGTCAAAGACTGCAACTTGGTTTTTTGTTTTGATAGATATTGAAAGACTTTCCCACAAAACAAAACAGAAACAAAAATACCTCATCAGTTTAAACTCCTACCAACAATATGTGAGAGGGTTTCATGTGCCCAGGTGGCACTGGGTAAAATCAAGCTTAACATTTTACTGCTGAGTAGTGTTGAACATTTTTCACTGTATGAAGTGCCTGCTTACTTTCTCTGCCCGCTTTTGTTAGGGTTGGTTTTTTTCTTATTAATTTGTAAGAACTCTTTACTTACATAGAAAATTATCCCTTGTCTTATTCGATGCACATATTTGTTCCCAGTTTGTTGATGTCTAAAACTTAATTGTCATTTGTTTTTTAAAAATGTGTTTTAAATTTTAGTCACATTTCTATAACTTTTTTTGTATTCTGAGAAATATTTCTGAATTTCAAAATTATTCAAAACAGAATATGCATCCAAGTTTTCTTCCAGGATGTATGTGATTTCATTATTGATATTTAAATCCTGGGTTCAATTTGATATTTTTGGCATAAAGAATGAGGAAATAAACATCTAGTCTGATGGCTCAACAGTCAGTCATTCTCATCTTTCAATATAATGAATCCTTTTACCCAACTTGAGAAGCCAGCTCAGTGGTGCTGAGGTTGGGGTGAGCCAGTTCCTGGCTTGGGTGGGCATGGCTGGCCGTGGGCAGATGTGCAGTAGGGTTGTGGGAGCTGCGCACACCCTGTGAGTCTCCCACTTGATGCCACGTTGGGCACTTCTCTTAAGTTATTCCCAACTCTATGAACCATGATTTTTATGGCCATCGAACATTCCAGGTAGCCCTGGCCTGCCTTTGGCTCCTCTGTTCCCATAGGCAGGCATGGGGGAAATCTCTCCGGGCACCAAGTGTGTTCTTGAGGGGAATTTACCTCGGAGCAGAGCCACACCAGCTGTCAAGAGCCCTGTTACTTTTTTTTTGAGGGGCTACGTGCTGCCTTCAAGGCTGGGTGGCCCCCAAGGATTGGCCTAGGTCTGTCCTCGAGGACTGCAAGAGGCTGTGTCTGTGCAGACAGGGAGGCCAGGCCACGGCAGAGGGTGGGCGCCTCAGGAGTCTCTGTTTTGCCTCCGACCCTGGTTAGCAGGGTCGACACTTCAAGCATGGCCAACCTGTGATTCGTTTCTCTCTGCAAAATGAGATTGCTGGGGCTGGGGCTCAGTGGTGGAGCGCCTGCCTAGCCTGTGTGAGGCCCTGGGTTCGATCCTCAGCACCACATAAAGATAAATAAATAAAATAAAGGTGTTGTATCCATGTACAACTGAAAAAAAAGAACACAAGGTGGCGTGTGGCGCAGCCCCATCTTGGTCACTCTGTGAAAACATGTACTGCAAACAGCTGGCAAAGTTGTGAGGCAGAGTGGGCATGGGACTAGTGGACACTGGCATTTTTCTTCTTTTTGAAGTGACCTCAGTTTAACAGTCCTTTGTGGTGGCTCCTGTGAGATAGAGAGTTTGTCCCTCCTTTCCTTTCCTTTTCTGGGTGCCAGTGGTGCTCTACCACTGGGCCACATCCCAGCCCTTTTTATTTTGTATTTTACTTTGAGACAGGGTCTTGCTAAGTTGCCAAGGTCAGGATTGAACTGGCAATCCTTCTACCTCAGCTTCCAGAGTTGCTGGGATCACAGGTGTGCGCCACCGTCCTTGTGCCGAGTGGCACTGGGTACTAAACCTGGAGCACTATGCACTCTGAGCATACGCTTTATTTCTGAGCTACATACCCAGCCCAGATATCTACAATCTTATGGAGCCTGTCCTGTAGGGTGTGTGCGGTGGTGCACAAAACCAGCAGGAACCCAACAAGACCGCCTGCCATCAGGGACCCAGCCTGACTCCAACTTGCAACTGTAAGCTTAGAACCTCCATTTAATGGATATATATATTTCTTTATGCTGGGGCTAAAATTCAATAACTTAACCCA
This sequence comes from Marmota marmota marmota, assembly GCF_001458135.2. Lineage (NCBI taxonomy): Eukaryota > Metazoa > Chordata > Mammalia > Rodentia > Sciuridae > Marmota > Marmota marmota. The sequence continues at coordinate 28,567,122 of NW_026000185.1, forward strand.
AAAATTCTTAAAAACCTGACTTACACAGGGGGAACCACCAGCTTAACAGTGCTTACAGCTTTAGAAATGCTCTACCTTTCATTAAGTCATCACAACAAGAAACCTGGGCATGGAGAGCCACCGGAAATCTAGAAATCACACGGCTAGAGGATATGGCCACGTATTTTACCAACAGAGTAAATGCCTGGGCCCATGACCGATTCAGACTTTGGAGCTTTGGGGATTTTGGGATATGTGCAGAGACTTTACTGGATGCACACTCCTAATTCAAAACTCTGAGCTGGAACAAACCCCAGGACCTTATACAGGGTAAACATGTGTCCTGCCTCTGCGCTACACCCTGGCCCCCCAGTCCCGCACTTCTTCAGTTCTTAAAGAGTTCTGAATTTTGGAACATTTCCGATTTTTGGATCAGGAAAGCTCTGCCCATGTTAAGTCCTTGATTTACGAAGCACCGAGGTCATGAAACAGGCCAAACCGTACGCCCACAACCACAAGCCCAGGGCAGTGTGTGGTGTGTGTGTGTGTGTGTGTGTGTGTGTGAGAGAGAGAGAGAGAGAGAGAGAGAGACAGACAGAGAGAGAGAGACATGGAGGGGGAGGGTGTGAAGTGCCCACCTCTTTGAGGAGGGCAGGAGGAGTTCACGTGCACCCAGGGCCTTCCCCACGGAGGACAGTCATGGCGAGGACCTAGCTCAGGTACGGCCACCAGGTGCCACCTTGTCAGCTACACATGCCTCACGCTCATTCTCTGGCCCCATCTCCTGGTGCCACCCACCACTAGGGGTAGCCAGATTCATTGCACTCAAGGTCACCCCACAAAGTCAGGACCCGACTGCTTTCTTTTTTTAAGCAAAATTTTGAGCCATTGGGATCCTGTTTATCCCCTGGGCTGATGTCACAGGTGCATTTTTTAAACTGTCTCATGTCACAGTCAAGGGTAAAGGTGGCTGCCGTGCGAGCTGGGTCCACGCTCACCTCTCCTTCTCAGCAAAATCATTCTGCAGCTTGTGTTCCTTCTCGAGCGCGATCGCCTCGGCCTGGCTCTTCAGCGTCTGCTCGTATTCTCGGATTTTCTCTTTAAGTGCTTTTATCGTAACCTCTGCAGATAGAAAGGAAAAGAGAGAAACTCCAACAAGAGAAGCGGGCTGCGCGGTGAGAACCAGCAGGAAGGGTGCGCTCCAGACTTCAGCTCGTCTCCCGACACAAAATCAATGCCCAGAGTCCCTTCGGAGACCTTTCACTCCCTAACGTGGGCTGAACTCGCAGTGTTCAGGATGAGCAGGATCAATGGATTTTGCTGGGAAGGAGCGCTCTGGTTTCTCTAGCGCATTTTAAGAAAAGAGGGGAAATCAATGGTAAAATATGATATCGCCCTATTGACGAGTCTTAAATTAGTTCTCCACGGAGGGAAGATTAATAAAGTTTTAGTGTGAGTTTAAGGACTTTCTTACAAAGAAAGCAGTTCATCGTGGTGGCTCTGTGGAAAGGAGGCCAGTCAGCGGGGAGCTCCAGGCGGCCAGAGGTACCGTGCGGTCTCCTCAGCTGGGGGACCTGCCCTGGGGTTGGGTGCTGGGGCACCCGCCACCCAAGTGGACATGGCTGTGTGCGCACAGCAGATGACGCAGGGCCTGGGGAAGACACTCAGGCTGCTGCGGTGGCCTGGAAGTACCCTAGAGCAGAGCAGGAGAGCCAGGGCCTTGGGCAGCCACATGGGGGCCTGAAGGAGCCAGAACTCCAGGGCAGATGGTCCCTTAGGCGGCAGGGCCACCTGGGGAAGCTGAGCCCAGACAGCTCTTGATAGTCCCTTTAACTACCCAAACCGGAAACTAAAGCAAGTGTGACAAGTAGAGTAGGGTCCTAACTCAGACCTACGGGTGTCCTTCTACAGATGTCCCTTCCCACTTCGCTCTGCCAGCACTGTGGTTGCAGTCCCAAGAGAGTAGGGCTCTTGGGGACCGTTGCCTGCTTTTCCAGATCCATCTCGGTAGGACGGAGTGTGTGCGCCCAGCACCCTGCAGAGTCGGGTGCTCAGCCCGGGTGCTGCACAGGTGTTTCCAGCCCAGCACTACGGGCAGAAGTGCCATGTGTCCATATGGCCACACAGACCGTGGGCTTGAAAGGACACAGCAGGCATTTTCAGAGTGGACCTGTCTGGTGTCCGCTCTGGAAACGACCCGTTCTCGCCTGACCTTGGCCTGGCAGTATGGCTCGAGAATGATGTGTCACAGTATTGTCCTCACACAGCTATTCTTCCAGGCCCCAAACGACCTACCAAGGGGGTGCCCTGTTTCTCCCTCAAATGTCTGATGGAGCCATTGGCTTTCCTTTCTTCCTCTAAGGAAGGCCTGCGGGGGTCGACATGACGAGAAGGGCCAATTTCCTCTCTTCACAGAGGGCCCTCAGCTTTAGTCACGAGGGGGTGGCTTTCCACAGCTGGCTGACGTGGTCCCACCTGCACCCACAGGCATCCGTGGGAATGCGTGGGCTGAGCACCCGGGAGGCAGCACTGGTGTGAGGGTTGGTGCCTGTTGCCGCCAGCCCTGGTGACACAACTGTTCTCCTTCCGAGGAGTCTGCCGTCTCACGGAGCTGCTGGGGCTGCTCACCCACCAGCAGAGCCCAGGCCAGGAGCATCTCATCCTGTCACCTCTGGCCCTCTGCTGCTGCCTCAACCCAGGTCCAGGGCGTTCCCTGGCGTCTCCCCAGGCTCCCTAGCAGGGGGTAGAGGGCGCTGGTAGAAGGACCCTCTTTGGCTGTGCTCACGCCCCAAATCTTGTGTGTGACAGGCAAGGGCTCTACCACTGAGCCACATCCCAGCCTTTTTTACTTTATTTTGAGACAGGGCCTCACTAAGTTGTCCAGGCTGGCCTTGGACTCGTGACCCTCCTGCACCGGGACGGCAGACGTGTGCCATGCACCCGGTTCTGCTCTGACTTGACCAGCATTCAAAAGCTCTGATGGGGAACAAGTCAGGTGCACCCCCGCCCTTCCAGATTATGATCAGTCAGGCTGGGAAGAGAAGAAGGAAGTGACCCCCCTGCTCTTCCCCAGATTAGGGAAATCCCTTATCAATAATGAAGAAGGGGGAACTTCTGGCAAAGCAAGTTCTAAAAGAAGCTGATGCTGGCTGAGGATCCAGCCGCCCTCAGGTACTCCTCCAACACCCTAAGTGGGGAGGACGAGAGCTGCCCCTGAGAAGACAGCTCCTGACGAGGCAGGGCCACCTCCCAGGGCCATAGGGTTAGGCAGTGACAATCAAGGGACCCGACCAGGTCTCTGCCTCTGAACCATCCATTCTTGGGGCTTGGATGTTGTATTTCATTTTATGAAGCCCTCAAAGGGGTTGCGGGGAGAAAGCACTCCATGCTCTTGGGGCTGGTGGCCGGCTACCCTGCGACGCCTGGCAGTGGATGACCGCCACACAGGGCAAGGCGCAGCGCAAACCACGGGGCCTGGGCGCCTATGGTGCCACCCATCAGCACACAAGAGAGGCTCCACGAGAATCCAGAGTGGTCTGTCGGAATTAGACGCCAGAGGCCACTGAGGGAACAAATAAAAAGGCTGCCCTTGCCGTGGGACATCACCTCCTGGCAGACCAGAAGGACCAGGTTATCCTGCACGTTGGGACCAGGGTAATTCTGACAAGAAATGACTCCTACTCGGCCAAGGGAGCACCTTCTCTCAGAAGGATCCCAGCTTAATAAGCCCAATGCTTGCTTTCAAGCTGGACAGAGCTGTCCCTTTGTGTCCCCAAGGCCCACCTGAGCCAGACTGGGGTGGGGTCTGGGGTGTGGTCTGAGCTGGCCTGGTTCCCCCAACCACCCCAGCCGTTCCTTGGCCCCAGCAAGGAGGCCCTGCTGGCCCGAGGGCCTGAACACACCAAGGCCCGTGGGACACGCAGAGACCCGGATGGTAGCCGTTGCCCTCACGACCCACGCCTGTCTGTCCGTGGGCACTTCCCACACCATCCCAGTCTCTCCTGAGGGTAGCTTCCCCAGGGCTGTCCCCAGCGCTCACCACTTAGCCCTTCATCAGCCCCAACCCTATCAAGCAGGAGGCTGAGAGGGGATATTGGGGGCTGCCTCTCCTACCCGACTCCTCACCCCGTCCCCAGGCAGAAACAGGCTGAGCTGTGACTTGGAGCTGGTGGAAAACTTGCAACTGCTGCCAGAGGGGACACGGAAGCCAGGAGGCTCCGGGACTCTGCACACATCTGGGTTTTAGGCACGGGGAAGATTTCTTTGTTCCTCCTTGACAGGAAAAGCCAGGCCACCTCTGCCCCCTCTGACGTGCTGACGCTGGGCAACCACACCAAGGAGCTGTTTTCTTTCATTAGATTCGTAATGAATAGGTGAGGCCCACAAGGAAGGCCGTGCGTAAGCGGCAGCCTGTGCGGATGCGTCTCGTCTGGAGCCGTAATGGATCGGCGGCAATTACTAAATGACTTGCTGTGTGTGACCCTTTGATCATGAGCTGGCTCTCTGACAGGTGGCGCCTGGAGGCAACACATCAGTCTTTTAAAAGGCAGATTCTATCACATGATGTACAAGAGGAATTTTCAAAGAATTCTGATCAGCCCAGGCTGAGGGCAATAAAATCATACATAGTTATTGGGCAGAGAGAAGTTTAGCTTCTAAATAGCTAAGCAGCATCATTATCCCTCTTTAAGGATTCTGCTCTCGCCCCACCCTGGCCTCCTGACGTGGATAACAATCACAGGCGTCTTAACAGCAAGGGAGGCAACAGAGAAAACAGAAAGAGGCCAAGCAATGAACCCATCTCCCACCAACCTTGGTTTTTCACTTCGGCGAATTCCTTGTTGTATTCTTCGAGAGTCTCCCTAAGTTTCTGGTTCTCTGTTTCAATGTCGTGCAGGCGTTGCACTTTGAGCTGCAGCTGTTGCCCGAGGTCCAGAGCTGGCACGGGATCTGCACAGGAGGACAGCACACGTGAGCCTGGTCTCTGAGCAGAGGCTTGGAGCAGGCCTCCAGGGCGCCCAGCAGGATCCCACTGCAGGCTCCCCTGGGGACATTTCTCTTCCAGCCTGGGATAGGGTGGGGGGCTTCTCCGTGCTTGGGAAGAACCACCCCAGGACTGTCAAGGTGTGAAGACAGGTGGGCACAGCTGTGGGACTCACTGGTGTCTGCCAACCCTCTGGCCTGTGTGAACTGGAATAACTTCACTCTGATCTGACATGAAGGGAAATGCGGGCAGCGAAGGAAGGAGTCCCAGGAAAACCCATCACACATGGCTGAACCTGGAGGACTGTCGTGGAGATGGAAGTCACACCTAGTACTCCAAGAGTGGCACGTGGATTCAAGAACAATGTAATGGACACTTTCTCATCTGAGCCTCCCCACATTGGGAAAGAGACGTAGGACAGAAACAAAATCTAAAGGTCCAGGATGCAGAAGGATGGGCCCAGAGTTGCCTGGCTAGCTGGTGGGCACAGGGCACAGGCCAGGTGACCGAGAGACGAGAGAAACCCCAGGCTGTGTGGGAGGCCACCCTATTTCAGCACAGGATCCCTCTTCCCGGCTGTGAACAGCTGCTGATCCCAAGACCGAGATCTTACAGAAGCACAGAAGGTGACCCAGCACCACCCTGTTACAGGCTAGTGTCCAGAAGCCGGGAGGCTACCAAGCTCATGACAGAGCAGACCAGCATCCAGGCCAGGCCTGCAAGGTCTTGTGGCCAACTGAACATGCTATCCACTATGAATTCCCTTAACACTGGACTTTAATCCAAAATTGGAGATTGCAGACGTGCAATTTACAAGGCTGACTCGTGGCCTTCAGCTTTACCACTGATACAGCCCGAGACGGACAGACGTGATGTGGTTCTGTCAGTTTGAGAATCATGGTTCCTTCTGCAGCCTACAGAGCAATTATTATCCACCTGCTGGGCACCAGCGAGGCACTTCCTTTAGGATTCTCAGGCTCCATCAGAGAAGAATACCCAAATCCACAGGGCCTGGAAAGATTATTGAACTTATTTCTGGCTTGGGCGCCAGTGTCACTTGTGAGCTGGCTGCGGAGATTTAGTCTCCCGTGGAGGAATGCTAAACACGCGGCTCGGCGGATCAACAAGGGTGTATATTCAAGGCCTCGCTTAATTTTCAAATGCCAGAGTCATTAATTTTTTAGACCACCCTTGGTTCCTGGAAACCAGGGCTGGGTCTCCTGCCTCAGTGAGCGCATCCAGCAGGGCCAGCAGCTCTCGGAGGTCCTGCTGTCCCTACGGAGCTTACAGCAGCAGGCCTGGCCAGCAGAGCCGCGTGCGGGCTCCCCCCGGTGCTGCCCGTCATGCACAGCCCTGCCCGCTCGCTGGGCACTCTTCCTGCGCGTGTGCATGTCTACGGCTTTCTCATTTATGACTTTTCATGATTATTTTAATCAGCATTAAAATATTAATGTTCAATTAGAACTCAAAAGCTATTTTGGGGAGATGGTTCTACTAGGCAGGAGTAGTAATAACAAGACAAATGGCATTCTCGGAACCTGCCAGGTGGGATGTTTTTCTTTGTTTTTTAAAATTTCAGCTCCTCTCTGGTCAATCTTGCACCCCTCCCTTACCTCCATGGCCTGGAGCTGGGCAAATGACCGGAAGGACTCGGCCTCTTCCGAGGACCTAGGGTGTGCACTGGTCCCCAGTCAGGGAAGGACAGCAGAGCCAGCCTGGGAAGGTGGCTCAGGCCCCTCAGATGGGCTTTCCCCCATGACAGCTAGGACCAATAGTATTTAAAAAAATTAAGCCCTCACACTGCAGGCCCTTCCCCAAGGTTCCTGTCAACATTTCCAGCCGGTTCTTTTCAAGTAGACAGGACCCACTGTGTTGGCTCCAAAGGGAAAAAATAGCTTCTGTGCAATTTAGCCAGGAATCGGGGACATATGAAAATAAGTCACGTGTTATCAAGTGAATGGCAACTAGACCTTGAGACAAATTTTCAGAGTGTTGTACTGTAAATGAAAATTCTGCTAATCTCCTAATTACTCACTGTGGCATCTACATTTGACTTAACCTATTAGAGGTCAATGCCTGAGTAGCAACGCCAGTCACTGAACAGGGAACAAACTGAATGTTCAGCTCCAAACTTCACCGCAGTTGAAGACTAACTGCTGACGGCATTTGAATACTGTTTTGGGATATGTAAAAGGCGTTGCTAAAGTAGCTCTTAGGCTTAATTTTTATTACTTGTGTTAAAGAACAGCTAATTTACCACATGACAATATAATGACTCTAGCATGTTTGGGCTGGAGACCAAAACAATGAATTTCAGCCAAACCCCAACCTGCATGTTAATCTGGGGAAATCATAGCTTTTTGTCTCGTTAATGATTTCCAATGCCATTTAACCCCCTAAATGTATCGTTAGGTCTTCTTCTGCATGTCACAAGCCTCCGATCTCAGTAGCATGGTTAGGAAACGTCTGGAGCAGGTGAGAACACATCCATCGTAAAGAGGACTGTGCAGACCCCCGAGGCCCTGTCCCCCAGCCTCCTCCAACTCCACGCAGTTTGCCACCAGTTCCATCCGCCTGATGTGACTAACTTGCAAAGTGTTTTACAGTCACCTGACGATCAGTTCCTGAAATGCTCTGAGGCCCCCTGTGCAGCACAGGTCTCAACATAATCATAACCACCACCAATGCCGTCACCTGTATTCATTCAGTGCCTTTGCTAGGGACACATACCATGATTTCATTGATTCTGCCATCTTGGGCAGAAGCTGGGGAGGGCCCTGCAATGTCAGGTGCTGGCATCTCCCCCAGGGACAGGGGAGGAATGAAGCCAGCCAGGCAAACAGGTACGCAAAGCTCTAATTAGGAATTCTGCTTCCCGAGCCAGCAGCCAGCTCAATCACACTGCCTCTCCAAGTACTAATTTAACAAGCATTTCCGAAGCGACTCTGCTCTGGGCAAGGCCTGAGTTAGGCTCTGGGATAGACGCTTGGCCAAGTCAGCAGGAACCAGCCCACAGCAGGTAGATCAGGTGCAGAAATAACAAAGGCAAGGCAAGAGCACCCCACTGAAGGCAGGGGAACCCAGCAGCAGCCCCAATAGGGTTCCTTCTAGGAAGAGGTGACACCTGGGCACCCCCTCCCCTCGTAGGCACACAGAACTTGGGCCCACGGGGGCTGCGGGCTCAGATGCAGCAGGCAGAGGAGCAGGGAGTGTGAAGTGCCAGGCTTAATGGCCGATGGCTGATGTGCATTCTATGATGTCAGCACTGTCCTGGCCACCAAGGGGACATGGTGGTGAGCAGCTCTGTCCTGGGGGCTGGGGATGCATCTCAGTGGTAGAGCATGTACCTAGCTCATGTGAGATTCTGGGCGGGGAAGCTTGACATTCTAGTGAAGTGAGAGAGACAGACAGGAAGCAAAACCAACAAGACAAAAGACCTCCATGTACTACTACCAGGTGTGCAGGAAGGAAGTGGAGCTGGATGTGTGTCACTGGGGAGGGGTGGGGTTCTGGAAGGTGGGCTGGAAGGCTCCAGGCTCCAAGGAGATGAGCCGGGAAGGAGAGCTGGTGCTGAGGAGGAGCTTGTTGAAAAAGATTCACACTAAGCAGAGACAGCGGCCAGTGCAAAGGCCCTGTGGTTAGTGTGAGTGTGGCACATTCAAGGCACAGAGGGAGCCAGGGTGGCTGCTGTGGAGGGAGTGATACAGGAAAAGTGGTCAGAGGGAGGAGGCCTGTGGACAAGGATGTAAAGAAAAACATGATCACAATGAGAAGAGAACTAGAAGATGTGAAGCAGTGCCAGAATGAACCAGAATGAACCCTGGGGCCAAAAAACGCAATGTCTGAGGAACCCGGAGACCCAGCAGGGAAGTCACGGCAGGAGATGGGTGGCTCGCAGGGTAAGGCGCCGGGCACAAGGAGACAGCGTGGGACTCTAGACCACAGAAGGGCTGGTTGGCTTTCCGCTGGCAAAGTAGTTAGGAGTTTTAAGTTTAAAGATGAGCGCCATAATTTTCTTTAACAAAAGCCACGTGTTCCAAATTAGCTACCCTGTTCTCAGATGGCAAATGGCTTTCACATCAGTGATATGCTGCCTGACAATGATGAAAAACCAACACAATGTCTCCAAAGTAAAAACAATGCTTTAATCCTCAATGGGAAAAAGTCGCTTCTTGGAGGAAACTCAAGCTATAGTGACGACAGTTCAAGAGCAGATTTTGGAAACGCTCCCATCATCGTGTCCCCCTATGTGAAAAGGCGATGTCATCCTCAATTAACTGTCCCATGCCCCATGCTGCACCTGGGAGAGGGCAGCACAGTGGTTCAGTGTGGGCTGGACGTCCCGTGTGTGCCCGGACAAGCCACTCACTTCAGGGTGGCCTAATAACTTGCCGAGATGGTGAGGCTGTGGTGGGGACTCACAGGGACAGCTGCCCAGCACAGGAAGCGCTCAGCACTCAGTAAGTGCTACCTGCTGTCTTCCAACTCAAACCTGACTAGACATTTGCCAAAGAGGCTTCAAACCATTTATCACTAATATAAAACCGCAGCAGCTTAGCAATAAAAAGTAAAATGAAAATGTAAGAGTTTCGACAAGTAACTTTTCCTAACTGTACACAAGTTTTGAAAATATGAATCAAGTTGAAACCAAAGCCAATAATGAACTTCTTTGGGTTGGACCTACTTGTCTTTGGGAGTTATCTTTTCAGGCCTTTATAACAAAATCCACAAAACCTGGAGACTCCGTTTCTAGTCACAACTGATTCCTGGCCCTGGACTTGCCCTCTGGCCACCAACAACCAGAAAGCCGGGCAAAACCCAGGAAAGAACGCGTGACCGACAGAGCAGGACTGTGGCCTGAATGAAGTGACCGAGAGCCTCAGCCACCAGCTGTCGGCCAGGAAGTGCTTTCTGAACAGCTGCTACTGGAGGGGACCAGGACAACCCAGCAGCTCTCCCTGGACGAGAGGCAGAGCAGGTTAGAAGCTGCGACATGGGAATGTGCGGGGCACAGCACCAAGAAGGAGGGATGTGTCCCCAGGAGGTGATCCCGTGCTACAGCTGAGGTGCACACACCTGGGGGGATCCTAGGCTGAGCAAAGAACCACGAGGAAAGTCTAAGCTGAAAACTTCTAGAACTTGAGGCCTCGGAGACTGGGGAGTTCAACAGAGCCAGGGGGAGGGGCTTTCGACGGCGCAGGGTGCTCAGTAAGGACACCAGAGGGCCCCCTAGAATGGGGGCCTCCGAACCTCAAAGGGTGGCCCAGAATTACCACAGACGGCCAAAACCAAGCCTTAGGACCATCAAGCTGACCTGCGCTACCCAAACCTGAGCACTGTCACTAAGAGACAATGAAATCCAGACAGTCAACACAGCAGTGCCCAGCATCCAACTGAAAATGACCAGATGTACAGAACAACAGGCAGTAACCGGGAACAGGCTAGTGGAACAGAACCCGGGGCGACCAGACAGGGGTACAGACAGACGCTTGCCAAAAGAAGTTCCAAATCATTAAAATAACAAATTAAAATAAGATAAGCAATAGCTCTGAACAGTTAGAAGGAAAAATTGAATATCAGAGAAAATGAAAATTTATTGGTTGAGTTTCAACAAATACCTTTTCCTAATTCATATACAAGTTGCAAAAATACAAATCCAATCACCCTAAAGTAACCACTAAAATTAAATCCAGAGTGACAGCTCATAACCTAACTGGGGAGACAAAATTTAAAAAGCACTCAATCTAGACTTTGGAGACCATGACTAGCACAGTTGTTATAAGCATGCCAAGGATGGAAATAAAAATATGAATTTGTATTTAAATGGAATTTAAATAAAAAAATTATTTAAAAATTTAAATAAAATTAAGTTTAAATAAAAATTTTATTTAAATGGAATTCTAAACTTGAAATACAAAAATCTTAATAAAAATTGATTAAATTGACTAATAATAGATCAGGAATGTAGGTGGGGGAAAAAACAGTGAATTCAGACAGTTATACAAGCTGTTTGAATAGAAGTACAAAAAGATTAAATACCAATAAGCACATGGAGTTGCTGAAAACAAGAATAAAAACGTACAATCTTGTCAAGCAGAGAAAAGATGATTAATTATGTTCAGGAAAAAGAAAAAAAAATAGCTGGAGATCTCCCGACAGAAATAGTTACAAAAACGGAAACCACCAGCTATTTTATACCCAACAAACATGTCCTTTCAGATGAGGGCAAGGTAGAGATTCCTCTTTCCCAGCTGAACAAAAGCGGACGAATTCCCTGGCGGGGCACCTGCAGCACCTGGCTCACGTTAAAGGACTCCGCAGACTGAAGGGGAACGAGGCCAGGTGGGGCCTGGGTCTCCACAGAGGCTCGGAAAACACGGGAAATAGGAAATATAGGGGTAAAGATAAAGCACTATTTTCTCACTTGAATTTCCTTAAAAGATAGATGACTAAAGTAAAAGTAGTAATAATGCACTGTAGGGTTGTGAGATATATAAAAGTAAAATGAGTCACAACAGGTAAGGACAGAGATGGAGCAAATGAAGGTCTGCTGCAAAATTCATCTAATTTAAAATTCACTAAATTTCCTTTAATGCTGTATGTACACGAGGTGGTGAAATATTTTTTGAAGAAATAATGTGATAAGTTAAACATGGCTACTCTGTACCCCAAAGTAACCACTAAAACTAAGAGTTACTTCGGCTAACACGGTGAATGGGAAGATACAATCAAAACGTGCTCTACCAAAGGAAAGAAGGAAAACTATAAGGACAACAGCACGGGGGGGGGGGGACAGACGGAGTGAGAGGGAAGACTTCATCTCAGCCACAGCCAGCTGCATCAAGTGGTCTAACTCTCCAGGCAGAGGCAGGCAGGCAGGCAGGATGGGTCTGTAAGGCAGGGCGTGACTGTTTACAAGAGATGTGACGTAATGTCAAGACACAGGTTAATAGTAAAGGGTCAGAGATAGATGCAACATGGAACACGCATCAAAAGAAAGCTGGCATGCCTGAGATAAAATCCGACCCAGAAACTTCAGGACAAGGAACACGAGGTGATATGAAGATCGCCACATCAACCCAGAAGAATCAAGTCAGCGAGCAGACACGATGACCCTAAAGGTGTCTACAGCTCAAAACATGGCTTCAAAATCCATGAATCTAAAGCAGACAGAATTTATAGGGGAAAAAGAAAAGCCCACAATAGTGGTCAAAGACTTCAGAACTTCTTTCCCATCAATAAATAACACAGTTGGATACAAAATCATCATGGATACAAAAGACTCAAAGAAAACCATCCAGCGACTCCGCCTGATTTTGACACAGTACTCACTCAACACCACAGAACATGCTTTCTTCAAGCGCACACAGAGTACCAACAGAGAACAATTACGAAACAAGTTTTGATAAATTTTAAAGAGCAAAATTCCTGTAAAACATATTCTCTGATCACAATGGAATAAAGAATGCCCCCAAGCCCCCATTCTAACAGAAAAATAGAAAAGCTGGGCACAGCAGCACTTGCCTGTAATCTCAGCAATATGGGAGGCTGAGGCAGGAGGATCTCTAAATCAAGGACAGGTGTAGCAAGTTAGCAAGACACTGTTGCAAATAAAATTAAAAAGGCTGGGGGTGTGGCTCAGTGGTAGAGTTCTGCCTCGCACGTGTGTGGCCCTGGGTTCCTCCCGGGTGGGGGTGGGGAAGAGCAAATTAAATCCTAAGTAAGCAGAAATGAGCAGATGGGAACAGAACACAGTAGGACTGAAAACAAGGGAAAAAGAAATCAGAGCACACAGAAGCAGGGTTTTTGTTGAATATGACTTCTTTTTTTAAATTAGTGCATTATAATCAGCATAACAGCAGGATTCACCATGCCATATTCCTATGTGCACATCACAATTTGAATCTGTGCTGCGACTGAACCCAGAAACATTCTGACTCTGAGCCACATGGCCAGGCAGTTTGCAAAAAAAAAAAAAAAAAAAAAATTTAAAGCCTGTACAGGGTCTTGGTATATTGGCCCTGGCTGGCTTCAAATTTGTGATCCTCTTGTCTCAGCCTCCTGAATAGCTGGGATTACAAGCATGTGCCACCATGGCTGGCAAGAGCTTCGAGCCAGGCCAATGAAGGGAAAAAAATAAGGTGGTGTCACAGATCCCAAGACCAGGAAATGAAAGAAGGGACATCACCACACATTCCATAGATAAAGATGACAAAATTTGATAATATGATGCCAATACATTTGCTAATTCAGAGAAAACTTTAAAAAAATTTCCTACTTACCAAAACTGACTCAAGAAGAAATAAAAACAGTCTATGTGTCAATAGTCTTATATATGATAGTGACAGTCCTATAAATGTTAACGAAGGTAAATTTGAAATTAAAAATGTTGCAACAAAATCCAAGGCCTACATAGCTTAAAAGTTGAACTAGAGAAGTTTCCAAAGAGACAGCAGCCGTCCCACACGGCCTTTTCAGCAACTGGACAAGGGGAGCACATCCCAACGCATTTTACGAGTCCAGCACTTCCTGGTCAATAAAGGCAATAAAAGGGGAAAAAAACCTGTAAAACTACAGTTTTACATTGCTCATGGATTTAAAGGCAAAAATCCTTAGTAAAATATTAGCAAACGAATTCCAGCAAAATTTACAAAACATAATATCATCATAACCAGGTCACCATTGAAGAGAATAAAGGGAAAAAATTACATGATCTCACAGACATGGGAAAAATATGACAAGATTCAATGACACCCATTCATGAGAAAAGACACTCAGCAAGGGAGAAATGGAGGAGGGTTTCCTCGACCTACAGAGGGCATCCAGAAGGAAATCTACAGCTCAGGGGTGCTTCCCTGAGAGGCCTCAGCCCCCCTCCCCACGCCATGCTGCACTTAGGCGGCCAGCGCAAAAGAGCAAGAAAAGAGACTAGCGCACTGCCCCAGAGACTGGGAGTCCCCCAGGAAGACGGACGCCGAAGCCCAGAACACTGCTGGCCAGCAGGACCTGAGGTGGACAAGACTCTCCACCCAACAGTTGGGTGCCCTTCAAGGGCAGATGGAATATTCTAGAAAGAATGTCTTAGGAAAATTACAAAAATCCCACAAACTTCTAGAACTAATAAGTGAGTATAAAATGATGAGAGATACAAAATTAAGCAAAAATTTATTACATGTCCCTATAAAAGCAACAAACAATTGAAAAATAAATATAAAGAAGATGGCATTTACTATCTATTGATCAAGAGCATGCCCTACCAAGGGACAGTGTTCACACCGTGCACCAGGTGTTAATTCACCTGTAACAGTGTGTTAAACGGTGAATCAACGCAGAGAGAAACGGACAGGACCTAAACACATGTACCACGTTTGGGTGGGAAAGATCCATGGTTCTCAATTTTCCTCTAGCTGAGCTACAAATATGGTGGATTCCTGATCAAAATCAAGGAAGGTGCATGTGCAAACACTGACAGGCCAGACCAACAACCCGAAACTCAGGGAGCCAAAAAAAAAATTGAAAAAGACAATCAAAGATGAAGGACTTACGTTATCAGATTGAGTGCTGAGTGGAAAGCCACCGCCATCAGCACAGTGTGACGCTGCAGAAGGACAGACGCACAGACCAGTGACACAAGGCAGTGTCCACACCTGACCTCACACCACACACGGAGTTAACTCAGAAAACACCAGAGCCCTGAAGGTGAAGACGACTACACAATGATCTAAAACACACAGGAAGGAGGGAAAATAACCGTGACCTTGGGGCAGGCAACCGATCCTCCAAACGTAAAGAAAACAAGAAACAACAACAAAAATAATGTATTAAAAAAACTTCAAATAACTGAGAGAGAATATATGCAATAAATATATGTAACAGCAGATTTCTATTTAGACTATATATTAAAAATTTATAACTGAATAAGACAATAACCCTTTAAAAATGGGCAAACAGGGCTGGGTTGTGGCTCAGTGGTAGTGCGCTCGCCTGGCATGTGTGAGGCACTGGGCTTGATCCTCAGCACCACACAAAAATAAAATAAAGGTATTGTGTGTTCACCTACAACTAAAAAAATAAATATTTTTTTAAAAAATGGGCAAAACTGAAAACATTCTAAATGAAGATCTATGAATGATCAAAAACACACGAAAAACTACTCAGCATCATTAGTTGTTTGGAAAATATGAATTAAAACTGTAATAAAATACTCTCACCAGTGTGAGCTAATACCTCAGGAAGGAGAAGACGTGTCGCAGCTGGACTCGCCTGTTCCTTGTGGAGGGACACAAAGTCACACCACTCTGGAAAACAGCGTGACATCTCTTCCCTTCCCCTTTCTCCTGGTGGTACTGGGATTGAACCGGGTGCTCTACCACTGAGCCCACCTGCAGCGCTTTCTAAAATTCTATTTTGAGGCAGGGTCTTGCTAAGTCACTGAGGCCAGCTTTGAATTTGTGATCCTCCTGCCTCGGCCTCCCCAGTAGCTGAGATTAGGAGTGGCTGGCGCCCAGCACAGCGCGGCATCTCTCACAAGCTCAGGGGCAGCTACCCTTTGCGGGAGCGGTCCTGAGGTATTGGCCTGGAAGCAATGAAGGGTGTCCACGTGACAGCGCAGACTGGCTAGCTGTGCTGATCTGTAATAACCATAAACCTGGAACAAGATGCATGGATGAGCCACCGCTGCACGTGCAGACAGAGAACCAGCTGGCGGCAGCAGGGGGAAAGGCCATGGCCACCATGACAGGTGAGGCCCGAGCCAAGCCCAGGCTGCAGCACCCGTCGGGCTCCACTCACGCTGGTGCAGCAGGACCAGCAGCAGGACACCTGCCAGCCCAGGGCAGGAGGGACCCCAGGCTGGGCGCTGTGGCCGGCCCGCGCGGCGTTGAGTAGGCCAGGGGTGTTGTTCCCACGCTTTTCATTGGTGGTGGGGCGTGGGGGTCCCCCCATCATGAGTGGGGAGCATCAGTGTACAGGTTCCATTTAGATGAGGCTGCAGGAAGGACAAAGCCACCCACACTCACATAACAAGACCACGGCTGCTGTGGCTCGGAGTTATAAGGGCACTTGAAAGACGACAGAGTGTCCTTTGCCTTGACTATGAGAGTCCCACGGTGTCACACTACACACTATGGGAAATGGGCGTGTCGTGTCACATGTGAACTCTCTCTCATCAAGTTGACCTGGGCTTTTCAGAGCTGGGCTGTAGTTCAGTGGATCGAACCTTCTCAGCACGCCCAAGGCCTGGGCTTGACCCCAGCACCACTGAATGAACCAAAATACACACATGTGAGGTAATTTTCACAGAGCTAGAAAGCCTTTTGCATTGCTCATAAGATAATTCTAATCCCCTTTCCCTGTCACACAGCCTTTTACTCTAGGCTGGTCTGTACCGTGTCTGACACTGCTCTAGCTACACAGCCTGGGGCTGCGAAACCAGCACTTCTACTCCTGCAGCACATGAGCAAAAGCAATTTGGAGATCAGACTGGTCTGACTGCCCGGCCAATGGACAGGAGGCAGAGGGCATGTGGGCCAGGCAGGCGAGGGACAAGGGCAGTGGCGGCTGAAGTGATGGGAAGGGTGTGCATGGGGACACTCCTGGAAGCTGTGTCACTGGGACTTATCCCCAGGCTGCCTATCAGGTGAGTGGAGAAAAAGGAACCCAGGCTATGGCCTGCAGGTGTGGCCAAAGCCACTGCCCAAATGAGGCGCTGCTGCCTGTCCCCGGCAGGCCTGGCTCTGGCCGGGCAGGCGGGGGCTGCGGGAGGACAGGGGATGTGAGGGGCTTGGTCTCGTGTGGCGAGGACTGAAAAGCCCTTCCCGGCTGCAAAGAGAGCCTGGGGGCACCAGGGCTGCCCCTGCCATCAGCCCTGGTGATCCTGGCCCTCTGAGCCATCGGGTGATGACATCACAGTGCGGCAGACGCTCCTTCTCGCCAGGGCACTCTAGGCTAATGTAATCATACGATTACATAATTAACCCAGCTGTCTCATTAAGAAAATCAACTGGAATTCAGGGCATAATTAGTCACACAGCAATTAGCATGCTGATGAAAGCTGTCTCGATACCGCGGCCAGGACCACCGGCCACGGCCCGGGGGACGAAGCTCCGTGCCTCGGCACGGGCACCCAGGAAGGAGTCCCAGGCCCCACGGAGGGCGCTCCCGTGCTCTGCCCTGGTGAGGCCAGGGTCGGCAGGAGCGGGCAGCGGGAGGACCCTGGAAAGGGCAGCGTGCAGAGCTGTGGCAGGAACAGGACTCACTCTGCCGCTTCCACTCCGTCACCCGTGCCTGCGGCCAACTCCTGGTGGCCTCCGGGAGAGCGTGCTGACCCCAAGAGGGTGGCCAGGCTCCTCCATCTGGTTTCCATTCCCCCAGGTGCTAGGGCAAAGCATGACTGTCCTTGTCCCCTGAGGCAGCTGCAGGCCCAGGCCAGGACCCCCAGGTAAGGCAGGTGGCAGCCCAATGTCTCCTACAACCCCAAGCCTTGCTCCCTGCCCACAGCCCATGTTCTCCTCCTGTCCAGTTGTACAGGCGTCTGTGAGGATTCTCTCTCTCTCTTTTTAAAACAGATACGACATTTTTTATACCTCTGTTTATTCGTTTTTATGTGGTGCTGAGAATCGAACCCAGGGCCTCGCACATTCGAGGCAAGCACTCACTGAGCCACAGCCCAGGCCCTGTGGCAGATTCTTAATGAAGTGAGTGGAGACACCCTCTGAAGGCAAAGTGGACATTTCCTGCGGGGATCCTGCCCATCTCAGTCCCCTGGCGTCAGAGCACTCCTGAAGGGGCTGTGGGCACCCACCCTGGTTTGCCAACACTAGGGGACCTGGAATACATGGACTGGAGTGCCCTCTGGAATCAGGATGGGAGAGTCCCATTTCTGCAGCCTTTTGAGAAGGTCTCCAGGGCACCCTGATTGGAATCTGGGTACAGAATCCCAGGGGTGTTCCTACCTCAGCCACAGGATTTCATCACCCTTCCCAGTAGCTGTGCTATGGGACCTGGGCAAGGGCAGACGGGAAAGAAAGAAGAATGAAAGGGATGGGTTTCTAATTTTAACCTGTAAAGTGTCCTCGCTGAGAGTAACACCCTCAAAGGACCATCTTGCTATTTTGTTCTCGTAGAAAAGCATCAAAAAGCAGTTCTCAGTAGGGACACCATTCCACGCTACCTCTGGGTCCTCAAATGCTGGGCCAGGAGGGATCCTCCCAGGGAGAAGAGCCTTTCTCAATGCAAATCAAAACCTCCACCAGCACCCAGGAACATGGACCTCAGAGCAGGTTCTGAGAACACTGTGGCCTACAAATGGAATCCTCTTAGCCAGTTCTCTTTTAATAAAAAAGGGTTTCCCAGGCTGGGGGTTTGGCTCAGTGGCAGAGCACTCGCCCAGCACACACAAGGCCCCGAGTTCCATCCCCAGCACCACCAAAAAGGTGGGGCGGGGGGAGTAAAAAATCTGAGGACTTCTGAAAACCTGAGACTGTCCATCTCCATCTCCTAAGCACAGGCCAGAATCCTCTGGATAATCAAGGAAGACCAGTCAGTGGTGACACCCTGGGTTCAAGCAGTGTCTCATGAGTTGATGAATATTTTGTGTCACTGGTAAAGTGCTTCCTAATTCTTAAATCTTAGAATAAACCCTTGCAGGCGCTGCCTTTGCATGCCAAGGGTTTGTGTCTGGAGGAACGAAGTGACGTTTGCGAGGGGCCACAGGGAGGCCAGGAGGCACACTCGCTGCAGATTCTCCCAGCAAGCTTCGCAACCCGGCGCAGCAGGTGCAATCTGCAGCACCAACATGCGGTGGCGGCTCCGCCAACTTTGTGTCTTTCTCTCCTGCCTAGGAACTCTAAAAAATACACCACTGAGATGTTTCTGAGACAGAAATGTCACTCATGTCTTATACAAATTTATAAGTATCCTACAAAAAGTCAGCTGGCCACAAGCTAATCTATAATACATAACAAGAGCCATTCAGAAACTTGGATTGCAAGTTGATTATTTTCTAATTGTGCTACTCCCTCTGAACTCTAGAAATAAATATAGACCCACGGTAAAAAAAAAAAAAAATCTGAAGACATCAGGAGCCAGGGCAAGTTGCCTGTGTGGGGCTAATGGCCAGTGAGTGGAGTGTGCCTGCCACCATGATCCTGCTTAGAACCCAGTAAAATTCCATCCATGCCAGAACCTTTAAAAGGAGGTCATTCCAGAATATTTTCAGCTATCCGAGAGGGTCACGCTTTAAGAGTAGAGACATTTATTTCTTGTATCATGCCAGTAAGGCTATTTTTACCTAAAAATTCAACTGTGGAATATTGTCTCAAAGGCACAGAATACTATGTTCCCACCTGCATGTGGCACTCTAGGGAGACCCGAGCCAAGTCTCATCTGCATTTGTATCTTGTTGGGTGTGTGGTCCAGGGGCTGGTGCGTGGTGAGAGTAAGTGTGAAGGTCACTTCAGACCTTTCCTTGCACACAGGGGATCACGTGGTCTGACATGGAGGGTGCTGACCTCCTGATCAGGGAGCCAGCTGCAGGGGATGCCCCACATAGGGGCACCGCCTCACCCAGGGAGCCTACTGGTCATGATGTTGTCAGACAGCTATGAGGCTCTTCCTCATTATCAAGTTCACAAACATAAATCTCAATTAGGGCATATTAAAATAAAAAAGTAAGGGTATGCAAGCTCGCAGTAACCTGCACATACTGATGGCAGGCATAAAATACAGGCTGCCAGCGAGGAGACAGACAGACGAGCCTTCTGAAGTCGGGAAGTAGAATCGGAACTCTCCTTGTGAATCTAAACCTGACACTGCCCTCTCACACCGGGGCTGTGGCACTGACAGCAAAGGCCAAGTTCAAGTGAGCAATGAGAAGAGAATCAGCAACAGGAGATGTATTCTCCACATTTTTTGCTGGTCTTCCAGGTAGAACCTGGCCAACAAGTACAGTTTTTTGGATGAGGTAACAGCACTGCCTTAGCTACGTCCTGAGACAGCTGTCTTGACCGATTTCCCTAATATCCGGTCTGGGCAGTCAGTACATCCCCCCACCTACGTACAGCCAAGATCCGTTTCCTTCTCTCTAACTTCACCTCCACCACTGAAACCAAGCACCCCACCCTCCCTCTGCCGGTCTCCCATGTCACCTCGCCGCACTCCTTTCTAATCTCTTGTCCAAACTGGTGTGGGATGATCCAGTCAAGGCACAGCTCGGATCAAACCACGTCCTGCTTTAAACCTGGCACTGGCTTCTGCTGGAAGGTGTCCAGCGCTTTCACTAACCGACCATCCGCACAGCAGGGGATCAGGAGTGTCCCCCACCCCGCTGTGGCAAGTGATATGCTGCAGCCTGTGGCTCTCAGGGGCCTCTCCTCCTGTGTTCTCCCCATGTGCCAGGTCCTCCTGTGCAGGCTCCGCACGCCGTAGCTCTCTCTGGGCCGTGTTTGGTGCCCACTCCTCAGTGGCTGCTCCTGGCTCCACCCTCCTTATTCAGCCCTCTCTCCTGGGTGGCCTTTGCCAGCTGTGCCTTCTCACACCTAAAATTCAGCAATTGTTTGTGTAATTATGTTGTTTTTTCCAGCACTGGGAATTGAACCCAGAGTCACTTTATCACTGAGCCACATCCCCTGTCCTTTTTATTTGTCCAGACAGGGTCTGACTAAGCTGCCCAGGCTGGCCTGGAACTAGAGATCCCCCTGCTTCAGCCTCTTGGGTAACTGAACTTCAGGTGTGTGCCACCGTGCGGGGGTGTAATTACTTACTGATGCTCACACTCCTGCCAGACTCTAAGGTACTTGAGGGCAGGAGCCTAGCTGGCTGCTGCTGTGTCTCTGCGGTGCAACCCCAGTGACACCAGGGAGACGAGGGTCATGGCACTTTGGAAGAAGAATGTGGTGTGGCTAAAGGAGGATATTTCCCCAAAAATGTCTGACAAAATATTCTCAAAACTGATTAATAAATGAGGATTGATCTGGTGGCAAATGACAAAGACCAGAAATACCAATCTCAACCATCTTGACTGTCAGGACAAGGACTGTACAACGCTCTATGTATCTAAACGTTACCCGGAACACTAAGGAGATCACGGAAACACCGGATGGGGAAGGTGCAGAGAGAGGAGCCAAGTCACGCATCACGTCAACTCAGCTTTCTCCCTGGGACCAGCTGAGCAGGCCATGGAAGGGGAGTGGCAGGAGGGCAGTGGGCAGGCGGAGGGAGATCCCATGCTCAGGCTTAGGAGGCGGGATGCCAGCAGGATGGCTGTTCACTGAATGCTGATGCTGGACACGGAGCACTGGCCACAGAACCAAAGGCCTCGGAGGGCATGTGCTGGCTGGACGAGCCCGAGTGCCAAGGGCCATGTAAACGTCCACGTGGGCATGTCATCCTCTCAGAGGGACTCCAAGGCTGCACAGGGCTCAGAGCTATCAGCTGCTACAGCAATGGAGGGTGCGTCTGGCTCCCTCACAACTGGTATCGCCTAGTGCTCCTCAGGGCTAGGCGCGCCCTCAGGGGAGTGCCCACCTCCAGAATGCGGCTCAGGCAGTCAGGTGAAGCCGCGCCAGACGACTCCAGAGCACGCTGGAAGGAAGGTGTGGTCACTAACTTATGCATTCGCTTGACAAATACTGGAACAGACAAGAGGGACATGATGAGGGATAGGACCATGCTGCCTCAGCACTGTCGGGTGTTCATGGGGGGGGTGCATTCTGAGAAATGTGTCCTTAGAGTCTGGACACAAGACAGAGCATGAACACAAACGAAGACAGCCAGGACGTCACCTGCTGATTGATTCTTACAGGGCCACCGTTAGGTATGTGGCCCATCACTGAACAACATGTCACTTATGCAGCCTGTGAATATAGTTGCAATAGTGGTGAATACAGGGTCTTGGGCTCAGTGTGTGTGTGTGTGTGTGTGTGTGTGTGAGAGAGAGAGAGAGAGAGAGAGAGAGAGAGAGAGAGAGAGACATGTATTGGGGTGGGTTAGGCTAGACCTGGGGGATCAGGGCACACTGTGTCAGAGAGCACAGTCGTGTGGAGATGTAAGGCGGGACAGGCGGGCGATGGGAGGAGGGCAGAGCGACTCAAGTTCTGGCCTGACTGCAGAGTGCGGGGAGGAGCTGGGATGGGAGCAGAAACGGGATCGAGACACATTCTTGGTGGAATGGCCAAGACTTTGTGACCGAGTGCCCTGGCACGAACAGCTGAGGGCAGGAGGTGCTGCTCAATAGAAAAGGGTGCTGGAAGGGGATGGCTTCTGTGGGCCACACAGGGTAAGTGCAGGTGCCCGCTGTTGTGCCAGCGGAAAGCTCAGGAGGCAGCTGGACCTACAGGCCAACGTTCAGGAGTGAGAGCTAGATCAGAGGTAAAGCTGCAGTCACTAGGGTGACCCTGTGAACCTGACACTGCGGACTCTGGTGGGAGGAACGCTTTCGGCCCGCTGACAGGTTCGCTGCTCACCTTGTCGCACCTGCTCGTGACCCAGATGCTGGGCAAGAGCAATAAAGCAAAGCCCTGTTCTCCCTCTAGTGGGGTCAACAGAGAAGAAACAAGAAACAATAAGATTTGGGAAAGGAGGCAAGCGGCGGCTGATTGGTCAGGTCTCTGCCAATCCCTGGCTGCGTAGGTCTGGAGCTCCGCCCCTTCCTGGGGCAGCTGCCCGCTCTGCCTGGGCTGCTGGAGCCCAGCCACATGGCACATAGCTGAAATACCTGTCAGCTTCCTCCAGTTTCCTGAGATAACATGAGTTGCTGCCTCTTGTAACCTGGAGAGCTTAACACACCCACAGCGCTTCTGGGTTCCATGGGGCTGACAGCCAGAGCACAAGATAGTCAGACACCTTGACCCCACCTAGCGTGTGGCGGTCAGTAAATGCAAGGCTATTGACCAGGCCCTTCCTGTAAGCCTTAGCCACAAATGACTTCATCTGAACAAAAAGCCAACTTCAGAACAGGTAGAGCGCTCTGGACACCCTTCCTGCTCTTTAAGTGCTTTGTCAGATGGGTCAGACCACAGCATCTGTGGGAAGTACCTGGGAGGTGGAGGCAAAAATGACCTATGTGGAATGCAGATATATTTTGATTGACTCTATTATTATAGGAAAACTCCAATCTTATTTAGTTCTACCATCTAATTCTCCAGCCTCAAATGATAATTAGGAAGATCACTGATGTAGGAAAAATGCTTATGGTATGATATTAAATGAAAAGAGCAGAATGTACATCTAGAGCCACATTGTGATCAAAATTCTATGAAGTTCATATACAGAAACGAGCAAGGCCTGATTGGGCAAAGCACACGGGGTAAGGAAAACTGTCTTTTTGTATTCTATGGGAAATTAAGGCACAAAGTAACTAAAGACAAAGGAATCTAACACGATCATTATGTGGCTGCTCCGTTAGGAAAGTTTATGAGGGAAACCCAGTACAAAGGAGAATAGGTTTTTTAGAAAACAACAGCTTTGGCAAAGACGAACTGAGTCAGCCTCCTTGCACTAAGTCCCCAAGATGACAGACACCAAGTTCTTGGCGGGAACACAAACTTGAGAGACCCTGCTGTGAGGACAGGAGCTGGTGGGAATGGGATGGAACAGAACCCATGCATGTGGGCAGGAGGAGCCGACAGAACACTCAAAGAAGCAAGTCTGAAAATAGAAAATTGAACTGATCAAAGTCCAGGCTGCAGTTTTCTTGTAAATTCTTGAGTCAGTGTGGAAATGACATTCTGGGATGTCACCTTACACCTAAGAAAACAAAAATGGTGTCCACCCATCTACTGACACCCGAGGAACAGAGCACCCTGGGTACTGAAGAGCCCATCTACAGTGAAGGGGGCACCTTGTAAGCTCTGGTCAGTCTTCAGGAAACCCCTAGTCAAATACAAACTTTGGCAGAAAATCCTAAGGCCAGAATTTACAAGAGTGCAATGGGTTCCTCAGATGACAAAAGATGAGAACAGAGAAAAGCATTCCTGGCTGTCCCCCCAACCTGCTCCACTCTACAGACAAGAAAACAGAGATCCAAGCAGGAAAAGGAGTATAATCAAGATCTAATAAGAACATGGTGTGAGACTCGGTCTACTCTCTCCTGTCCAAAATGCTTTCACCTGTCCCTTGTTTGTTGTGGCTTCTATTAACCTAAGCTCAAGGGAAGACAGCAGACATCATGGTAGACATGAAGTGGGACATGTACAGGTGCCGATGGCATTCAGGGAGTTACTGGTACAGCTTCCATCAAGGGGAAGGTGGCGGTAACTGGTTTCCTTGTCACACATATGTGGTTCCTAATTTTCTGATTAAAGTGTCTCCAGGAGTGAGGTGGGACCCACATGATCATGTCCACCACCCCCTAAGTAGGTCTAAGTCACCTGGGAGCCGAGAAATCACAAACAGAATTGCAGGCTCAAGGCACTGAAATCTGCCTCACTTTTCTAAAATAAGGACTTGGGAACCTTCACCTCTTAGAATAACTAACAAGTATTATTTATATTTTAACCTTTATCTCCTTTAAAAGAGTTATAGCTAAGGGGACTGTCAGCTTTGACCCTCCAATGGAGACTGGCCAGAGGTCCTTGATCCTGGATGATCCAGAGAGAGGGGCCACTCCTCAGGTCCCTTAGGCAGCACCAGCACACACAGGGAGGTGGCATGTCTGCTGTCTGCTAGGTGCAGCCTTCTGCACCCAGAATTCACAGCTGCATCCAGTGGTCACGCGCAGGGATTCACGTGTGGAAAATCCGGCTCCTAGGACTCCCTGGTTTTCCTGAGGAACTGGCGCTGCCCGAGACCTGCAATTCCCCAGATCCCATGTCCTGTCAGTGGGCTGCAGGGCCAGGCTTACCTGGAACGTCGATCAGTCTCTTGTAGACATTCAAGAAGGCCGCCTCAGCCTCTTTGCTTCTTTTACTCAGTGCATCAATCTGAAAGGGAAGGAAGGAAAAGACAAAGAGCTCAAAATTTGTCAAGAGGAAATTTAAAAGTCATTCTGCATCTTGTGAGTCCCCACAGCAGATGGAAGTGAGATTCTCCTTGCAGACACTTTTCCACCAGCCTCAGCCTCTTAGAGCAAGTACCCGCAGCCTCCCGGGAGGAGGCAGTCCCCAGGGGCCAGGACCTGAGGGTAATGGGCAGGGCTGAGGAGGCACTGGGTGGGGCTTCCTACGCGGGCCCTTCAGGTCTCTGTCCTCCGTGTCCAAGCACAGACACAGCTGTGACTGGGGCAGGGCAACAACTGCCTGGGAGCTCAGGGGCTGGAGAGGGAAACAGGCAGGCCAACAAGCTAACCTCTGCCAGGGCAGAGCCGTGGGGACACAGAGAAGGGGACACCAAGGGAAGTCGGGGACTTCTGACCAGAGTCCTCAGGAACAAGTCACCAGGGCGGAAAGGTGGAACCATGAGTCAAAGGGCAAGAACACAAACAGGGCACTTCTCAAACTGGGTATTCAGAGATCCTCCTTAAGAATTTTATGTCAGCCAAGGACACCCTCCTAGTGCCCGTGCACATGTGGAGTTATGTGTTCTATCTTAGGACCCTCTCGTGTCCGACTGTGTTCCAGCCACAGGACTGGTTAAGAACCCACAGACAGGGCTGTGATGTGCCACGGAACATGGGGGATCAGCCTGTATTTGATGGGGAACACAGACACAGCTTAGGCCATGAGCGAGGTTCTGACGGTGGCCAGGGCCAATGTGTCCCTGGAACGGACCCAGATGCACTCATTTTCCCCAGTGCAGGCTTCTATTGGTCAAAGAAAGTGAGGTAGGAAACCCCGAAGTGTATGGGACAGGCACCCAGAGTCCCGCAACCCCTGGGTCACCTTGTTTAGTGTTTAGCTCATGTACAATCACTGGGACAGCAGATCACTTTTTATACCTGAAGCATGCAAGACTTTACATGCACAAAGTTCACAATGACTCGGGAAAAGGACACCAAATCACATCCTCCTCCTGTCCCCTTGTAGAACTACGCTCTCTGCCTCAGATGTTGTTAAAGAGGCAGGGCCTGTGGCTTAATTACAGAGCCTTTTTCTGAACCAACCCGCAGTCTGCTAGGGGCGGCGAGGCCACCTGATTAAGGAGGGTGAGCAGCTGAGGGGCAGGAGGTGCCTGCACACGGGGTCTGGGGAAATCTCACAGCAGAGGCGGCAGCAAAAGCCCTGCCAGTGCCCCCCACGCTCTGCCTCGAATGCCAATCCAGATTAGGTGTTTAGAACTCAGACCCCTGTTTTTCTCCCATGAAACAAGATTGTGATTCAGGTGTCTGGTGAGGTGGGGTTCACGTCAGGACTTTTAATACAAGACAGGTCTCTCTGTATTTTGAACAAAAATCTGTCCCCTTTGACTAGTAGCATTCACACTTATGGTATAATTGGAAAAATATTTAAAAATTAGAGAAGGAAATTATACTTATTTCTTTCACTGGTGTGTTTTCAATGTTTTTCTAATAAAAATCAAGTTGCATGAAACTCAAGCACCTAGGAAGACTCTAGAGAGAACGTGGATCAGTGGTTGGCTAGGCTTGGGGGCACGACGAGGGGGGCAGTTGGAAGATGTGGGCTAAGGGGCGTGGGCTCTTTTGGGGTGGTGAACGTGCCCTACAATGGCCCACAGTGATGGTCACCATGTGTGAATCCTCAGAAAGCCAATGAGCTAGACTAAGCGGGTGAATTCCATCTCCATAAAGCTGTTTGAAACGTGTGTGCACTTGAATTCAAACCGTACGCAAACTTCTGTGCAGCGTTTTCTTTCACTGATGCATCGCACATCTTCCTCAGAGCTACTACACACAGCGCAAGTCTCTAGCACCATTGCAACTGCCTGGCCCCACATGCCACATCTGCTGGAGAAGTGGACCTGGAGCCGCCTCTCGGGCACCTGCACTGCCTCCACCTGCCCGGCTGCTCTCACAGCGCCACACAGAGCCTCCTTCACCCGGTCAGGCCAGGCCAGGCCAGGCCCAGTGGGCCCCTTGCTTCCCAGGGACCCCACAGTGGATCCACAGGTGACCGTCCCCTCAGTAGGCAAAGGATGGGATGTGGAGACCTTCTGAACTTCCATCCTGGTTGTTCGTGGGCATGTGGGTGGCACACTGGGGACGATGATGGGCTGAACTGTAACCACATCTCCCAAGACGCTGGAGCCTTAGCCCCCATAGCCATGAAGGCGACCTTATTTACAGACAGACTTCACAGGTGACCAAGCTGAGGTCATTATCATGGCCCTCATCCAGTGTGGCCTTATAAAAAGTGGAAGCATGGACACAGAGAGAATGTCACAGGACGAGGAGGCAAGATGGTGATGGCCAAGGACTGCCAAGGACAGCCGGCAACCACCAGAGGCTGGGAGAGGGCCCAGGCTGTCCTCAGGACCCACAGAGGGAACCTGCCTGCACCCCTGACCTTGCCCTTCAGTCTCCCTCACTGGGACCCTGAGCCCGTGGTACGTAGTTACGACACAGAGGGACCATGCTTCTGAGCCCTCTTCCCTTCCCTTCTTCCACGATGGCAAGCAAGTTCAAAGCCATTCCCGTGAGGACAAGGGCAGGCCAAATGGGCTTCATTAACCAGTGGACTAAGCAGTGCCTTGAGAGATGCTGACAGTTCAATCCACGTGCAGCTGAGTTTCTGCCTGGTGAGACCCTCCCACCCCTCCTGAGCCGCAGAACTGTCTGGAAGCATCTGTCCATTCGGAGAATGCTGACACTCCCTCTGAGGCTTCATTCTCCTGGTTCCTCCCAGGGCCACTGCCCTGGGCCACAGATAGGCCCAAGTCTGGGCTCAGGTCTGCCTCCCTCCCAGTTCAGCTTTCCCGTGGGGATTTTCACAGACCCCTCGCTGTGGCCCATCATTTCCCATGTCAGCCTCTTGCCTGCTTGGCATCTCTGTGCACAGAGGACTCACCTGTGCTTTGAGACCCAGTGTAACCTCCACTTTCCCCTGCTGACACTGCCAGCGTCCCTCTGGCTGGCGGTGACCCCAGTGTGGGGGGAGGGTGTGCCCAGACACTGGAGCCCAGCTGGCTGTGCATTCCAGCTGCCAGCGCCGGGCTGTCAAAGAAGCTAACACAGGGGGAGTGCCTAGTGCCAGCCACAGGATGAGCCATGGGACACCAGCTTTGCCCCATGGGAGAGTGTTTCTTCCTCCAGGTGTCCACGCGGTTCCAACCCAGGGAGCGGGGACTCTTGCCTGTGACTCTTATCATTCAGAGAGGGAGGCGGAAAAGAGACGGTGGAACTCATCTTCCTGCCCTGCAGCCACTGCCTGGACAGTGCTCAGGGCCAGGGCTGCGATCCTGGGAGGCAGGAGTCATCCAGGGGAACTGGATACTCAAGGGGAGAGAGGGTGACCAGAGAGACCAGGGCTAAGGTATGAAGACGTGGACCGCAGAGTCAGGACCCTAAGTCGACATGCGGCTTCCTCACGTGCATGCCCGAGGGAGGGTTCTTACGCTACTGTGCCCACCCCCATAACTATCTGGGATAGGTGGCGAGGACAGAGGTGCCGCTGCTATGCAGAACTCGGGCAGATCCAGGCCACTCAGGCACTGGCCTTGGCAGAACCTGTCCTGCTTCAAGAGGGCCCGCCTGCTCCACACTCCAGCCACACCCGGTCACTCCCTGTTCCCTGAATACCCGAGTAATTTTCACTCAGCCTGGAAGGCGCCTCCTTGGAATGTCCCCTGATCTGCAGGGTCAGTGCAGATCCACCTCCCAGCGCAGGCTGCTCCTGCGACCATCCCGTCCCCTGAGTGCCAGGACCACAGAGAAGGCTCCTCCCCCAGGAGATCCAAAATTCCTTGAAAGCCCAAACCAGACTACATTCCCAATGGCCTACCCTCCCAGGGGCTGCGCACAGTAGGGGTCTGACACATTTCTATCCTGTGAATGAAAATCACTTCCACAGGCCAGAAGTGAACAAATGGGTTTAAATCTTCATGAAAATGCTCCAGATGTAAAGAGCCCTCTGTCCTGAGCACTTGCTTCCTGTGTGGTGGCCTGATGGCCTGCAGGAAGCATCTTTCCTATGCACCGAACGCCCCCCCCCCCCGCCCCGCCGCCCCACAGTGAGTCGAAGGGTCTCAGGCCAGCAAGTGCCTAGCAGCTCGTACTGCACAATTCTTGGACAATGTCACTTTCACAGTGTTGAGTGTGGCTTTTTATGTAATTTAAATACAAGTGTCTACATGGAGGTATTCTGTTCAAATCTCATACAACCCATGTTTGCTGACGGTACTCTAAACTACCCGGAGTCCAGGTTGGCAAAGCTCTGAGCTTTAAAGGGGTAGGACAGTGCCTGAGTGTCTTGGTGGCAGCAGAGGGGAACTGTGGGGTTTCAGGAGTCACGCGGAATAGGTGTCGCTGCTCCCTGTCACGGCCCACCTGCCCTGTGAGGGGCTTTACACATCTCTGTCCACGTGGGAGCTTCTGTGCCCCGCTAAGGTCAGGTGTGGTCACGTGAGATGCTCTGGCCGATGGCAAGAATGCCTACACCAGGCCTGAGCATGGATTCAAGAGCCATTCCCCTGGTTCCGCCTTGGTGCTCATCTCCATTGCTGTGAGACCAGGAGTGGCTTCTTCCGCTGGGACTTGTGACGGCAGACAACGCAGGTCCCAGGCAGAATCACATCATCCTGCAGCCAATGTGACCAGACACAGTCTTTTATTGCCACTGGCTTTGGAGATGTGGGGTTGTTTGTTACTGCAGCAGATTCTAGTGAAGGCTGCACTGCAGTCCCCATCTGCCACGGGCCATCTCTCGAGACGGCGGCATGAAGTGAGAACAAGGGACAGAAACCGAGACCTCGAGGCCCAGGACTTTGGCTTATTGTTTACTCTGCAGCTTGCCTGCTTACTCCTGTGGGGCAGGGAGCGGGAAGGTGGTGTCCTAAGGCAGAAAGGGCACGGGCTTGGGACGCAGGGGACTGGCTTTTGCTCCAACAGCACCTGGAATTCTGGGCCAGCCACAGCCTCTGCCTCTTTGAATCTTATCTTCCACATCTAGGAAAAGGGGACACCGGTCCTGGAGGAGGCTGGGGTGGGGCAGATGGGACGGCAGTGCAGAGCGAGCCTGGGCTGGCTGGAGACTGTGGTGGACTCCTGGTGTCCTGGGAAGGACAGCTATGCGCAGCCACCTAAGCTGTCCACATGAGGGAGATACTACGAGGAGCATTCACAGGCTTGGAGCACCAGCCACTGTGAAGAGCCACTGCCCGAGGTGGCCTCCGCTGGCACTGGCAATGGCTGCTGCACACAGGCCCTCTCTGCCTCCAGCTTCCCGTCAGGCCCTCCTCGGGTCTGCTTATGCCTTAAAATGACACCCTACGAAGCCCCTGCCCCACACTGCAATGGAGACTGACGTCAGGACTGTGCAGAGTGTCCCCCGCTTCTCCTCCAGTGAAGCCCCCGCCCCTGTGACTTCCAGGTGGACACTGCAGACCAGCGCAGACCAGCACCCACAGCCAGCCCTCACTGTCGCCTCTCCTTGCCACCAAACATGATGCGTCCTCCACAACGGCCCTGGGTCCCCTTTCCAGACTCCAGGAAGAGCCACGTGGCCCCCCTGCCTTAATGGTGTCTCCTCACCAAGGCCTGGGCTGGGGCTTGTGCCCTGCATGACTTGGCCCTGCCACAGACTCCCTCGGCTGGGTGTGCAGGCCTAGCCTCTCCCACGCCTTCCACCTCCCTGTGGATTCCTTTGCCAGGAACACAGCGCCCCGCCCTGGACACCAGAGAAATGCACCCTCCCTTGGAGAGCTGGTCTGGGGGGCGCGTCTTTCCTGGGTCCCGACTCCACCAGGCACAGCTGCTCTCTTGGTCCTTCTGCCCAGAGCATCTGTAACCTCTGTGCCCATTTCCTACCCTGTGCCTCCCTCACCCACCCGCCCCTGGTCTGCTCAGCTCAGGGCAGCAGTGCCTTCTCTGTCCCCTGCCCAGTGAGGGCCCCCAGGGCAGCTCAGGAGCCTGCCTGCTGGGCGGGGGGAGGGAGCAGGCAGAGGCTGCTCAGGCCAAGGGCTCCTCAAACCTGATCTCCTGACACCCATGGCTTGGGGATCACAGTGGGGAGTTCCCTGTGATTAAAGGCTCAGAGGAAACTTTTCCTGCCCCCAGCCAGTCTACCAGAGGGAAGCCCCGAGGGACACGAGGGACACGGCCAGGCTGTCTGTAGCTTGGGGAGAGCAAGCTGTACATGGCAGAGCAGGACGGCCTTGGCCGAGGGGTGGCAGAGGGAGAAGAGGGCGAACTCCAGGGCGGAGGGGGTCAAACAGCTGGGTGGCGTGGCCTCCAACATGGAGAATGCTGGGTGACGTCACGACTGACGGGGAGGAAACTACTCTAGACCTTTTAGTGGGCAGAGGAAGGAATGTCGACAAAATGCCTGAAACTGGGCCTGGTGCTGGGCGGAGGCTGTGGACGCGCTGTGCACTGGGGCACAGTGGTGACCCCAGAACCTCGCCTGGGGGGTCCTGGTCAGCAGCAGCAGCACCCCCAGCTCACACTGAAGGAGGCGCTGGTTTGCACGCTGCTCCACAAGCTTCAAGGGACTGTGGGGAGCTCCCCGTGCCCTTGACAGCTGCCCAGGCCAACTAGCTGTGAGGCACACACAGAGGCCACACGTGGGCTTTAACCAGGGGCCGGGCTCCCCCAGAACACACGACACAGCAAGGCTGGTCTGTGGGCGGGTGCCTTGCAGGCTCCGTGCCGTGGGTGCAAGGCACGCTCTCTGGGGCCTCCCCGGGCACAGGGCCAACCTGAGCTATGGAGCCAAGCTGCTCATCTGTACAGTGGGGCGTCCTGGCTGCTTAAGATCAAGGTCACCATGGCACCTGATGGACAGGGAAGGAGCAGCCACGCGCGGGGCTCCATTTCTCAGACGCAGGAACCAACCATGTCATGCATCCACCTCTAAGGACATGATGACCCCCCGCCACTGTGCACTGAGCAGCCTGGGCCACGCTGGTTGGAAGAGCACGTGCTCTGAAGCAAAGAGACTGGGTGTCTGTGCTGGCTCTGGCACACCCTAGGGGGACGAGCCGGAGACGGGGACCTGAAGCTGACTCCGCCCTGGTCCTTCCATCTGTGGGGTCAAGGGACTGACCCCTCCTGCCCGAGTTGCCCTGACAATGAACCAGGATACCCTCCCGCGGTGACCACTGGGCAACCCAACCCACCCTCAGCACTCTCCTTCCACCGCCCACAGGCCTCCCCTCCACTGGCCAAGCAGGCAGGAGGCCAAGGGGCTTCGAGCTGGGGCCTGGACGCTAACACCCGAGGGTGGCAAGAGTGCTCAGGAAACCCTGCTGGCCTGGTCCCTGGGAGTTAGGAGCCGGTGACTTAGAAACAAGCGGACTATTACAAGACCTTCTGGATCCATGTCTCTGCACGACCTCAGGCCACAGAGGTCGGCAGGAGCAGCAGCTCGTGACATGAACTTCTCCCAGTCTCCGTCTGGCTGCAGGGCTTCTTCAAGGGCAGGGCCTGGTCGTCAGAGCCACAGACAGTACAGACGTCAGCTGAGAGCGTCCAGTCCTGCCCAGACGGACGCTGACAGGCCACGGCCGCACCTGTCTGGACACGGGTCCCTGGCAGGAGACAGGCATAGCCAGAGCCGGGTGCTCCCTCCGGAGTCCACTCACGCTGCCTGACGAGGGCTCGGCCTGCTACTGGTATGAGCTCCATGGGGAGATGCGGAGCCCGGAAGTGGGAGCCTCCACTGCACGCTGGCCACCCGTGGGGCGAGGTGGAGAGGAGGAAAGCTGGAGACCAGTGTGGGAGCCCGCTGCCACCCTGCTTGGTTTCTCAGCATCACGTTCCTTCCTGGTCTTCAACACCCGGCACGGTGCTGGGGCGGGGGGGCCGGTCCCACCTGCGCAACCTCAGCGCACAACACGGAGCAGCGTCGATTTCCTCTGGCTCAGTGTGGGAGCAAGCTCTGGAGGGCCAGGGTCTTGGAGACAAGGCCTGGAGACCCAGGAGATGAGGCACTGTCACAGGGAGAGGCTGGAGTCTTCTCGGTCACGGCCCGCACCTACCAGGCCTCCTGAGATGACAGCAGAGGCCCAGGAGAGGACACACCTTGGAGACCCAGGGAACCCGGGGACGGGGGTGTGAGGCTACAGGGAAGAGGGTGGCCCAAGAGGGGCAAAGAAACAGGAACCTCAACAAACACCTCCAGCCCACGCGGCTCAAGGCCTTCACCACAGCCGGCATTCTGGCTGTCAACACGCATTTGACGCGCTGTCATGGGGAAGGATTAGCTGTCCCCTTTCTCCCCTGAGGTAAAAGCTACAGGAGGGCAGATCACAGCTCCACAGCAGGGAACCCGCAGCTCGGGGCTCTGCAGAGGCAGAATCAGGCTGCCTGAGTCACTCCGGCCCATTCCTTCCTTCACCCCACATCACTCCAGGAGTGGCTACAGCAGTGCAAGGACCCTGCCTGTCCCTTCCTAGGGGGCCACAGCCTCCTACTCCTACTGCCAAGGGAACAGGACGATGCAGTGGCCTTTCCCCCTCCCCACACCTTCTACCTGCAGCTAAATCACAGCAGGGATGTGCTGAAACCCCCCCAGAGGACAGGTGCCTGAGATTTTAAAGCACATTTTTTTATAACTAGATAAACGTGTGTAGAGTAAAAAAAATTTCAAGTTATGGAAACATCTATAGCGTTCAGTAAGGTTGCAAGATCAAGGTACAGACACCTATCTTTCTATCCACCAATAATAAACAATCTCACAGTGAAATTGAGAAAAACAATCCCAGGTATAAGAGCATTGACCAAGGAAAAAATACTTAGGAATAAATTCAGCAAAACAAATGTTACGCTTGCAACTGAAAACCACAAAACACTGCTGAAAGAAGTACATTAAGTGTTCATCTTTCCCCCATTAAGGACTCAATGATCGCGATGGTGATGGTCACCAGGCTGTCATGCAGACTGAGTGCGAAGCCTATCAAGACCCCAGCAGGTTGCATGGTAGAAACCAACAGAATGATCCTAGGATTCACATGGAAAGACAAGGGGTCCCAGACAGATGAAAACAACCTGGAAAAGAAAAGCAAAGCTGGAGGACTCCCACTTATTACAACCTACGTTAACCCAGACTACGGTGCTGTCGTAAGGATCAACATAGAGACCAAAGGAAGAGAAATGAGAACCCAGGAAGACCTCACACCATGATCAACTGAGTCTGGACAAGAGTGGCAGGACCGTTTAATGGGGAAGAACAGCCTTCCAATAAGCAGGGCTGGGACAACTAGGTATCCACAAGCCAAAAGGCCAAGTCGATCCCCACCTCCTTACTCACCTGAGTTAATTAAAAAAAAAAAAAATCAACCCCAAATGAACCCAAGGCCCAAATGTAAAAACTGACACTATAAAATGCAAAGAAAACACGGGTATAAATCTTGACCTTGGTTTTGGCGATGATTTCTTAGATAGGACACCAAATGTATAAGGAACAAGAGAAAGAAAAATTGGATTTTGTAAAATTAAAAAAAAAAACAAAAAAAAAAACAAACTTCTGTGCTCCAAAGGACACTATCAAGAAAAGTGAAAGGACAACCCAAAGAATGGGAGAAAGGTTTTGCAAATTGCATATGTGGTAGGAGATTTGTATCCAGAATATATAAAAGTCTCCCAGGATTCAACTCTAAAGATAATGAACTGGATTTAAAAACGGGCGAAGACCTGAAGAGTCAGCTCCCTACAGAACATGTCAAATGGCCAGCAAGCACGTGGAGGGGAGTGACATCAAGAGTTGTCAGGGAAGTGCAAATCAAACTACAGTGAGCCACGGTGTCACCCCACGGGGACAGCTAAGACAGATGGGACCTGTTGGAAAGGATGCCGAGGAACGGGAACCCTCCTCTATGGCTGGTGGTGTGGCCAAGCTGGTAGACATCTGGCAGCTCATCAAAATGTAACCACAGTTCCCACATCACCTGGCACCTGGTGACTCCACTCCTAGGCACACATGCAAGAAAGCACGAACAGAGACCCACATAGAAACTTGCATGTACGTACAGGCTCCCAGCAGCAAATTCACCAGGGCCAAAGAGGGGAAGACCAAATGGCTATCAACTGATGGACAGATCAATAAAACACGGCACACCCACACAGGGACGAAAAAGGACGGAAGTAGGGAGCCGTTCTGCCACACAGATGCCGCTCAAAGCCACTCCAAGTCAAAGAAGCCAGCGAGAAGGGCTTTTCCACTGTGTGACCTCATCTGCAGGAAGCGAGTGGAGGCCCAGCTCTGCAGCACAAGCAGGGCGGCGGCTGCCTGGGGTTGGGAGGTCATGGGGACTGTCTGCTAAGGGCAAGAGGTTTCTTCTGAGCTAAGGAACTTGTGAGAGTGGACAGGGTGACGGTGTACAACTTTGTGGATACACTCACCATCACTTAATTGTACAAAGAGAAGAATACCCCAAACAAAGAACACACCCGCCCGCACCTGGAAAAGAGGTGCAGATTCCCCGGGTATCCTCCTGGAAACCTTTTGGAAGTGACGGCATCCACGCACACTGCCCTCCTCTTATTCCCAACACAGTGGGACAGGCACTCAGGACGCTGCTTGGCTGCACCTGTTTTGCATTCTGAAGGTGAGCTTGAAAGAAGGGGAGGGGGAGTTTCACCTGTGCTGGGGGCGCTGCTGAGACTTGCGGAAATGGAACGTCCTGTCCAGAGAAGAACTGGGATCTCAAGGTCCTTGCAGCAGAGGAGGGGATGCTGGGAAGTCCTGGGCACCCTGAGGATGTCCATCGGGGGTGACGAGAAGGGATCACTCTTTTTGTGACTGCAGTTCACAGGAGGCACTAGCCTGGGAAAGCGATGGAGCGGGCCAAGTTGGGAGGGCAGGTGGCAATCCCAGAGAGGTCAGGCAACAGAGGCACAGGGTCTGAGGGGGCATGGGCTCCCCACGGAGTTCTTGCCACAGTGGCTGAGGGCTGGTCACCTCCCTTGAGAGAGGGAGCAGAGGTGACGGTGGGTGGTGACACAGGCTGACTATTCCCTATCTCCACACATGGTACCAGACATACTTCAGTTTTTCAAATCGGGGAACGTTTGCATAGATTGTACTTGTTGAGCACCTCTGATCCAAAAAATGGAAATCTGAAATGCCCCCAAATCTAAAACTTCCTAAGAGTCATGTTGGTGGCTGAAAATGTTTGGATTTCAGGGCATTTCAAGTCTTAGACTTCCGAATTAGGGATGAGCAAGCCTTGGCAGTGCTTGTGGGAGGGGGAGTTCAGGTTTGGGAGGTGCCCTGAGGGGGGGTCCCACGAGGCCTGCTGGGAAGAGAGATGCCAGCCCCAGGAACTCCAGGGACGCAGGAAAGGCAGTAGGAGCCCAAGTCACGGACCTGAGCGGTGGAAGGGATCTGGAGGACTGTGCGCCCAGCATGCTCTCCTGCCTGGATCTTCAGGAGTCTCCCTGCAATGCTGCCGCAGGGACTTTCCCTTACCCAGATGGCGGGGTGAGGGGTTTGAAAAGTTCTAGTCAAGGTCAAGCTGATCAATGATGATGTCAGGATTCAAATTCAGGTCTGTCTGACTCCAGCATTGGTGACCTGTCCATCTGGTCTTCTCCACCTCTCTACACAGAGTAGGAGAGGTGGTGAGGGCAGCAGTCTACACCGGGAGTCTGCTCCCCATCAAGGATGCTAGGGAGGCCCCCAACCAGACCAGAGGACCCCCAGCTCCCCCCATCAAATGCCTTAGCTGGGGAGAATGCTCGGAGGCAGTGACACATGTTTTCTGATTTTCGAGGAACTTGTGCTCAGACACTGGCCCCGGGAAGCAGCTGGCCACAGTCTGGGTCAGATTTGCCTCAAGTCCCCAGATAGCAGTGGTCTCGGTCTAGCAGTGACTCTTGCCCCCACAGCCCCAGGAAGAGTCTCCCTGTCCTGCCCTGCGGGAGCACTGACGTCTTTCTCTCTTCTTGGCTCACGGGAGCAATCCTGAGGCGCTTCTTTGAATTTACAGAATAAGCACGGGCTCTGGCCTTCCAGCTGCAGCTCCCAGGCTGACTGAGCAAGGCACCTGACCTCCCGGCCCATCTGTGCCTCTCTGTAAAAGCAATCACACAGCCCCAGAGGGCCGGGCTGCTGGCAGAGGGAGAGGGACAACCCGAGCAGGGCACTGGTACATGCGGAGTTGGATAGGCCCTCCACTCACTGCCGGAGCACCAGGCCAGAGCCATGGGCTCCAGGGGACCCGCAGCCAGGCTGGTCTCCACGTCCCACTGGTCATGGCCCATCTCCTGCCCCAGGCCTGTCCCTCTGGGCCAGGGGACAGGACAAGGAGTAACAGACAGCTACAGCCCAGGAGGACACAGGGGATGCTGGTGCTTTTGGCTGGAAACACAACACTTAGGAGCATCGTCTCCAGAGGCGCAGAGGCCAGACTCAGAACCCGCAGTTTAAGGTCCGGTGAACAGGTGTCCTGCCCCTCCCGTGGGGACGAGCGGATGAGAACCAACAGGTCCACGTGCTCGGGTTCACTCTGCTTCCCTCCCGCCAAGTTCCCCGCTCAGTCCACTTCCCATCTTTCAGGGCTGCTGTGGGCTTGTCTGGGCAGGGGCTGGACAAGCCTGTGACTCCCAGAGTCCCTATGGGAGGGAGGGCTCCTTCACTGGCTGGGAAGGTGAGCATGTTGTGACAGGGCGTGGCCTCTGACTGGGCATAGGGAAGCTCAGGGGAGCACAGACGTCAGGGATAGGCCAGGCCGTGAGCAGGGGAGCACAGTGTGCCCGGCGCGGGCCGCTGTCCACACTTGCAGGTGCCCACGATGCCCTGTGGCTCTCCTGCCCTCGTGCTGGGCACCCTGGCTGGGATGCTGTGCAGTTATACAGGGCTCTGCCAGCCACGGTTAACAAGGGAGCGGGACAGAATCGGCACACTGGTGGCTGTGAGGGATGTGAGTGCTCCAACTGTGGAACTGCTGGGGCCTTGGTGGTGACCAAACGCCCTCCTCGCGCTCCCTCCTCACTTAAGGAGTTACTGCACCACATCCAGGGGACCTTAGTACCAACGAATCCCCACCCAGGCTCAGTGTTTCCCTAGTAGTTCACATTCTAAGATGCTCAAGCAAACGCCACGTTACTAGGTGGGTCACTTTAGTTGGGGGCAAATCTTGAGAGTCAGAATTCTAGTCTTCAGCCCAGTCTCCTCCATGGTCCCTCAATGTCCGCCTCACGGGGACAGAGGCCTGAAGTCAGCTGAGTTGGCAAAGGTCAAGGCCAGGGCAAGTTAGGCCTCGAACCTCAGAGCTCTAGGTTCAGTGCTCGGAGCTTCTCGCCCGGCGAGTGTGGGCTTGGGAATGGGAGCAAGCAGAACCCCACCCACCTGTGCTCTGTGCAGCCCGCCCACCACAGCACCCTCCACCTGTCACCCACCCGACCACCCGTCACCCTCCCCTTTCCACATACCCCCATCCACCGCTGGGCAATCGTCACCCACCCCACCCTCCATCCTCTGTCAGGTCTCCCTCCGTCACCTACTACGCGCCAAGCACTGTGTGCGGGGGATGCAGATCATGCCAAGCCTGCGGACGGCAGCGCTGTGTTCCTTTGCCCTCCACACATGCCCGCCCAACTTGGGCCCCCTGGGGCACACAGGTGTGTGGCAGATGGGCACTGATGAGAGGACGAAGGGCGGACCCGGTGCTGGAGGAGCTCAGGGTCTAGAAGAGGAGCCTGACGCCAGTGCTGCCATCTGGCGTGGCAGGGCTTCAGCACCCTCACCCCACCAGCAACACGGTCACTTCAGTGGTGACAAAGAAGCGGTTTCTTGAGCTGCTGAGGAAGGGAAGTGGAAAGGGCAAGTCCTGGGGCAGCCTAAGGTGCCAGGTGTGCCCCGGCTCCCTGTTCTGGGCTCAGTCCCTGTCTCCCTCTCTCTCAGGCCTTACTGTGACTACCTGGGCTCGCAGCTGCAGGGTCAGAGTGACATGCCCAACATGTCAGCTCCCTCTGTCATCCCAGGGCTTTCTGGGTGTCCTTGTGTCCATGCCAACCAGTTCAGGTCAATTCTAGACACTCCCCAGGTACCGACCCTGTGCCGGGCACTGGGAGACACTGGCCACCCTCCCCCAGGAGCAGATCAGCCTTGAGGTGCCACTGAATCACAGTCACCGGGAGCCACCCAGGCAGCTGGTGCCCCGTGGGGCAGGTCCCAGGGTTGCCAGGCCAAACGACAGCTGCAAAGACCACCTCACCAGGGTTCCTGTTGTGAACATCCAAGAAATCTACTGCCGGCCACGAGAGGATGTTAAAAATAATTACCACTGAAAATATTAGATTTGCTCTGGATTGTTCATTACATACGATGGTTTAATAGGGCTTTTATTGAATAGCTGCAGAGCGCTGGGCTGAGATCAATTTGCTGTACACGCGGAATCCTGATGTCTGCTGTTGACTCCCCAACACAGAGCAATTTGTAACAGCGTCGGCTCGCTGTTGTTTCCAAAGCTCCTGCTACATCACAAGCATTTATTTCTGACCACAAAATTACATTTATTCAACAGAAAGCAGCTCCGGGTCTTTAAGAGGTTAACTGTGGAGTGCTTGGCTGTTCTCCAGCCTCGCAAGGAGCGCGCGGGCACAGTGGCCCCCGGCTCGCGGCGGCAGCGCTGGGCGGTTGGCCGTGATTAATAGACTGCTGAGCGCGCGCCTTTCCACACGCGCTGCTCCTGCCCGGCTCCATAGATCACGGGCTCGGCCTCAACATATCTGACTGAAATTGAATTTGGCTTCTCTCTCAACCGTTCATTTCCTATGTTATGCAAGGTTATATCCTTTTCTGCATGAGCAGAACCAAACCAGCTGCAGCTTTGGAGGAGAAAACGTGCTTTCAATTACCAGGCTGGCCTGCTCCTGCGCCTGTCCTGCTGCCGCTGACGGAGCCATCCCACAGCGACCTGCACAAGACGCTGCACTCCTGAGGCCCAGGGACGCTGAACCCAGGTAATTAAACACACCCTCCCCATCGCCACCGTGACCACAGTGGCCACTGCCACTACACAGAAAACCACAGAACTCGGGGCGGCTGTGCTGGCTGAAGACGCCAGTGCCCACTGAGGGCTCAGGACGGCAGCCTCCCGACGTCCTGAAGCCAGAGCCAGGCAGCATGTCCTTGAGTTGCCCAGGGTACTCGGTACAGGCCACCAGGGACAAAGGACCCTGAAATTTGCAGATGTCTGTGATATCCGTGGGCAGAGAACCAGGACTCTTAAGAATCTCTTTAGAGTGTCGCCCACAGCACTCAAAGTACCTAGCGATGGGAAAAAGGCAGGAGCCGGGCTGTGTCTGCCCTGGCCCAGCCTCAGCAAGGCCAAGAGGACACATGGAGGCTAGGACAGGACGTCTCCCAGCAGGTAAGGACCTCGAGGGAAGGCCGGGACTCGGCAACAGGAAGACAATCTGATTTGAAAATGGGTAGAGACCTAGGCACACATCTGCAGACAGAAGGCACAGGAAAGGCCAACAGGTCCACGAACAAAAATGGCCCAACATCGCTGATCCTCAAGGAGAGGCAAATCCAAAGGGTGAGCTCTCAGCTCAGGCCTGTGAGGACGGCTGTGGTCAAAGGGTAACAAGAGCTAGGATCTGGTGATGCTGGTGCTGGGATGTAAACTGGCCCAGCCACCTGGGAAAATGGTTTGGAGGGGTCACCTGATCCCGCAATCCACTACTGGGAACATCTCCAAAGCACCAGAAGCCACGATCCTGAAGCAGGTGCTACACCCCTGTGCTCCCTGCAGCACCTGGCCCACAGCCAAGGCACAGAGCCATCTAAATGTCCCAGCCCAGATGAATACCACATCTGTAAAAGGAATACGACTCAGCATTAAAAAGTAAATTCTGTCATCACAACAGCATAAATGAACTCAGAGGTCCTTAAGCTCAGTGGAACCAGCCAGCCATGGGGACTGCGGCAGGCTATCACTGTGTGAGGAATCGGGAATAGGCAAACTCACAGAAGTAGAGTGTGGCTGTGGGTGCAAGGGGCCGGGTTGGGTGGGGAGCGAGTCGCTGGTCAAGGGCATAAAGTGTGAGTTCCAAAAGACCAGGGAGTTTTGGGGACCAAGTAGAGTGGTGACTGCAGGTGGTAAGACGCTACTGGGTGCATGAAGTTAGCCGAGAGGGAGGCCAGACATGCTCACGCGCACACACAGGGCCACCTCGAGAGGGACAGGCCTGCCAGTCAGCCAGATAGCAGGACTCCTTCCAAATGTCACGCTGTAAACAGCAAACACACAACTTGCACTTCGCCCGTACCTCGATGCAGCTGGGGTGGGGTGGGAGGTGACAGCGGTGACCCCTACGGGTGAGGCAGATGGAAGACTCCAGCACAGAGGAAAGGACAGAGGCAGGGACCAGAAGGGGCTCGGGAGACACAAGGCGAGCAGCTGCCTGGTTCAGAACCTGGGGCTCGAGGGCTGGAAACACCCATTAAAGCCAAGCTGTGGGGCACCTCCTGTGCCAGTCTCAGCATCTGAGTGGGCACCGCATTGCTGAACCTGCCTCACAGGAGGAGCCTTTGGGAGACCTAGTCTGTTGGCCCTGGCAGCAGCCATGCATGAGAACCAGAGGCAGACGGTCGGTTTGGTGTCCTACCCCAGGCCTGCTGTAATTTGGGGTGCTGGGTGCTCCATTTCTGGAACCTGGAAGGTGATCCTAATGCAGCTTGTGTGGTGCTGGTCAGAGGCCCACTTTTAGAAACCATGGATCTGGCCCATCCTTTTTCAATGTCCATCCGACTTATCGCAGTATTTCCTAAGTACGAGCATGTCCGAGACAGAAACGTGCACATACGTGTGTGTACGTACACACACAGGGGTTGTTACTCTCTAGATTTCAGAAACTTGAGGCTTAGTTTAGGGCAAGTTAAATGCTACCACAAGAGTCATCTGTTAGGTTCAAAATCAAAAGACGGCCCACGAGGCCCTGCAGAGCCCAGCAGGGAAGAGACTGCTGCAGCTGGGGCTCTGCAGCAACTGACAGGTGCTGGCACTTGGCTGGGCCTTGAGGAAGAATGGGTGAGGAGTAAGGTGCATGCCTGGCTGGTGGTCCTCGGGTCCTTGTTGGCACCCTCTTAGTGACAGGTCCCAGGCCCTTCAGTGCAGCTCTTCTGATACTTGAGCAGATCCAAGCTGCTGGGAATGAGCTCCTCTGCTCTGCAGGTGACAGCTGGCCTGTGCTGTCCACCACATCACCCTGGATGTCAGAGCTCAGGGGCTCTGGGCAGACACTCGCTGGGCCACTCACTCACAGCTGTGCAAAG
Organism: Marmota marmota marmota; assembly: GCF_001458135.2. NCBI lineage: Eukaryota > Metazoa > Chordata > Mammalia > Rodentia > Sciuridae > Marmota > Marmota marmota. The sequence continues at coordinate 28,609,359 of NW_026000185.1, forward strand.
CAGGCAAGAGGCGGCCCCAGGAGGTGCCCAAGGTCACAGAGATAGTGAACGGCTGCGCCTGGACTGGGTCCCAGGTCGTCTGACTCCCTGTGAAGTGCTCTTTGGAATAAGCCACCCAGATGCCCTGGCTTTATTTAGAAACGGCCTTTAGATCTGAACATTGAACGTGGCACAGCTCGACATACTTGGGCTGGGGACACACTGGAAACTCTTAGTCACTTTTAACTCGTTCATTGAGCATCTGCACAACTTTCTTCATTTCATCTATTACTTGATGAACATCTGTCAAGCAGCCTTGCTGATGTGTAGGACTCTGCTCGCCATGCCACGGACCTCTCTGGACCAGACTCCGTCAGCACCGTGGCGAGGGGCTGGCCCGCTCTCTGTTCCAGCCTTGCCTGCTCCCCGTGAGCACTGGTCCCAGCTCTGAGCATAGCTCCTCACTGGCCTTCCCTCGGGGTCCCCCAGAGGCCTTCCTGTTGGCATCTGAAGCTGCCCTCCCTTCCTCTGCAGGGTGGCCTGCTTGTGTCCCTATAGGACCTGTCACCAGCTGACGGCTTTTATGAATGCCCATTCCCTTGGTCAGAGCAGCAGGGACCTTGACCGTATGCACTGCTACGTCCTTAGCTACTATTTGGCCCAGAGCTGAAAGCACGGCTCACAGAAGGCTTCATTGAGGGAGTAAGTGACCCACCAGCAGCAAACCAGCTCGGAGACCGCGGCCGGTGCAGCAGTGAGGCCCAGGAGTGCTGAGTGCGAGGGCAGCACAGTCTTCAGTGCACAGGGAATTCCCACACTGCTCCTCAGTCCCTTCTGGGCAGTGCTGGCAGGTGATTCTGTCGTGATTCCACAGCAACCTGCCATCAACCCAGCCTCAGCTCCTCCCACAGCACACATCTGGGTTGCAGAGAAGCAAGGGACACAGTGTGGACATTTACATACTCACAGGACAAAGTGCTGAGCTCCTGAATTTACGAGGGGACCAGTCAGTCGGGCAGGGCGCCTAGAGCAGCCTGCAGAGCTCTTTTCCCAAGATGCACATCAAAGACGGGGCTGCGTGAGGTCAGTCACGGCGAGGCTTCACCTCCCTGCCCGAGCGGCCCCAGGGTGGGCCAGCGTCCAGGAACACGGGCTGGGGTTCCAGGGCCAGGCTGTCATCACTATCCGGTGACTTGGGGTAACGTCCCCTCTCTTGGGCTTGGTTGTGAAATGTGGTCAATGCGTCCATCCACCCATCCCAGTGCTGGATACTCACTGGCTAAGTGCTCAGAGGGCCAGCGCTGAGCTGCGCAGCGGGCACACCCAGGAGGCTGAGGGAGGGGGACATACTCATGCAGAGACATGGAGGAAGGATCAGGAGCAAGGACAGGAGGCCTTCACTGAGATGCACAGTTGGAGAAGGACCCAGACACAAAGGATGTGCAGCACGGGCTTGGGCTGGGGGACACATGCCCAAAGCTGGTTGGAGACCTGGCACAGGGGCGGTGCAGGGAGAGTCTGGGCGGGGGCGGCGGGCAGCGGTTAGTGGTTAGGCCAGGGCAGGTGTAGGCCTGGGTCTTAGCTGTGTCTGCCTTTGGGCCACTGGGGGGCCACTGGGGAGCCCCTGCCAGGGGGTAAGCAAGAAGTGACCTGACCCTGGGTTCTGTATGAAGACTGGGGTGTGGGGGTGCTACTGCCAAGAACCAAGTTAGGAACCCGCTGCAAGGGTCTCAGGATGACGAGGCTCAGACCAGCCTGCAACTGGCAGGGATGGAGAGGACTGGAGGCCCCCAGAAGCACTGTGGGGGCAGGACAGTGGGGAAACTGCACCTATGGGAGCTAGAGGTGCCGAGTCTTCCAGACCCGGTAACTAGGTGACTGGAAGTCAGTTCCCAAGGAGAAGAGGGACGGGGAGGCGGAGACCCAGCCGGGGCGGGGGATGTGGCTGTGGGTAAAGCACTTTCCCCTGGAATGTGCAAGAGGTGACATCAATGGACAGTCTCATATGACTTGGCACTCAGAAGAGAAGGTCAGTGGGTGACAGGCATCTGCGTGTCACGTGGACACAGAACAGAGATGCCATCTCTTCCAGGTCTGACTGCGGAGGAGGAACTGTCCACAGAACCGAGGACCACAGCCAGAGAGGCGGAGGGAAAGGCAGGGACGTGGCTGTGGGAGGGCAGCTGGGTGCTGAGGAAGAGGCCCAACCCTGCATGTCCTCAAGGACGCCAGGCAGGAGGGACAGGTGGTGTTTGGGTGTGGGCACTCTTTGGAGCAGCCCAAGCTGGTGGGCAGAGGCAGCTTCCCGTCTCTCCCAAGGGGCTTGTGGGAATGTTAAGGAGAACAGTCCTGGCACTGGCCAAGGCCAAAGACACAGGAGAAGATACGCAAAACAGACACACCCTGGGGACAGGTAGAGCAGCGAGGAGTGGGTGGTCTGTGCCTCAGCCACACCTGGCAGGTGGCTCAAACTTGCTAAGTGTCTGCTGGGTTTGCAACATGCTACCCAACAAGGCACCTCGGATCATAGCCCACAGCACAGGGGAAGGTTCCTCCCACCGTCCCTCCTCTCCTGAAGGCCCTCATGTGGCAGGTGTCCTGCCCTGTACCCTCAGCAATGTCACATGGCACCAGAGGGAAGAATCTGACACTTAGGCCCTGCCCAGGGCCATGGACTTAATCAGCAGACACCACACCCTCAGCCTCCTCACTCCTGCGTGACTCCGTGGAAACAGGTCCCCTCCTTCCTGCAGGCTCCATTTATGGGAAAACTTTTATGAAATAAACTGTAGGCTTCCCTCTCATCCACCTGCCCTTGACCATGGGCGCCTCGGCCGTGGACCTAACAGGGGAAGGAAACGTGGGGTTCTCTCCCATGAAAGGCCCATGGTGGCACTTCTTTGGTGTCACCTGAACATCACCAGCATGCTTCCCAGCTCCTGCCTGAGCGCAGATGCCCCCGCACACCTGGGCCTGGGAGACGGGTGCTCATCGTGGGTGACGGCAGAGCGGAAGGGACAAACGTTTGGTTTCAGATGTGCAGGAAAGAACCTCGAAGATTGCCTTGCAACAACAGTGACAAAGCACAGACAGCAGGATGAGCACCCTCGGTGCCTGCAGAGACCCGGCTGCTCTGGTTGGCTGGTGGCTGTGCTGCGGGAGGAGCTCGGCCAGGGCAGCCGTGCCCGCTCTCTGGAACTCCCCTCGCTTTCTCGGCTGCGCAGCATTCCGCCACCACGTGGTGACCCCGGGTCTTTATTCCTGAAGGCTCCCAGGGCACACGGAGCTTCTATTAATTAAACTTGTGCATTTTTCTCTGGTGAGTCTTCTGTCACAGAGGTCAGGACAAAATGCCATGGCGTTCTTTCTGCCATCTACGGCATCTGGGTTTTGGCCACTTATTCTTTTTGACACTCGGGAGTTGTTCTCTGGGACGCACAGGGTGGAGTTTCTCAGGAGGGATCCTGGGGAGTGGGACGACTGTGTCAAGGTATATGGGCTCTCACGGCCACCTCCTGACAGGTGGCTTATGCTCCTACCTTCTTCAATTCTGGGCAACCTGGGAGAGTAACCTAACTCGTGTTTCCCTGATCATTTCTGAGCTTGTGCCTTTTCACACGTTCACTGACCACTCTGGTGTTTTTTTTCTGAGAGTGATGTTCACGACTGTGGTGCTTCTTCTTCTTCTTCTTTTTTTTTTTTTTTGGTGGTGGGGGTATCGGGTGTTGAACTCAGCCACTGAGTCACGTCCCCAGCCCTGTTTCATATTTGATTAGAGACAGGGTCTGAGTTGCTTAGCACCTCACTTTTGCTGAGGCTGGCCTTGAACTCGCGATCCTCCTGTCTCCACCCCCGAGCTGCTAGGATTACGGGCGTGGGCCACTGCGCCCAGCACGAGCATTTTCTGATTGCGTTTGTCTTTTCTTGATATAGAGCTTTAAGGTTCTGTGAGTGTTCAGCTCTTGGAACTACTGGTGAGACCTGGCTGGGACTCCCCCACACAGGACTGGGCACCGCACAGCCCTGGGAGATGCCATCTGCACCTTTGTCATGACAAACACAAGGGGGAGTCCTGAGTGCTTCTCTCAGATGATGTGTGATGTCCTGGAAAAGGGGACCTCTCTCTAGGTCACACGTGAATCCAGTGGTGCCCTGGGTGTGTCTTTGCCCGTTCTTTAGGGCATCTTCCCACGACAAAAAGCTCTTACTTTAAAACTCTAATGTGGAGGATGGCAACCATCTCTTTCTTTATGGAATCCTTTCCAGGTAAGAAAGCATCCCAACCAAGGGTCCCATGCTGTGCATTCTCTTGGAGCAGGAGTAACGTGCTAACTTGCCTTAATTTGTGATTGCATGCGATGTGAGGGGTCCAATTCATGAACTCCACAGAGAGGGACCACTGTCAGGGATGGATGGTGCATGGAAGAGTCCCCTTTCCTCAGTGCTCGGGGAAGCCACCTCTACAATGTGTCTGTAAAAAGCAGCTGGTCTGCTGCTGTGTTTTTATTATGTTCCGTTGGTCTGCATCTCTGTACTCCAGTAATCTGGTAGGGCAAACCCTCCATTTCTTTTTTATTCAATATTATATTTATTATTACTGACCATTTGCTCTTGAATATACAGAAATTCTAGAATCAGTTTTTTACTTTAATTAAGAAAATCCTGTTGGGTTTATTATTTTTCTTCTCTCTTTGGAGTGGTACTGGGGATTGAACCCAGGGGTGCTTCACCACTGAGCTACACTGCCCCCTCCCCCTGCCCTTTATATTTTTTGAGACAGGGCCTTGCTAAGTTGCCGAGGCTGGTCTCAAACTTGCCATCTTCCAGCCTTAGCCTCCAGAGTAAGTGGGACTACAAACACCTGACTCCTGTTGGGATTTTGATTGAAACAGCAATAACTATTATTATCAAATGAGACAAATCAGTCTTTTTCATAACAGTGAGAATTTCTATCTATGAATACCTAATTCTTCCCATTTAAATCTTCACTATCCATCAATATAAAGGTTTTGTTTTTCTCCCGAAAGAGCTCTGACGTACATTTATTTCTAGGCACATTTCTGTGATGCTTGTTCTCTCCAAGGGTATCCTTTTAAAAAACCACTTTTGGTTTGCCGCTGCTGTGGAGTATGTGATCACTTCCACACATTGATGTGTATCTAGAAACTTGTTAAAAATTGAGCCTCACTTGAAAATGAGCACTTTTATTTCTTGTGTTGTAATACCTAAACTTTTATTTCCCTTGTTTTTTTTACACTAGCTAAGACTTTTCATTAAATGGAAGTAGCAACCACAGGCGTTCTTGTCTTGATCCTGGTGGCAAAGAAAATGTTTTCAACACCACGGGATCTGGTGACTGATGGATGTGTTTCATCAATACCTTTTACCAGGTTAAAGAAGTTTCCTTTTATTCTTAGTTTGCTGGTGGTTTTTTTTTATCAGGAATGGATTTTATCAAGTTCTTTTCCTGTAACTATTGAAATGACAATTTTTCTCTTTTAACCTATTAATGACATTAACTGACACGGCTACATTTTTTTTTTTGAATATTAAACCAAACAGTATCCTGTGATAGATGGAGTTGGTGGACTCACTGGCCTTTCTAAGGCCCCACGTGTGCACTCATAAATAAGGCTGAATTTTATTTTCTTGCACTGTTCTCGTCTGGTTTTGGCACTGAAGTCACATAAGCCTATAAGATGCTTCCTAAAGGAGCATGCAAAGGATTAGAACTGTGTGCTCCCTGAAGACCACGAGAACTCTCCCAGGGAGCCATCTGACCGTGGGACGCTTCTGGAGGAGCTGTGAGGCCATCCAGTTCCCACTGCCTCTCCAGTCATTGGAATAAAGCTGCTTCTAGCATTCTCTCCTCACTCTCCCACCTGCTCAGCTGCGACCTTGTCCCCACTTTTACATCTAACGCCGGTCCCAACGGCAGGTGGGGTGGGGTGGGGTGGGGTGGAGGCTGCCTGAGCGCCCGGATGTGCACGTTCTCTTAGGCCCTTTCTATTTCATGCATTTCAGTTCTTATATCTATTACTATTAATACCCATGTATTTACTTAATATTGTTCATTATAATTAATGGGATTTAATTATTATTGATATGTAATCCTTATTATTAATATCATTAGTTTTAATTAACGATATTGTCATTTCCTTGTTCCTGTTGGAATTATTCTGTGGCACTTTTCTCAACTTGCTGTGGGGGGAGGACTTCCCAGTCTCTCACTCCCTCTGACGTAAGCACCTGGGTTACTGCCCAAGAGGGTTTTCGTCTCTCAGGACAGCTGGCCCAAGCGCCTCGGGCCCCTGCTAGGGCTGCCACAGCCAGCTCCCCACCCCAACTGTCCAAACCAGGACCCTCCCCAGGGAGAGGAGAAGGGGGACAGTTCAAGAGACCCCGCATTTTCTTAGAGGGTGTTTTACCCGAGGGCTGGTTTAAGCCGTCCTTAGGCTTGGACATGCTTTCAACTGGATTCAACATGCAGGTTAACACCTGCCCCCCATCAATCGGCTGGGATCGAAAAGCAGAAAATTAGGTATGGCAATCAATCAATCAATCTAATTTCAGTGTGAGTTAGCTTTGATGACTTTGCTATAATAATTATATATAATTGTTATGATTAGAAAATCTCAAACTTTTCAATCAAGGACAACAGCTATTTACAGGATTCTTTCGAGGCGTTCCCGGGCACCCGGCACCTTTCACCTCATCAACAGCGCCACCATCCATGTGGCAGAGGGAGCCAGCCTGTGGCTGGGGGTGAGGAGAAGGGATGCGGGTCCCAGGTGAGGCAGAGCGGGGGAGCAGGGAGGAGTCTAGCAGGTAAGTGGCTGCCCCAGCCACCAGGGCAGGTCAACCCCACACGTGGACGCCCCCCTGGAAACTCAGTGCCATGGACCCTGGAGTCAGAGTGCCTGGCTGTCTGCAAACCTCCTCTGTGGCTCCTGCTGGCTCTGTGTTCTCTTTCAGAGGGCCTCGGGGAGGAGGAAACCTGTACAAATTCTGCAGCAGGGCCAGGGCGTGCTCAGGGCAGAGAGCGGGCTCAGTGGCCCAGGCCCCGGCTCCATCTCTGCTTGACAGAATCAAAACCAAACAGCAACAAAACAAATTCTGGGCGAAGAGCATTTTCTACACTAGTCTGTAGTTTTTGCAGGAGCTGAAGTGCCCTGGGACGAGCTCAAAGAAAAAGGCGGGAACCAAAGCCAAGTTTGGCAGAAACCAAGGAAGGTGCCGAGAGAGAGCCTCCAATGAGAGGCTTCATGAGAGGCTTGCTGGGCCCCACAGGCTTTCCCAGCCTCCGGCAGAGGGAGACCACCTGTACCACTCCTGGGGCCTCCTGCAGAGTCCTCTGCATGAACTCACAGCGAACCTACTTCCACAGCAGGAGCAAGCACTCCTGCGCCTGAAGTAACTATGAGAAAGTCACTAAGTAACTAGACATTTCTATTAGCTCACTTAACATCCACAGAGCACACGGGAGGAAGAGGAGATGGGGAGGTGAGGCCAGGGTGCAGAGCCACAGGTACTGGGATGAGCAGGTGTGCAGAGCTGGCTGCAAGGGTGCGGTGGGGCGTGGCGGGGTGGTGGGGCCTGGCAGTCGGACCGTGTCACAGATTTCTGCTGAATGTGATTTTAGCTGCTCTTGCCGCAAATAAAGGAATAGCTCTGAGCCATGGTGGGTATGTTAATTTGCTTCATCACAGTGACCACTTTAAGATCTGCACGTATCCCGTGACATCATGTTGTATGCCTTAAATATACCCAATAACACTTATTTTAAAACACATAGTAATTACCAGAGGTTTGATAACTATTAATGGTGCTAAAAAATTTCCTTTTCAAAGTGTCTTTTAAAAGTGGGCGAGTGGCAAGCCATCCGCTCTCAGGCATTGCCTTCCTCCTGTGGGGCCTGGAGGGTGCTGAGGAGTGAACCCAGGGCCTCACACATGCAGGCAGGCGCTCTGCCCAGCCCAAGGCATTTCCAATCTGACAGGACCAAAGTCAAGCCCCTAGCCCACCGAGAACACAGGACAATCTGTACAAAAACTGGCCTTGATTCTCCCCCCTTAAAAAAATCAATTTAATAGATTAAAAAAGGTGATATGGGGGGAGAGAATAGACGTGTGTGCGCTGCCAAACCCAAATGCAGCATGGGAACCGACTGCGCCCAGTGGGGACGGGGCAGGGCAATTCCAAGAGCAGCTTGAGAAAGTAGGGAAATGAGATTCTGGACAAGGGCTGGATAACCTGGAGTCACTGCTCTGTCCCCAGGTGTGGGTGGTGATCATTGTGGCAATGCTGGGCAATCTTCCTGCTTCCTTAGTTTAGGGGACACACACACAGGTTTAAGGGCACAGTGTCATGCTTGGAAGCAAAAATGACCCAAGTGGTCTTGGCACCATGGTGAAAGCACAAACAGCCGGACAGGGTCAGACTTCGTGGATCAGCTGAGCCTTTTTTCAGCAGTGAGGCCCAGCGTCACTTTCTGGATAGAAAATGGCCCCTGGTCACAGGAGGAATCTGTGCTTATATAGGCTTCACTGCAAAGTGGCTTAACCATTCAAGACTAACAGAACATATCAGGGCCCCCAGGAGACAGGCTGAGAGAATCTGAAATTTGTTTGTACTGGGCAAATGTGTTTTTCTGGGCAAGGATGGAGGATCCAGAGTTCGGCACTTATCCCCCCACCCCCAGGGTCTACTGTATGTCTCTGGGAAAGCACATATTGGGAGAGGATCAATGCTTGCTTTTCCAGGGATTGTCCTGTCACTGGGTGATGACTGCTTTACTCCCAGGGATTGTCCTGTCACTGGGAAAGGATCGATGTTATCAGCGTTCTGCTTTCTTTCTCCCTCCCTCTTCCCAGGCCACTCTGTTTTGGGGCTGTCATTTCCAACCCTGAACGCTACCCACGACTTATTCCCACATGTTTAGAGAAGGCTGGGTGGAGAGCAGACGTGGCAGACGCCAACAGGTGGGCAGCTGGGTGGAGGTGCACAGGTGTCAGTTGCACTGAGCCTTCTATCCTTAAGCGGCTTCAAAAATTTTCAAAACAAAAGAAAAACAAGCAGACACAGAAGCCTGCTGGGCTCTTTGCAGGCAGAGAAACCCTAAGCCAGGGGCCTCCCAAAAGCTTCGGAACAGAGAGCAGATAAGATCAAGTGCAGGAACATGTCAGGTAAGTGTCACTCATCAGGTGAGGATCTGGAGACAGACATCAAGGACAAGACTATCCAAGGCATCAGAGGCCTGGGATCTGGGCAGCCTGCTGGGCCTCACCTAGCCAAGGACATAGGCACTCCACGAGGCTGGGTACATAAAAAAGAGGGACACTGATCCACCTGGGGAACTCCTCACTGGCACTGCAGCCGCTCTTCTCCATGGACCTGGGGTGTCCTGGCATCTCCCTTCTGGCCTCCTGCCTGCCCAACACACCTCCTCCCCTCCCCTCTGCTGTCACCTGCCTGCTGAGGGTTTGCCAAACAGGAGCTACTACCGCTGGAGCCCTGGGCCAGGATTCTAGCCTTCCCAAGCGGTGTCAGCGTAAGGCACCAGTGTCCAGGCTGACCCACAGGGGAACCAGGGACCGCAGGACGACAGCACTCCTCAGCCCCCCAAAACAGCCCTCCCCTCCTGGGCCTGCAGGTCACCACTTGCATCTTCTTGGAACCTGCTGTCGGCACAGGGCTGGGAGGGAGCCGAGTGCCGCCCTCCTCCACCCTCGGCGCTCTCCGTGGGCGCCGTTCCTGTTCTCAGGCAGCAGACATCACAGGATGTCTCGGGTGACACGCTGCAGTTGTCTGCCAGACAGCTCAGCCATTCTCTGGAAGGAACCACTAGAACACACTCCCTCACACCAGCAGGCTTCCTCCTGTGATTCCTGCCTGGCCTCTGGGGTTCAGATCCAGTGAAATTCCTCCCCTACAACCCTCAGAAAGCACCAGAAACTTCTGTCTGTTCCCATCTATTCCCTGCAGGAGGCCTGGGGCAGCAGCAGCCCAGACTAGCTCATAGCACAGGGCGACCCCTTGAGGTGTCCGTGGGCTCCTAAGGCCATGGAAGTGCAACCCTGCAGGGCATCTGTCCCCTGAACCCCCGACACCTTTCCACATCAACATGCAGCTTCCCTTTCCAGAAGGACTCGCACTGAGGACCCGGAGGGGAAAGTCCCATTACGAGTGCAAAGTCTGCACCATGTGGGGTCAGTGCAGCTGACGAGGCTCTGCCTGGGCAGATGTCCTGTCAATGGCATCGACTCAGTGAGACTGAGAGGGTAGGCACAGGGTGGCTGGGGTATGGACTGAAGGCGAAGGCTTACCTCCCCCTGGAAGCTCTTCAGCAGCGGCGCTACCTGCTTGCGCAAATCCTGGGGCAGCAGCAGCGGGGCAGCAGCAGCGTGGGGAAGGAAAGAGAAGGGAACACTGGTTAGCGCTTCAAGACAGCTCTGAGCCCCAGAGTTCTGAGCTGATGCCCACTATGTAAAGCCCTCTCCCAACCCGCGTGCCCACTTGGGAACTGACGCTCCCTTACGTGAGAGCACAGTGGGTCTCACTTCCACTAAGTCCCGGTTAGAACGTGCCATGGGCTGCAGTCCCCATGTCGGTCTAAGTGGGGTCACTGAGGCTGCTTCTCTCGGGAAAGCCTGGGCCACTGTCGTGTTTCAGCAGCTGTCTTGTGCCCTGCTAATGGGAGGGCCAGCCAATTCTGAAGCCCTGCCTGGCAGTCACTGGGAACTCCACCCTGAGCCAACAGTCCTGTGCCCATGCTGTAGGAGGGGACAGCCTGTCCACATACCCCTACGATCTCGAGGATTTACTTTAAGGCGTCTAAACCCCTGTCTGAGCAAGACCCACACGCCAGATTGGATTCACTACGTCTGGGACAAGAACATGCAACAACTTTTTTCAGTTCCAGGCTGACCCAGATGTATGTGCCCATCTGAAACCGGCCAGGGCTGGTAAGGACAGACACCAGTCAGACCAAGGCACAGGAAGAAGATAAAGTATTATTTTAGAAAAATAAACCTAACGCTATGAGAAAATACAGGAGGAAAGATAAAGTCAAATTATGGTGGTGAGGAAGTGCTTCACAGGGACAGCGGGCGAGCTGGGGAGAGGGGCAGGACTTTTGCAGCTGATAGCAGAGGGCCAGGGCTGGGCTCTCAGGGCGCCTGCCCCTGCCCTGTCACCAGAACACCCTCAGAACAAAGGCCAGCAAGGCACAGGTAAACCTGAGCCTGCGCCTGGACTCTGTGGACCCGGGGTGAAGGCAGGCAGGAGTGGGGGCTGGGGTAGAGTTTCAAGGGGTTCAGAACAGGGAGGGGGACAGCAGATCTGGGCAGCGCTGATTCCGACTTCTGGCTCAGCCACTCTCTAACTGTGGGACAAGGGAAGTCACTGTGTTTGTGAGCCTCAGCCACCATCTCTAAGTGCCTAAGGGCGGCTTCGTCTTCCTGGGAGGAGGTGGCGGCAGGTGGGGATGGGGCAGGCTGCTTGGCTCCTGGCACTCCGCCCTTTCCAACTGGGGCCCAGTGAGCCTGGCACCTGGGCCGTCAGCCTCACACAGAGATGGATGAGGGGAGCCCCGCCACCTTGGGGCAGTGGGGAGCCCAGTCCTCTCCCACTCTGGGATGCTGCAGTTCTAGAACTCGCTAGAGGTGTGCCAGCTTTGGTAACTGCCTGTTCAACAGCATTTTGGGTTCCATTAGCCAAGCTCCTAAATCAAAGGGCCCTCCATGCTTAGCTCTTGCAGATGGACTCCCCCAGACATAAAACTACCCATCATCTCCTCAGGGCCGCCTATGGCCTACCCAGGGAGCCCTGGTTAGGAAATCTCGCTCCAGGAGGTGCCGTCCAGCGCGGGGGCCGATGGCCACGTGTGGCTATTTATGTCTAACTGTAACTTAATTAAAGCTAAATAAGGTTGGAGAATTCAGCTCCTCAGCCACTCTGGCCACGTGAGGCCGGCAGACCCAGAACGAGCGAGGCGGCTCCGTGAGCTTCTGTGAAGGAGCCACCCCACGTGACTCGGCCCCTCACTGCACAGACAATTCATCCCCCTCTCAGGGACATGCTTTTCCGAGAAAGATGCACTCCTAAACATGTTCCCTATTCCCTAGAGAAGACCACGTTTCAACTCCTCCACTGGATGGTTTTCTGGATTCCTTTTTTTTTTTTTTTTTTAATATTTACTTATTTTTATGTGGTGCTGAGGAGTGCAGCACCCTGGTGTCCTGGCAGTGTCCGTATAAGAGGGAGGCAGGAGTGCCGGGGTGAGGGAAGGGGACTTGAGGACAGACGCAGGGTCGGAATGCTATTGGGGTACAGGCCAGGGACCGAGGGCAGCTGGGGAGCTGAAGGAGACCAGGACAGACCCATCGCTCGTGCTGCTGAAGGGAAAATACTCGGACCACATCTTCGCGATGGCCTGGTAATCCCGTTTGGGATTCGTGGGCTCTGGCCTCGTCAGATAACAGATCCCTGTAGTTCTGGCCTCTAAGACCAGGTGAGCGGCTGCAGCAGCGGTGGGAAGGAAAAGCAGGCGGGTTCTTACCCTCTGCACTCCTCAGAAGGTGGAGGGCAAAACGTAACACTGCGAGGGGACAAGGGGACAAGGGGACAAGGGCCACCAGGGTTGATGCCACATTCCAAACACCATGAATCAGCCACAGTGCTTTGCAGGAGGCCTGGTCTCCCTGGGCAGTGATGCAGGAGGGTAAGTGCAGGTGGGAGGTGTGTGTGCCTTGCCGGTGGTGACCTGGCGCCCTGCCGGGAGTGGAGACCCTGGTGGGGGCAAGGGAGGGCGCAGGCAGACTCCCCTGGAGAGAGGGGGTTCTCCCCCTCCCCAGGCAAGGACAACAGGAGAATGGCCACGTGGCACGACTGTGGTCCAGGACAATGGATGGAGTTAGCGTCCGTTTCCGCAGAGGCTGAATGTGCATGAAGGTGGCCTGGTTGGGAGGCGTGGCTGCCTTGGCCAGCGTGGGCTAAGAGGGATGCCACTTACCCCGCCCGGGGCTGACAGTCCATGGCACCCAGGGCACCAGAATCGCCTCTAACACACTACACGAGCGACCCTCCTCTCACATGGGGAGGCATAGACACGTGCGCATCTTATTTTTAAAAACTAAAACATGAAAAAATCAAGGAAAATAAGCCAATGAGAGGCTTGCCTTCCAACTGTCAGACGCCAAGGAGCTGGACTGGAAGCTGGCTGCTTGCCCCAAGGGGACTATGTTCATGGGGTGGCCCTCAGGCCCTGCCCTGCAATATCTGACAGCCAGTAGCCCCTGCTCACCCCTTGGACCCTGAGCAGTCCCCTGGAGACAGGCAGGGTGGCCCAGCACAGGCTACGCTTCCCGGCATTCTACCCTCTGAGCTCCAGACAGGGACTTGGTGACAGGAGCGCAGCCTCTGCTTTCCGGCTGGGGCTGCTGCGGGTGGCGTGGGTTCTGCCTGTCCCTCTTCCTGCAGCTTCCAACACAGAGCTAGGTGGCATTTTGCTGAGGACACCCAGGCACGGGTGGGTTGAAGACTCTAGAAAGTTGGAAGCTGAGTCCCCCCACACCAGACCCCATGTCTGCTTCCCCAGAGGGCTAACGGGCCCTTTCCTGCTGACCCCACTCTTGGGGCAGGCTGCAGTGTGGCCCGGGCCTGGAGCACAGGTGTTCTGCAGTCTGGGAACTGGCAGTGGGTCGGGTCGGCAAGAAGACCGAATCTGGACCTGCTGCCCTGGGTGTTAGCTTGACCTTGGGCCACATGTCAGGCCAGCACTGGTTTCCTCCATGCTACAAGGGCCTGGCACACCAGAGGGACTCAGCCCTGAGTGGAGTGGACATGAGAGCAATGAAAGAACAAGTGGAGAACAGACGACCCTCCAGGGGGGCCGAGACCCAGCAAGCGGGAGGTCGCAGCCTACAGAAGAGCCCTTGGGCCTGGGTTCCTGCCTAGGGTGGCTCTGTCCACTGCAGGCCAAGCCAGCCACACACAGCTTCCTGTTCTCTAGTGCCACCCTGACGACGCAGCTGGAACACGTGAAGTTGGCTTTGACTTCATTTCACCCAGCGTGTCCCAAATGCGACCCTTTCACAAGAAATTGATGTAAAAATTAACAAGGTATTTTTACGTATATTTCCATTTTATTTTATTCATTGAGTTTCATTTCTGCTTTGAGGTTCTGCTGTCTGCTGTGCACTGCATGCTCAGCTCACCATCTCAGTTTGGACTGGCCAAGGTCAAGTGCCTGTAGCCACACGGCTGGCAACCTCTACCCTGGGCTGCTTGGGCTGAGAGACATCCAGTCGGGGCTCTCCTGGGAGGGGGGGGTGGCAGGGGCAGGGGGACGACAGCAGGGAGTGCACGGGGCCAAGTGAGGAGGGAGCTCAAGAGGGAAAAGGCGGTCACTGTGTCAATGCTGCTCCGAGATGAGGACTAGGAAGGGACTGCTCATGGGATGTCGTAGCTTGAGCTGAGCCGGGGACGGAACCAGCTCAGCAAGTGCAGGAACATCCTGAGAAACCTGGAGTCCAGGGGAAGGAGGCAAGAGAGACGCACAAGGTCTGAAGTGCCAACTCGGTGTCTGCCACGAGCTGAGCACTGGAGCCACGGGTTCCTCACAGTGACCCCACCAACATGAGGGACAGGTCTGCTGTCCGGACAAGACCCTGAGGCTCAGAAAGGGAGGGGAATTTGTTCAAGATTACAGAGCTGGAAGGGTTAGAGTTTGAACCCAGATATCCCTCTAAAGTCCACACCACAGTGAGGTTTTGTAAAGGATGTAATCATGGTGGCCCCATATGGGCACAGGCACAGCATACAGAGGCCACCCAGATGGCAGGCACACGGTGGTGGGGTCGGGCACAGGGTATGTACAGGCCCATTACTCCAAGGCTTATCAAGGCCCAAATTCAGAGAGAAACAGTGAAGCCGGATGGGGCCATGGAAGGAGAAGGGCAGGGGAGCCGAGACGCGGGCCACAGCAGGTGCCCCCCAACCCTGCCCACCTGGCACAGGGCTGCCTCCTGAGAACACCAGCTCAGGAGGTGAGAAAATCATTTCTACAGTCTATGGCAGAATCCCAGCTGGGCCAAAGAGCCTCGCCTGCCCTGTGTCCTTACATAAAGCAAACTCTTCTTTAGCAAAATGCTGTTCTTTTTTTAAAAAAAAAAAAACAAACCAAAAAAAAACACATTTATTTGAGCATTTGCAAGTCTTGCGGCGACCCCCTGAAACAAGCTTTGGTATTAAAGCTGGACGTGTTTGCACACGCATGCGCACATGCATGTTTAGAGACAGTTGAGAGGAAAAAACCGCTATATGTTCACACATCACACGCAAACTGACACCGCCACGCTCCAAGTCACCAGCTAAAAACCACTCATTCTAATTTTATTTTTGGCAGCTTGAGACATTCTTTATCCAACTCTGCTGCCTGCAAAGATTCTCCAGCTCTGCACCTAACTGAGGAAGAGACCCGAGGATGCTCGATTCTAGCCCGCGGCCTCCCTGGTCAGCCAGGCCATGGCTCCATCTGTTCCCCTCTCAGAGTGCAGTGCCCAGGCCATCTGAGCGCTGCAGACACTGTGGTTCTGGGCCACCCACACGCCCTCTGCTACCATCGCAGCTGAAGCTAGTGGGCTCCGGCCAGTCACAACCACACTAGACAGGGCGGGAAGGGGTGAGCAGCACACACAGCCCCAGCGAGGACCTGCAGCTGCACACGTAGTTCAGCCACAGGCTGCCCTTGACCTTGGCTTCCTTCCATCCAGTTCCACCCACAGAGTGAGAGGCAGCGAGCACCTCCGTGTGGCGCAGAGCGATGTCCTGGACAGCACTGCTATCAGGTGTCTGCTGGCAAGGGCCACAGCTGCTCGTTTCAACCCTCCCTCGAGTGCACAGCAAAGAATGAGCCAGGTCTGTAGAGACGCGGCCACGCGAGAGGGATTGCATTGTTCTCAAAACCGCTGATTCACAACACAGGTTTTAGACCAGAAAACTGAACAGGAAAGTGCCATTAAGGCCTTTTCCAAATGACAGAGGAGCTGGTGAGATAAGTTCTCACTTAAAAACAAGAAAGACAAAGTGGCCAGGTGCCCTGAGGCCACACCTGGAAAGCGGGGGCCCTGCAAACCAGGCTGCCCAGGCCTTGGCGGTGCGGACCTCGGCCTTCTGTCATTCGGGGGGTCGGGGTAGTCTCTGCAAGGCTCTGTCCCTCTGGGCCCTACTCTCCTGCTTCCCAATGGCACGCAAGACCAGGGCAGGGCCGTGGCCTGTGCACCAGCCATGTGCCGGACTCAGGGCTGGCGGCTCCCCGAGCTGCCATGCTGGGCCCAGCTCAGTCTCTGGGAGTATGGCTCTGGGTCCACTAGGAAGGACAAGAAGTTGCTGGGCCAGCATAGACACTGTGTGCAAGGGAAAGGTGGGTCACAGACGCACCTTCAGGCTCACAGAGCAATCTCCACAAACATTCGATAGTCTGAGATTTTCTGGATGTTCTACTAAGTTGCACAACTTCTTTTTTTGGGAGAGGAGGTACCAGGGATTGAACCCAGGGGCACTCGACAACCAAGCCACATCCCCAGCCTTGTTTTCTAGACTCAGGGTCTCGCTGAGTTGCTTGCGCCTTGCTTTTGCCGAGGCTGGCTTTGAACTCGCGATCCTCCTGCCCCCTGAACCGCTGGGATGACAGGTGTGCGCCCCTGCGCTGGGCTACAGCGTCCTTTTCACTCCACAGTGACTAAGGCGCATCTCTACGGAACAGTTCTACTATATCCAAAACCTGCTGCTGTCTTAGTGTGCTGTCCTGGCTGGTGGCAGCCCTGCAGTGGGGTCCTGCCTTCTCTGGTGACAGTGTGTACTTTCCAAGTGCTCCGGGCAGGGTGGGAGTGGTGGGGTGGCTGAAGTGAGTCATCCCCAAAAGGACCAATTCTGTGCCTGTTGGAGGGTTGCCTATGGCCCCACGGCAGGATCAGGAGCAGCCCGGCCTCCCTCACCTGCCCACAGCCACCTCCTGTTCCAGACCCACCTCTTTCCCTGGCCTCAGGTCACATTTTCTTCCTGTGTTGGGGAGGTGAAGCATTGGTCACAGCTGCCTGGTGACGAGGCATACCCACCCAGGGCTGGAGAATGTCATCTCCACCTGAGTTCCCTGGCCCCTGGTTTTCCCATTAGGCCTCACAGCAACCAAAGTCCAACTGGAAAATGTGTTAAGGGTACGTCAAAGATGACCGTCCATGGCTCATTTCAGCAAATGGACACTGGCAAGTGTAACCCGTGCCACTGCTCAATGTTATGCTCAGAAAACACAACTGCTTGCTTAAATCAAATGTCACTTATTTCCATACTCTGATTTTGAAAATGGTGAAACATAATAGTGCAAGAATTATAGCTGATAAAACACAGTGCACCACAAAATGAATTCAAATTAAAATAATAGGTCCTAGGTTTTATTTTTTAAATCTATTGTAGTCTAAATTTTAGGTATTTTTTTGAAAAGTCTCCTTTGCTTCTAAAACACAAACTAACGTATTTTGCGAATTATGATTTTTGCTTCAAACTGATTTGTGGGAGAGGATGGGGTGGGACAGGGTAAGATGAGGGTGGTGATGGCCATTAAATGACGGTGAGACCTGGGGACTGGGTCCATTCACCTGCCCTGCCTGCATCTGAAACAGCAGACACTTCCCCAGACTTTCCCTCTGAGGTGCACAAGGCCTTCAGCTGGGAACTCACAGCATCACAGAGCAGGCCAAGAGCCAGGGGAGCCCAACCAGGGCACCTCTCAGATCACAATGACAATTCGTCAACCTGCCACCTTGGCAGGTTCACCTGGAAATGCCAGGACCCTCTGGTCCAGTATCTTGCCACAGTGTCCTGGCAGACCTGCCCATCCCGGAATGGGCTTGTCTAACTGGGGCTTGTCATGTGATTGGAGTCCCCCTGGCACAGGGAGATGCTGCTATTTGGGGGAAGCTGTCCTGTACCATGGTCACTAGTAACAGCTGTGAATAATTCACTAGGGCCTGGGGGAGGCAGAGTAGGTGCAAGGTGACCCCTGCTCCTGTCCCTCTCACGTGCTGTACGCGACATGTGGCTCCCTCAGTGGGGTGGGTACAACAGCTCCCCATATCCCTGGCTCTGCACAGGAGAACAGCTGGCCTGAAAGTGGGGAAGTGGGGAGTGGCTATGGTTCCCACTTCTGGGGGTACCTGGGGGGCGGGGCTTGGCCCTCCCAATGCCTTCCAATCCAAGGGCACCTGGGCTGGACCAGGCTCGAGGTGAGGGCCAGAACATGGCTGGCTGCTATTCTAAGCTCCTGCCGGCATCTCTAAAGCCATCAATCCAACTCCTGCCCGGGAAGCAGCCACCTAGAAAGCCCCTACCCTGGAGAAAGAGGGCTCTGGGAGAGCAGGGGACAGGGTTCTGAAACAGCCACTGGCAGTGTTCACCACCTACACAGCCTATATCGAGGAAAGAATGCTGAAGACCTTTAAAGTGCAACGCGCAGGCAGCCAGGTTCTAGATCACTCGGATGCGAGCAAGCGGCAATCTGAATGGAATAATCTCCTCTGAAATCCAGACATTTCTATGTAGCATTTTTAAAGGGGAAAATATGCTAAGAAGTTTAATTTCAGAAGTTGAGCTCACCATTTATAAGAAACCACAGTGGATACAACATCAGACACAGTAGAACAGCTTAACAATCCAGGGTTTCTCTAGAAAGTGACTTCTTCCCACCAAAACATTTCCCTTAACAAATAAGGCGAGGACCCCTGTTCTAGACCTGAAAGCCAGACCCTGAAGCATGTGATAGGAGGCTTCCGGCCACTGAGGCTTCGCCCCAAGGTATGCAGCCCCCTGAAGTGTGCCAAGGACAGCTGTGCTCACGGTCATCAAGATGACCTACACTAGGCGCAGCGTCCCAGGCCAGGCTCGCTGCCTGCAGGATGCGTCTGCTTTCTTAAGAAGCCACATCTTCTCATAGGAACTTCTGGGAATGTGTGTCCTAGGTATGAAGGTCTGGACAGTGCCAAGGGGAGGATGGTCCCTCTTTGTGTTTGCGTCCCTGGATTTCACTTGTGGCAGCTGCGATTCTCCCTGTCGAGCACGCCAGAGCCCGGGTGTGGGGCCAGGTGCGGGGTTTCCAAACTAGACAACACGCTGTGTGTTTCCCGATGGTGGCTGAGCAGAGAGTGAAGTTTCCCTTTGTTCCAGGATCCTGGGGCCTTCACTTCCCATCTCGTCACTGAAGATGAACCACACAGTATTGACGGGCACCCTGCCTTCCAATGCTGTCACAGACAAGCACGCGCTCCTTCTGCCTTGGCGGTAGAAAGGGTAATTTTAAATGGCATTTAAACTGGAGTGTTAAATAAAAAATATCTTTCCATACAACAGCAGACAGTATGTCCTGGCAATTTCTCAAAGATTTTAGTTCACAGATTTGAGAAAATTCCATTAGCTTTAATTATTTATCAGCAGTCAATTTAGATTACTGTTCTTGACCTATTTTCACGGCGTACGGGCCACCCAGCAATGGAATAAATGAATAGTCTTTTGCTGCAATGGTTGATTTTCTGAAATAATAGAAATCTAGTTTAAAGAAGGAATGAAACCCCAAACATGTAATTACCACAACACAGACCCTGCCATCCTGCTTTGTAGCTGGATAAAATGCACATCTTTGTGAGTTTTTTGGTTATTAAATAAGATTATCTTGAAAGGGATAAACTGGCTCATGCTATAATTTCTTCCCATTTAAATTTCTTTGCTCCATTTAAAACATGTTCTGTGTCCTGGTGGAAAGTCCCCTTATGCTGACGGATGAGCCTTCAGCACCACCCTAAGAAAGCTGTGTGCCAGAGGATGGGCTGGGGTGCCTGGTGGTGAGCGGTAAGGGCCAGCAAGGGGCACTGGGGGCAGCGGTGCCCAAGTTCCTGAGTAAGAATGAACCTGCAAGACTTGCCAGCTGACGCACAGTGGCCCGGGTGCTGCATTGCAGACTCTAGACGTAGGCAGAGGATGGAAGGAATGGGGTGCAGAGGATGGCAGGACGGGGGTGCAGAGGATGGCAGGACGGGGATGCAGAGGCCAGGGGGATGCAGAGGCAGGGGGGAGAGCAGATTGGAGATGTGCGGAGGCCGGGCAGGAAGGAGGAACTGGCAGCGTGTGGCAGCAGCTGAGCACTGCGGTGGACCCTAAATGCCACAAGGCCATGATCCTCAGGGAAGGGTCGGGGGACTCCTGGCTCCACAGACCCTGCCAAGGGTCCAGGAGGTCAAAGCTATTCGTCATCTGCTGTCCCCACGTTTTCCTACAAATGAAGAGCTTTCTAGAAGGACTATGACCTGTGAAGACACCCTCACTCTGACACTGCACAAAGTTGTGTTCGCACCTTTCACGGGGCCAACAGCGACAGACAGACACATACCCAAGCCGAGCTCCCAGTTTTAAGAGACCAGAGGATTGCTAGAGAAAAGGCTTCACAAGGATTCCCGTCTGGGAGCCAAAGCTGGTGACGGCCAGCATGTCAAGCTGCGTGTCCACTCTGGGGACAGTCTTCCTGTGGGCCTGAACTGGTGTGACCATGCTGGCTCTCACCATGTGGGCTATGTTGCCCCTGCCTATCTCCTACGGCCACCTGTCCTGGGGCAGCAGCCTCCTGCAGGACACTGGGTGGCCAGAGGGTCGATCCTATCATTTCAAACTATGCTTCTGGGCTGCTTTCTGAACTGCACATGTCCCAATCTCTGGTTTTTATTTCAGAACTTTGAAACACTGCTCTGAGTTGTCAAAGACTAGAACCCACATTACACAGGTCTTTCATTCATTCAGAGCCCACATGAGCATTTAACAGGTGCACTGAATGAGAGGGCAGGGCACCGTCCTCGAGGGGCCGGTGGCTTGGTGAGGGTGGTCAAGGGCCTCGGTCTCGGCAGCCTGTTTTCTATGGTGCTGAAAACCTGTGGGCCGAGGGAACCCAGAGGGCGCTCCTCCCAGGCTGGCCGTGAAGCTGACCCTGGTGGGAAGTGCTGCCAGGCTGGG
This sequence comes from Marmota marmota marmota, assembly GCF_001458135.2. NCBI lineage: Eukaryota > Metazoa > Chordata > Mammalia > Rodentia > Sciuridae > Marmota > Marmota marmota. Next base: position 28,630,386 of record NW_026000185.1, read on the forward strand.
GGCATTTCCTGGGGCACATTGTACCCAGGACTCTCTGACACCAACCAGGAAGAGTCACCCTGCTTCCCTCAGCCAAGGCCACTGCTTCACTTACTCCAGACCCTGACCCTGCTGACACACAGATGAATGGCCATTTACAACTAGAATGTGGAGCGACCCCTCGCTTAAGGCTTTCACCATCAGGAATCCACCTTTTAGAATCACCACAGACGAAGACGTCGGAGACGGAGGCATGATCCACGCACAGGAGCCCAGCACATGCAGGATGGAAAAAAGGAGGAGCACCGTGGATCCCAGGTAGGGAGACATTCTGAGGGAGTTTTCAGTAAGGTGACCCGAGGTGGCACGACAGGGAGCTGGTAAGAGTACCTCTCCACAAACAGCGAATGCTGAACATGCACATGGCTTCCATCCTTCACCAGACACTGGCTGGGGGAGGACTGGGGTCTCCTGGCACCACCACAGGGGCCTTCAATTGTGAGCAAGACCACCTGGTTCCCGGGCCACCCATCTGGCTTCTGTCCACAGGGGCCTCGTGAGTTGAGTCGCCACCGCACAGGGAACAGTCCACTACGCTGAACCACCAAGCAAAGCTCAAGTGCAGGCTGTGTTTCAGAGGCAGGTCCAGGAAGGCTTCCTGGGCAGGGGGCACTCGGATCAGGTCTGTCCAGTGAACAGCAGGGGGGTGGGGTGGGGGATGACCGGGAGCCACACACCACAAAGTACATTGTCAGTGGAACCTCAAAGGTGCAAACACGAACAAACACACACGCAGGGGAACGTCCCCAGTCCACAGTACTTTGAATTCTAAACTTTTTGAGCATGGACACAGTTGGGATCTCAGAATTTGGATTAGAGGTGCTCAAAGGTTAATGTTTACATCAATACCCCCAAATCTGAAAAATTCAGAAACTGTAACTGCTTCCAGTCTGCTGCGAACACTGTGCTGGGGAATCTCAACCTGCACGGGCACCTGGAAGGGCCGGAAGGGCACTAGCGTTGAGCGGCCAGCGGACCCATGGTACGGGACACGGCTCCCACTTCACTCCTCTGTAGGTCAAGTACGTCCTTTTAAACAAAAACGTTCTTTTGAAAACTGAATATGGCTCACAGAATGACTGGATTATCTACGCGGTGGTCAATCAACGTCGGTAGCACCAGGCAAGAGTGACCACATGCCAGCTACACCCCTGGTCACGTGGTCAGGCCTGTGCAACCTACAGACAGCAAACGCCAGGGCTGCCACTGCCCAGCGAGACCACACCCATGTCCCCAGGGCAGGATACCTCCTGGTCCATCTCAGACTCACACCTGCTGCATTTAAATAAAACACTAAGATTGGCCACGTAGCCATGCTACAGAATGGTGTGCACAGCATCATCCTAATGGTTCTGAGATATCTACTGTCTCAACATAGAAAGATGAGAAGGCTCTAAAGCCACCGCCTAACACCCATGTCCAGATGGCAGGGGATTCAGCACAATCTTCTCCATGCTACATGCAGATTTCAATAATGAGCATTCATGCTTTTCATCCAGAGGACCAGGTCTCAGGCCTCAAGGAATCTTGGAGACTTAAAACATCATCTCAAATTGACACCTAAGGGGCAGGAAGGCCCCCAGCCAGTCCCAGCGTGAGCAGGGTCTCTTCAGCTCCCAGACGGGAAACATCTGTATTCAGCAGGCAAACCACGACCAAGAGCAAGCAGACCAGGCCCAGGAGATCCTCAAGATGCCGAGCGGCTCTGCCACAGGCCCTCTCAGTGCTGCCTCGGGGTCCTCAGCTCCCCACCCCAGGGCCTCTGCAAGCTCACTTGCCATCTGTGTGCAGCTAGCTCACCTGAAGTTCCACAGCCTGCAAAAGGCCAGGAAACAGGCGGGACCCAAGGGCGCCCCATGGCCACTGGGCTTCCTTGAGTCCTGCCTGTTTCCACAAGTTGGGGTGAGAGCCTTTGCGGCATGTGCTGGCAGCGCGTAGATTTTCCCAGCGTTTATTATTGATCTCTCCTCTGCGCAGCCACTGTAAACAGTGTGTGCCAATGAACAGGCTGGGATAAAGGGAAGCCTCTGCAGGCTGTGGGCTTCCTGGCAGAAATCCCGCAGACCTGGGCCAATTCGCCCACCCACCTGTGCGAGTATTTCTGACCCACCACGAATCACAGCTGATTGAATCCACAGATGCGGAACTTGCGGATGTGGAGGACGGCTGTAAGGGCCTCACAAAGCACTACAGAAAAATATAATACCCAACAGAGAAAGCTCTGCCTTTCAACTCCCCTCTGGAGGATCCCACCACGGCCACCCCAAACCCAGGCTCTCACTGTCCTCTGGGACCTGCCTCTTCCCGCAGACAGCTGCCCTTCTGGTGTGTCCCTCCCCCTTGGCACACATGTGCCAGGGACCCAGGCAGCAGAGCCAGACACAGCTTGGATGCTGCTGCACTTGAAGGAAGCACACAGCTGGGTGCTCATCTGTCACCCTGTCCCTGAAAACACAGCCACGAATTACATCTGATCTCAATGGCAGACAGGATGAGAAGAGTCTGTCTAGGAGCAGATCAACCAGCAGAGCACAGACCACTCTGCTTCTGGTAAGGGAGGGACAGTGACGATCACACTGCACACATGAACCCGGGCCTAGGGAAAATCGCTAAGGCTTGGAGAGTTCCGTGTGCACTGCTAAATACACAGCTTTACAATACCGTGGCATGTAAAGAAATAATAACAATAAAGGGGTCACAAAGACAAGGTGCAGAGGCAGGAAAGTGGCAGAGTCCTCCTGCAGTCGTTCTCAGGGCTGATACCAGGAGTCACTCCACGCGGCCCTGGGACTTTCTTTTGAATACACACGATGGCTTCTTTGTAGCAAAACAGCTTAGGAGAGAAATGGGTGAAGACACCCGCTCTCGGTTGGAGCTGCTGGCCAACCAGATGAATCACAGAGAAGTCCATAAACGTCGAAAGCGGCTGCCCAGACTTTTCTTTTATTACCATATATGGCAAATATAGATCTATTTATCTCCAACCATCTCGACTTCAGCTTTAGCAATTTTCATACCTTATTGTCTTTCCTAAAAGTTTATCTTGATCTACGATACAGACTGTGCGCCCAAGGACAGCACTAAACCCATAACCCAAGGCTGGGCGTTCGGGGGATGACGGCAGAATGTTCACAGCACTGTGCATCTGAGGCAGGCCCTCGTCCCCAGCTGTCCACATTCCAGCCACATCCAGCTGAGCAGCACAGGGTGGAGGACTCCCCGAGAAGGCCACCTGAACAGGCCTCTCCCGGGTGCTGTGTGCTTCTTATCACATGCTCAGGCACTGGCTGAAAAACAATGGTTGGCACTGATGGTCTTTGAAATATTCTTTTTTTAAAAAAAATTCTTTTTGTAGTTATAGATGGACAGAATGCCTTTATTTGTTTATTTTTATGTGGTGCTAAGGATTGAACCCAGTGCCTCATGCATGCTAGGCAAGTGCTCTGCTCCTGAGCCCCAGCCCTAGCCCCAGCCCCTGATATATCTTTAAAGAGATAAATAGCAAATACATTTTCAGGCTTCTAAAAGCTAACTGCCGGGAAAGTCCAGGGTGGCTGTTTAGAAGTTCTCAGGGAACTTTTATCCATTCATTCAATAAATTTATACTGAGGGTCAACGCTGTAAAGTAAGCAGGCTCAGCCCTGTCCCCAACCTGCACCCAAGACAAACACACGGGTCTGCACACACTGGAGGTGGTCAGGGCCGTCCCCTCCCAGGCCTAGGCTGTACCTCGTGGGAGCCCACCAGAGAGGACTCCGGGAAAGCGCAGTTGTCAGCCTATCCGCAGCTGCTCTCCTGCGCCCCCACGTGGCACAATCTTCAGCTAGAACATCTGCCACCGTGGGCCCACAGAAGCCACAGGAAGAAAACTGGCTGTGCAGAAAAGACATGGTCCAATCTCCCAGCTGTCTACCCCGCGGTGTCATGCTGAGCACTGAGCACCCACCTGACCTGAGACTCCATCAGGTCTCCCCGGCACCACAGAGCAAGGAACTGCCAGCACTGTTATGTGTTTGGTGGCTGCGGGAAAGTCTATCCTAAACCAAATGACACCAAGTCAACAATCCAATAAAAAAACTTGGTGAAATTATTTTAGAATACCCTTTAGAAAGTCCTTCCTATAGCCCCAGTTCATCTGGGGACCTGCCTGTGTGCCCAAAAAGTAAGAACCCCTCGGCTCCCCGACAAAGGAGGTGAACCTCAGTGTCCTGTCTGCTGCAGGGGGAGGCACTTCCTGGTGGTCTTGGGAAAGGGGCTTTAGGGTAGTGGGTGACAGGATGGGAAGGCGCCCTTCTCCAAAGGTCCCCTGCTTGACTAGGATTGGTTTCAGTGTCTTACGGTTCCTTCTTTGGGACATGAGGTTCTCAAAATCCAGTTGCACCAGTCTGGCAGGTATGCTGGGGGTGGGCAGCTCAGACAGGCCACACAAGGGTACACTCAGAGAGGGCTCTTCCAAACACAGAGGCCTTCTGGGGGCCCACAGGAATAAAGTTTCATACATTAAAATGGAGCCTACATTTTGGGCTGAGCTACGCCTGTCACATCAGCAAGCCACCAATGGGTGCTGGGACAATCCTCCTCCTCAGAGCTCCCCCAGGAGCACACAGGCCCGTGTGCGAGCTACACGTCAACAGGCATAAGGACACAAGCCGACCCCACATGCCGACCCCACCACAGGCTGACCCCACCACATGCCAACAGGCACACAGCCTCGAAGAAGCCCCTCCCTCCTCCCTCCTCCTACAGGTGGACATGTGTGCCAAGTCAGTTACAGATGTGTGCAACACTGAGTGTAGCCTGACATGAAACACTACATGACACAGGCTTGATCTAAAAGACACTCTGCACCCCTAAGTCACCCTGCGATATCCTGTTCTTGAGAAAACATACATGAAGCTCATGTTTACAAAAATTCAAATGGACCGGATTTTGAACCCTGGCTCTGCCACTCAGCAGCTGCATGAAGTTTGCTTGATCAGTTTTCACCTTCCTGAGCCTCGGTTTCCCTTCTGTGGAGACTGTCGCTCCTGGCCTTGTAAGGCTTTCTCTGATTTGAATCCTGTTCTGCACACCGCGGGCATCGAGAGGCTCCTTCTGAATGAATGCAAACCCAGAAGGTGCTCCAAGTAGCTGCTGTGTGACCACCACGGTGACAAGACCCCCTTCTCACATCTGCCTTCTTAAGAGTCCCTTAACCCTTACAGCCTACGACCTCTCAGGCCTGCACAGCGTTACGAGGAGCCATTCTGGCAGTCAGACTGCCTGCAGTTCCTCTGAGCTGGGACAGGGCTGTCTGTCCTTCCCAGGAACCCTGGCCCTGGCCAGGTGTTCTCCAGATGCTGCTAGGCAGCCAGCTCAGGCTGTACTAACTCTATTCTCTCCAGCTTGGCCCCACTCCATGCCTTCAAGCTGCCAATCACAGCACAGAGGACTTTTCCCAGACAGAATTTCCAGAGGTGACCTCCACGTGCTAGCTTATGGCCAAGAGAGAGGTGTTCACGTGCTACCAAGTTCCTCCAGCATCCACCCCACTCAAACACCTGCCTTCTTCCCCAGCAAGTTCAGGCTGACCTCATCCGGGTGCCCCGGGCTGGAGAAGCTTCCTAGCAGAGTCTACAGAGCAGCACAGAGCCCCTTGCCTCCCTTCTGCTCAGGCTGTAGCAGCGACCTGCCGTTTGCAGCCCAGTGTGTGCTGGGGACACCGTCTTCCTATGTTGTTACATGTACCACAGAGAGATGAAGCTAAGTGAGGCACGCTGTCCACTACGGCGCCCTGAAACCATGCCTGCTGATCTTTCAAATGACAAGAACATTATGCAACACAAAAGGAATCTTAGTAATTCTAAAGCTTCTACCCAACTGAGAAAATTTAAATTTACAGAAACACACACTGGAGATAAAGAAGTCCCAGATGGTCGGCTGTCACAGCCACAACCCCTGGTGTAAAAGTAGAAAGTCCCCTGCGAAGGGGCGGAGGAGGGGGTGCAGGGCAGGAGTCAGGATTCCAGACCTGGCCTGGGTCCTGCTTCACTGCATCCCTGCACTTACAGGAGGCTCCGCAGCTCCCTGGCCTGCCTGGGGCCATTTCTCAGCCTTCTCAGGCTGAGCCACTCACTGTCTCACAGAGCCTTTCTCTAGCATGCACACTGGGGTGACGGCTTGGCCAGTGTGCCCAGCCCGGTGACAGGTGAGGGCTGGCTACTCCCTGCAAGAATCTGAAAGCACCTTTTCTGTGGCCCGCAAGATACATGCCTCACACAGCCCTGCGGGAGTGTGACTTATTGTCACTGCGTACTCGGGGCATCTGGGGCTCTGGGAGGTTGTGCCTTTTGCCTGAGGCCATTTGGCCATGATGCAAACTCAGGGCCTGCTGGCGCCAACACTGCCACGCCACGCTGTCTTCTAAGCTCTCTCCCACCTGGAAGCCCGTGTGGCAGGGCAGGACAAGCCTCTGAATGCTTCAATTCCGGCTAATCACTAGGACCTGCCAGAGCACGTGTGTCACAAGTTCCCTGGGCCTCTGTTCTCCCCAGCTGCCTGGCCCCCTGGCCTTGCTCGTGGTTAGACTGGACTGCATGAGGGGCGAGAAGGCAGGAGCCCTCTGGTGGTTCTAATCCCCTGCCCACCCTCCCCCCACCCCACCCCCAACCCTGGGAGAAACAGGAATCCTGAGGCAGGACCTCCGGCTCCCCTCTCAGAGATGTTTTGTTTGTTTTATGCAAATTGATGGTGGCTAAACATTAAGTCCCTATGCATGCCTTGCCCTTCTCAGGGTAAACAATGTCTCTGAGCGTGGATGTCCACAGCACAGCAGGAAAAGGTGGGAATGTCCCTCCAGTGAGGTGTAGCCTGTGAACAGTAACTGGACCACTGGAACCAGAGGCACCACACAAAGCAGACCCACCCCCAAGCCGGTCACCTCCTGCTGCAGGTCTTTTTCCTTCATTTCTAGGTGGGCGGGATGTGGGTGCTGACGCCCACCCCCCTTTACTTCCTCTCTGGGTCTGCAGACCTAGACCCCCAGCCTGATCTTCCCACGCTCACCTTCTACGACCTCAAACCAACCCAGTCCCTGGCTACCCATCTGTACGCCTGCCCAGTCTCTGTCGCTTTTCTCTTTGACACCCTAGGTTCTGGCAAAAGCACAGGATCCTAGGCCCTGCTCGGGGCCTCTGGAGCTGCATGTTATTTATGCAGAGGCCAACAGCCGCTGGCCTCCAGAAGCAGGTTCCAGAGAGGCCGTGCTCCCTCCAGAAGGCCAAGCAAAGGCCGCATCTCCCCGTCTGGGCTGTCAGCTTTCTCCCTGAGAGTTCCTGGCCTCTCAGACAGGGACCTGTAAGAAGTGGTGGCCGGTGGATAAATTGGCCGTGAAAGAGGGCTGAGGTCCACACCCTGGGCCTCCCTTGAACTCCTGCTCTAGGCGCAGGAGGCCACAGGGGCAAGGCTAGTGTTCCAGAGCTGCCTGGGCCTGCCATGGCTTCGCTAAGCTTCGTCGATGCACAGCTCTGAGCTTAGACAAAGAGCCAAGGACTGGGAAGGGGGGACAGGAGGGTACTGCAATGTTCTCAGATCTGCTTTGTCCAGAAGGAACATGTAAACTGGATAGAGGATGGGGGACCTGGGGCCTTGGGGCCAGCCAGCATGGGCCACATATACGCATTGGCAGAGCAGCTGGGCTTGGTAGGGGAGAGCGGTGACACTGTCTGTTCAAAGGGATTGATGGAGATTTTTCATATGCATTTTGGGAGTGTCCCGGAATTCCTTGCTGAGTCTCCTGGAAATGAAGCTGTCCATGACAGACGCCACTCCACTGACTCCTAGGTACCTCTGGCTAGAAGCTTCCAGTGGAGGAATAAAGGAGGGGGACAGAACCTGCCGAGTCCTGCCCACGGGTAGCTGCAGCTGACCCACCTGGGGGTCAGCAAGCTCTGGCTAGCCAGCCAAACGCAACCAGCTGCTGGGATTTTTATGGCCTATGAGCTAAGAATGTTTTTTATACTTGTAAGTGGTTACATTTAAAATGGTTATATAAGTCCTGCATAATATCCTGATTTTCCCTCTTGCCTGGTCAGGCCTAATTTAGTGTCAGGCTCTTTAAGAGAAAGTATGTGGATCCCTGAACTTGTCCCCCATTTCCTCCCCTTTCTAACTCCCTGACACGTGTGAGAGGTTTACGGCAGAAAGAATCCACATCTGAGGACGAGGCCCTGTGGAAGGCCCTGGACTTGACCCTTACAGCCCGAGCAGGCATGACCCTCAAGCCTGCTTCTCTCTGGTGTGACTCTGACCAGCAGGTTGCTGTCAACAGCACGTGAGATGAAGGACAAGGACGTGTTTGTGAAAACTCACAACACTTTCAGAATAAAACTTTACTGTTATTTGTGGCAGCTTATGAGTTGATTTATCACCACAGTCTCTGCCCCTTCCTTGTAAACATTAAGGTCAGGCAGCCTCTCCTGGTCTACACGACACAGTTTGTGGGGTGGGGTGGGGTGGGGTGGGGATTTGCTCGACTGCCAAAGACATGGTCTGAGCCGTCTACTCAGCGCTCCTGTGACCAGTTCCACCATGGGGTTGGGGTCACCTCCATGTTCTAGGTCAGCTCCTGCCGGGCCCACGGAGCCCATCTGTGCTGGAGGAGGGTGCTACCCCAGCCGGCCCTGAAGGCACTCCAGGCCACACTGCCACGGGAAGAGCCTTCTGACAGCATCCAGATGTGTACCAAGGGAGATAAAGGAGCAGGCCGCGCTTGCTTTTTAGGAAACCCAGAGTAAATGAACAACTTTTAACACAAAGCGAGCCAAGGGCCAGAGCAAGGAGGAACGGGTGACGCTGGTGCCACAGTCCTCAGGGCTGTGGGCTGAGCCCACTGAAGTCAGCCTGTCACCTCACAGCCTCTGAGTCCATCTCGCCCACTTGGCCTGCAGGGCAGGCAAACAGGGCTGCTCTGAGGACAGGAGGCCCCCGACCAAGGAAGCCCAGGGTCTCCTGATGAAGGGGCAGGGCTGACACCAGAACAGGTGCCTGACGCTGGGAGGGCCCAGGTCTGCCCCTGCCCCGCAGCCCTCCCTCAGCAGCTCGCTGTGCCTGTCAGCTTGTCAGTAAGGGGAGCCACGCTGAGGCCTGCCAGGCTGCCCACAGGCAGCTTCCTGCAGCTCCCTGAACGGCGATGCCACTTACAGCAGGAACAAAAGGGACCTTAGCCTCCCTGCCTGGGAGGGAGCCTGGAGTGGGCCTGGAGCAGCTGGGGATGCGTGACAGCTTGGGGTCTGGGGCTTCTGTGCCAGAAACAGGCCGTGTGGGCTGGGCTGAGCCAGGAAAGAAAACCCCCAGCAGGATCAAGGCCCCTCTCTGTAGAGGGGGCAACAACTAGGTCCCCCTTCCAAGAAGTGAAAGGCTTCTAGAGGGGCAGGGCCAGCTGCCCCCTCAGACACCCACCTGTGGTGGGGGATGGGATGGCCTGGCGCTGCCCGGGGCCTGTGGAGAGCTCCCTCCAGGCTGCGGTGCTTAGACAAAGGTGGGAGCCCCCCCCCCACCACGAAAGACCCATGTAGGACTCCAGGCCTGGCCGCAGGCTGCATGAGCAGGGGAGCTGGGCTCACAGAGGTCGATGACCACAGCAATGCCCTGGGGCGACACTGCCCACTGCAGGGGCAGTGGGGAATCACTTCCTGGGCTCTACTTTGTGACAGTAAGAGCCAGGGAGACCTGAAGCCCCACCTCTCCAGACAGCCCGGGACAGCACTGTGTCGGGGAACAGGGGCGGAAAGGCCCCAACCGCCACCGTGCGGAGGGAAGAACCAAGTGTCGTGCCTCACCTTGCCCAGGCCTCCAGGTCACAGGCACCACTGCTAAGGCTTGGCCCTGTCTCAGAAGGGCTCTCCAAACGCCTGCTGGGTGAACTGCTGTAAACCTACCACACTTCCAGTGGAATAACTAAGGAATGAACAGAGATGTCCCCAACTCTGGGTCCTTTAGCTAAAGTGGCTAATGGGCACAGAAGCACTTCTGAGCAGGGCACAGGCTCGGTGCTTCTGACAAACCTGTCACTAATCTTGCCTGAGCAGAAAGGGCTTCTGCTCAGTACACACGCACTGGGCGTCTGCTGGGTGCCTTGCACACATGTGGCCAGGAGATGGCCCGGCCTATGGGGGCATTCTGCAAGGAGGATGAGTGCGCAGCAACGTAAGCAATTTCATATCTGGAGAGCAACGCACCTTTATATCCAGACGGAGCACGTGCAGGGCGCACGGAGGAGAGCGGCTTCACCGTCTCCTGCGCCTTGCCCTGCCGGGGGCCCACCAGGCCCCACCACTGCCGGCTTTGCCATGCACCCCTCTGCTCCAGCACAAAGGCCACCGTCGTTCCGTTCACGTGGCAGAGCCCTCTGAGGGCGACGGGGCAGGGCTGTGCCTTCTCAGGCTACACCCCAGTTCAGCACAGGCGACGAGGACATACATGACACGAATGTTTGCGAAATGGACTTGAAGGTAGAGAAGAATCATTTCTACTCCCCACCTGTGCCCCCCAGTGACAGCTAAATAAACAAGCGGCTCTCAGTTAAAAGACAAGGAACACAAACATTAAACATAATTGTGTTCAAGAGAGAGAGTGCGGCCAGTCAGCCAGCTGGGGTGAGCAGGAGCTACTGCAAAGACCCCCGCTGAACGCCACGGCAGGCCCCTGCTGCCTGGACCTGCAGGACAAGAGGGTGGGCTTGGTCATTTGTAGGAGACCATGAGCTAATATCTGGCAAATCCCCCAAGTGAAGCGATGCAGGACACTGGGCAAAGGCAAATCATGTTTAAAAACATCTTCCCCTAAATACTAACACTCACTAGCCTGCCAGCATTACAAGGACGGGAACATACCCAACCAGAGTTTGCCAAAGAAGCCACAGACCTGTGAAGGAGAAAAATCAAGTGCATCCAGAGAGATGTGCGGTGTTGGCATAGCCCCCTGTGCCCCGTCTCGTTGCTTCTGAAAGCTCCCAATACAGGACTGGGGCACTGACTGTACAAGAAGGTTCTCAAATTTCAGTGGATATAAAAGATGCTTTGCTCTCCAGATAGGAAACTGTTTAAAAGTGTTTAGGATGAAAGCGCTGCCTTCCACCCAGGACAGATCAGAAAGCAGCCTGGGTCAAAGGCACGGGACTGGGAAGACATTTGGAAGTGCTTTGGTTGACAAGTTGCCCAGGAGAGACGCTGTTGACAGGGCGCGGTTTCTATTTTAGTGCTAACGTCGGGGAACAGGCTTAAGATGCATGTGTCTCAATTCAGGGCAGCTGCTTCCCAAACAGCTCAAAATAGGAACACTCTCAAACACACGTGCACTCACACATGCACACGCGTGCGCCTCCAACCGTTGAGACCAGCAGGACCTGGTTTGGGACAAAGGATTTCATCTTCTTACCAAGCCGAAAAACCCCAGAAGCTACATGCTCTCTAGCTAGACCCAAGTCACACGCCGTGATCCTGGGCCTGGCAGTCTGGCCACCCTTCACAGGGCAGCGTGGGCTACCTGGGGAAAGTGCACTTTCAAGAGTGACTGGGCTACAGAGTCCCTGCTGCAGACAAGCCTGTCATACACTGTCTGGGGGTCTTCGCAGGCAATTTGTCACCAATCTCAGCACAGCAGAAACCAACCGCACTCCAGCACTCTGATTGTGGGGTGCTCTCAAGGAGCAGTGGCATCCTGCTTTCCAGATGTGGCCGACTCAAATCAAAGAGAAGCCGACCCACGAGTCAGTGTATTTACCAGAGAACTGCGATTTCAAAGTCACGTTCTGGCGCGCACTGTCAATGAAGTTCAAAGGTCCAGGCTGCAGTGAGGCCAGCAGGAAAGACTGAGGTCCTGCCAGGGGAAGCACTGCCAGGGAATGAAGGTCTCCAGGAGCTGCCCCTTCCCGTGTCCCCAGAGAGCCTGCCTTGTGCTGGCGCAGGACCAGCAGATGCTCCGGGATGCCGGGCAAGGCCAGATCCGGTGGCCCCAGGTCTTTCCTGGCAGGCAGGAGGCACCCTACAGTGGAGTGGCCCAGAGCCCCAGAGGAAGTGCACTTCAAAGCTCAGCCATAAACCTGGAAGGTCAGGGCCTTTCTCTCTGGTGCCCTTAACAGGACGCTCCCCTCAGCTTAAGAAAGGGAGGAAGGGAGCTGCAGGCCCAGGCTGAGCTGGAGGGAGCGGCTTCCTGCCCCGCACCAAGGCGTGCTGGGAAGCAGCACAGGAGGCTCAGGCCGCTTTCCTGGTTCCAAAAAGTCCATGTCTTCCCCTGCACCAAGTTCCCTTCAGGAGGCCTGAAGGAGGGAAGGCCAAGCCCCTTCCCCTTCCAGAAGCCCATCAGCATGAGAGGGGAGCACAAAACCATCTCTCCCCAAGCAGGTGGCCTGGGGAGACGAAAATGGCAGACGCCCTTCAGGCAGTCCTGGTCCTGGCCAGCCTTGGCCTGTCCTGCACCAGGAGACTCCCAGCCTCTAGGTGCCACCCCTCTGTCAGGACAGTGCAGGAACAACAGGCTGTCTGGACTGAGTCCCAGGCATGGCTCTGCAGGCTGTACTGTGCAGAGAGGTCTTCACTGAGCTTATTTTGGCTGGGTACCCATCGCCGTGCTAGGCCTCAGGTTGGGGCCAGCGGGGACACAGCCCCCAGATGGACTCCTGCTCCAGGCGTTTGAGACAGTGACTGAGCTAAGTGAATACCACCCAGAGGCATGAGCCACTGTCCCCAAAGACAGGGGCTCGTGGAATCAGGGAGGGACAGTGGGCTCAAGCTGATGGAGCCCGACAGAGCAGCCTCCCGCCGGCCCCTTGCACAGTCCCCATCTGGGCAGAGGACAGTGGCACGGCAGGTGTCTACTGTCACATCACCCTCACTCCTCACAGGCTTAGCCCCGGGGTCCACCTGTGGGTGGCAAGCTGTGTCCACAGGAAGGGCAGCGGGCAGCACCACTGAGTGTGGTAGGGGGAGGCCTGCGAAGTGCTTAGGTCAACACGACGGGCCCTGCAGGGCTCCCTGCAGACCACCAGGCTGCCAGGTCCCTGCGAGCAGCACGCTGCATTCGCCAGGGGTCATGTAGCCTGGCCTGTGGGACTTAGGCCAGTCCAGCCAGCACTCCCAATGGCAGCGAGTGCTCTGGACAGGTCTGACCTTTGACAGTCACCATCCCATGACTTGTGGGGCATGGAAGGGTGGCACTTGTTTTTTATTTTGTAACCAAAATTATTTCCCAAAGTAAACTGTTCACTGAAGTTGTGACAATGTTTATTAGAGATGACTCTCACATCACAGACACTGACTCAGGTCATTTAACTGAACGGAGTAGAGCAGAACGCAGAGAGCTGGCTCCGGGTGGCACCTGAAAGCCGGCCAGAGGAGAAGACAGGGCAGGAAGTCCCCGGGCATGCCCTGTGCCAGTCAGCCCAGGCCCCATGCGTTCATGTAAAAAATGCTTTCAGGGGTCTGTGAGGTGGACAGGTAAGTCAGAGTGACTTGGGGAGCCTCCTATGGGAGTACGGAGTGCCCAGCAACCTGGGCAAAGTGGCTAGAGCTGAGGCAGGTTGAGCCCCTGGGCCCCAACAGGCCCAATAACCATCCAGCCAGGCTCCAAAGCCACCACGATGTGCTGTCAAATGCCCTCCCCATATGACACCCAGGCTTTAGTGACATTCCTGAAAAGAGGCTCCGAGGGAAGCAACAGAGGCCCAGGCCAACCCGTACCTGGGGAAAGAAGCCCAACTCCCTTGCTGCCCAGAGAGACCACTGTCCACATGACACCAGCAGAGATGGGGTGAACAGGGCAGTGGAAGGAGAAGAGAAGGAAGAGATGGCCGAGGACGCAGAGCCCCCTGAGGCTAGCATGTGTTAAGGAGGGAGCTGGGGGAAGTGGGTGTAGCGCCCCTTCTCAGGCCCTGGCCCAGAAAGCTCAGTGGACAAATAGGCGTCCCCAGGAGGCAGGAGCCTGGCAAGCAGAGAGGACGGGCGGCTTTGGGCGGCACCGCAGCCGATTGCAGCCAGGGCAGAGCTGGGTCAGGGTCAGGGTCAGGGCTCAGGAGCAGGCTCTTCTTATAAAGGCAAAAGCTGAAGCCAGAGAGGTTAAACCTGCTTCCCAGGCCACCTGGCCCGTCACCCCAGAGCCGGCCCCGGCTCCCAGACCTGAAGACCAGGCATGGTCACATCCTTAGTGTGCTCTACTGCCAACAGCACGGGTGGCAGGTGCCCCTCAGGGCTGGAGAGGGATCGCCACACAGCACTGCACACGACCTGCTCTCAGCCTCCCCGGAATTGAAATCACCTCTGAGTGGCACATACCACCTAAGAGCCTGCACACCACTGCTCCAGGGGACTTAGGGGGTACTCAGCATGTGCGACATTCAAGTTTCGCTTTCTGGGATGTTCAGAAATGTTTTTCCTTAAATATTTTGATCCACAGTGGATCGTGGATGCAGAACCTGTGGATATAGGATCCATAGGTCAGAAGACCCAGTGTATCCTATTTTCTAGTAACCAAAAACCAAAAGTCCTCCATTTAAAACACAAATAACAAGAACAACAAAAATCAAAGCCCTGGCAGCTCCAACTCCCACCTCATGCCCCGCTGATTTTCTGGTGCATCGTCTTCCAGAAACCACTACATGGGCCAGACGCGGCTCACTCACGCCCAGTGCATCTCTGTGACCGCGCAGAGGCAGGGTCTGAGTGAGAGTCCTCCTCGGGCCAACCTGGCCAAGCAGAAACAGCTACTTCCTTCACCCAGCAAACACACAGAGCCCCCTTGCTGGGCCCTGAGCACCCAGATGGGTGCAGCCTGGCCCTGGGGACCCAGCAGCTCCAGTAGGTGCTGCTGTGAGGCGACGGGGGGCCCAACCTGCCCAGGTCACACACCAGGGTGGATGAGGGCAGTGATTTTCACACATTTTCAGTACTTCTGTTGTAAGACTGTTTCCAAATGACACCTCACGTGACACGCAGCACTACGGAGCAGGCAGGCGCGGGGTCACTGGGGCTGAAGGTGGTAGAGGTGGGTTGAGGCCCACACCCCTTCTGCTTCCCAGGAGTGCCAAGGAACCTATCGAGAAAGCTGTGGCTGCAGGCACTGGCCCTAGGCCTCCTGCCACCCAGCCCTCCCTGACATGGACACACAGACCAACTTCAAGAAGTGACCTTCCGCTTGGCCCATGTAACAGCAGGGATTAGCTGGATGATTATTTTAAAAATAAGCAGAAGTAACTGAAATTGTGTGTGTGTGTGTGTGTGTGTGTGTGTGTGTGTGTTGTAATGGCCCGGGTAGCTGTGAATCCTAGCGAAACAACAAGGAAACAGAGATTGGGCCTTGGATTCTCCAGGGTGCAGCGGGGAGTGACCCACATGGCCTCGCTTCAAATGCTGCTTCCTCCAGAGGGCTACTTGTGCCCAAGCACCTGCCTAGTACCAGTGTGGGACCCTGTTGGGAGGAGCCCTGGAGGCCACATCTGGGTGTGGTGTCTCATTCCAAATGCTGGAAAGCCACAAAGGGTGCTGGAGCTTGGATATGAGATGTCCCCCAAAAGTAATGAAGTAATGAAGGAATGTACCGAGGTGAAATGATTAGATAATGAAAGCTGATACCTAATTGGTGGATTAATCCACTGGATGGATTAATAATCTGAATGGATTACTGTAGGCAGGTGGGGCGTGGCTGGAGGAAGTAGGTCACTGGGGGTGTGCCCTTGGGGATTATATTTTGTCTCTGGCTCTCCCGCCCTATTTCCCAGCTGCCATGAGCTGACAGCTTTGCCCGGCCTGCCCTTCCGCCTCACCTCAGGCCTAGAGTAGCAGACTAGCTTGACTGTGGACTGGATCTCTAAGCCCCAAATTAGCTTTTCCTCCCTATGTTGTTCCTGTGTGGTGACAGGGGTGTGAAGCTGAGTGATGCCGAAGCTCTTCTGCAGTGTTCGGAGGCGCCTGGTGTGGACAGCACATGGAAAGCTTGGAGCTCCTCCTGGCAGCGTGGCACACGGATTCAGTATGGGTTCAGCCTCCCACCCCAGCCCCCAACTGGGCAGGAAGAGCTCTGAGCAATTAGCTGGGAACAGAACCAGACAGGGGGCTGATGTCCAGGGGCAGCTTCCTAGGCCAACACTGCTGCCTTCTCGACCTTGGCCTCTCCTGTTAGCGGTTCAAACTGGGTGAAATACAGCGGGCGTCTGTTTTTAGTCTGTGTGAAGAATAACATGGAGCCAGACCAGTTCCAATAACTGCCTACTTACTGTCACACTGCCCCTCGTGGAGTCCTCTGATCAATGGGGCCCTCAGGAGTGTCCCTGGTGCCAGGACACTGACGTGACCCAGAGAGGCACTGCTTCTGGGGAGGACAACAGACGTGGAACAGGCCAGGCCACGAAGCCGGCGGCTTTCCAAGAGGTCTCCACTGTCACCTGGGGAAGCCAGGATGAAACCCCAGCAGTCCACTTAGCCAACAAATTCCTTTAAAAAAAAAATTTTTTTTTTTAAAAGAAACTTTGAAACACGCCTCTACTTTGCCATAGACTTCAAAATAAGCAGTGACCTGGATGCCCCACACCTCCCTCTGGAAGGTAAGGAATCCATCAGGAACAGCTGCCAGCCACAGCTGCTCGGGAGCTCAGGGCCCTGCTGAGCAGTGCCCCACACAGCCCTGCGCACCTCAGCACTTCCAAGTAAGGACAGAGGCGCCCCTCTCAGCCACCGCACGGCCTCCGGCAGCCTTGTGCACACGCACCCGTCCCTCATTCACGTGCCCACTGTGTGCTGGGCCCTGTCTCAGGATACAGGTGGACACCCGATCACACCCGCCCAGCCTCCACGGGGAGGGAGTGTCACAGTGGCCAGGGGGTAAGAAGACACGGGTAGAGCAGGACCCCAGGGGTTTGCCCTGGCATTCCACAGAGGCGGGTGGGGCAGGCCACAGTGACAGCCATATCATAGGGCCCCGGGAGGGAGCTGGCTCATCCTGGAGGCCACAGAGAGACACAAAAGCAGAGTCCCACAGGGCCGGAGACGGACTGCTCGTCCAGCAGCCTCACTGCTAACAGGAGTGGCTCCCGTCTCGGCTCTGCTGGGATCCAGAGTCAGCCCGTGTGGCCCTTCCTGTCAGCATCTTCCTAACCCAGCAGCGACTAGTTAGCAGAGCCAAGCTGAAGGCAGCTCCCACAATGTGGCCCAAGGCTGCGGCCACCTGGCCTTGACCAGCTCCAGCAGAGGCTCCAGACTGGGCAGGGCTCCTGACCCTCACCCTCTGGAGGAGCTGGGGGTGGGACTTAAAGGCACAGCCAGCCCCCAGGGGGCAGGAGAAGCTTTCACGTGGATTTCTAGGTGTCTGGACAATCAGCCTGGTCACAAAGGAAAGACAGAAAAGTATGAGGTTCAACACCCTCGGAAGAGACAGAATTGCTCATCTCAAACAACAAAATGTTCCAAAAATATTAGGACTTAACTGCTTCATATGGCCCCACTGCACCTCCGTGCACCAGCCAGCCCACCACCACCACCACCACCTGGGCACTCCTCAGCCTCCTGCAGGTTTCCAGGCTGGTCCCATGATGCTGCTGTGGTCCCCAGCTTAGCCCATGCCAGCTCAGAGATGCTTCGAAAGGGCCCGGCTGCAGGAAGCCCTGCTCCTTTAAAAGGTTCTGCAGAGCAGATCTTGCAGCCCTAGGGCCTGGGTTTAAAGGGCCCTGTGGGAATCACTCGGAACAAGGAGGCCTTTGTGCGCTAGGAGTCACACCACATCCATCTGCAGCACGATTTGATTCGGTGGACCTCCAGAGCGCTACCTGAATTGGGGGCTGGCCACTGGCTGGTCACAGCGCCCGGCAGGTGCTGTTGCAGGAACCACCTCACTCAACCCTGGTAACAGGGCAGCGGGTTCAGCTCCTTGATAGACGAGGAGGCCAGGAAACTGCTGCAGGCTTGCAGTTATCGGGCCCAGAGCCCCAGCTCCTCAGCTCTTTGCTGCAGGATACCAGCAACACACAGGGCACTTCCCACCTGTGAGGAGGACGCAAAGCCTGCAGTGTCACACAGTATCAAGCACACAGAGTAAGGCCACAGGCTGCTTACACCTGCCACCTTGATCTTGAACACACACTCCTTTGGGCCAGGCTCACCAGGTACTGGCTGAAGCAGAAGCACAGCCTCCTGGCCCCACTCTCTCGACCTTAACCCTAACCACAAGAGGACCCCTGGGGTCTGGCTGCATCCTGCCCCCTCCACAGGAAGCCCATTCCCAGAGAGGCTGTGACTCCCCCTGGTCTGGCAGTAGCAGGTCAGCTCAGAACTGAAGGTGAACGTATCTGAGAGCCAAGACTATAGACTGTATACACACAGCAATTTGTTACTGTGAAAAACCATCTGTTTCTCGGTATTACAATCCTCAGAGGGCAAATTATAGCTAGCGTTCAACATAAAACATCAATTTAAACCATCAACTATTCATAATTTCAATTCTTTATTGGAAACCAAGGACATAAATGTCAGGGAATAAAGCAATATTTCTTTTATTAACTGTTCCATTCATCTGGCTATTAAATAAAACCAGGGCCCCAATAAATGGCAGGAGTCTTTGCCTGACAGCCACACCAAATAGCTCTATAATTCTCAGACGCTTTAAAACAACGAAAACGGCATTATTTGAAAAGTTAGAAACTTTAATATATAATAAAATTAAGATTAATGTGCTCTTAATACCTTGTGAGCCTGCCTGCCGTGTCCTCATATTCAAATGGGTTTCTTTTTGCACATTTTGTTTTTAACAGTGCTCCCTCTGTGCGGGAACACAGTGGCTTTATGAGCAGGCTTGTGGCCGCCAGCCACCTCCACCATTTTTCACCGGCATCTAGCTTTCCCAGGCTCAAGCCTCCTCCCCACCACTTGCCTGGGCCTGTGTCACCAGGGATGCTATTTCGGAAGTGCAACTGTGGGGGCACATGGCCTTCGAGGCTAGGCCCCTCGGGCGCTTGGAGCTCAGGGGGGCAAAAGCAGCTGGTGAGGGCGGGGCAGGTTGTCGAGGCAAGCAGTGGACGGGGGACTCCCCCTCTTTTTCTTTTTTTTTCAGACAACAATATGATCAACTGAAAATGAAACCCACAAAGCGTGGAGAAGAGTGTCTGCGGTGCCCTGAGCACCAACCAGGCCCGCGGCTGGGATTTTTACAACGTCTTCTCCCAGCAATCCTGCAGGGCAGGCTCCTTTTACAGGCTTGGAAAGGTGAGTCGCCACTCGTCCATCCAGGTGAGGTGCACCCACATGTCACTCAGCAAGGCAGTGAAAAACAGGGAGACAGGAGCCCGTGACCAACGCCCCCCGCCTAATGGCCGAGACAGGCGCTTAAGCAATCTCTCACTGCAGCCACTGGGCGGGAACACAGCGCCCAGGACTCGCCCGCCCCACCTGGGGAGGCTGCGCCTGCGCAGAGTGCTGGGCACGCAGGCGCTGCTGCAGTCTAGATCCTGAACATCCCCCGAAGGCCTGGTGTTGATACCCAGGTCCCCAGCTTGGCACTCCTGGGAATGGGGGACCCTTGAAGGGGTGGAGCCCAGTGGAAATCTTCAGGTCACTGCGGACATGCCCTCCAAGGAGACAGCAAGGCCTGGCCCCTCGTCCCCCTCTCACTTCCTGGCCATGAGGTGGGGGGTTCTGCTGCACCCTGTGCTCACCGCGCGGGATATGCTGCCTCAGCGCAGGTCCCAAGTAGCGACGCCACCTGATCATGGACTGGAACCTCTAAACCAGGAGCCAATATCATCTCTTTACCAGCTGATGAACCCAGGTATTTTTTTTATAGTGATGAAAAGCTAGACTAACACATTTGCTTTTTTCCCTTTAGTTTTGAAGGTTTAATTTCTAGGAGAGAGGTTGTTACCCTGAGAATAATTATTTAAAGGACAGCAAACACAGCAGGATTAAAACATGGGTTTCTATATTCAAAACACCCCCTGCCACCCCACACCCTCAGCAGAGCTGTTTTCTTTTGGCCACCCAGTCCTTGACCTCCCGCCAACAACAGGCACATCTCCACATGCTGAGCAGTACTTGTGACTTCAGTCATCAGTGGCTGCGTGATGCTCCTTCCCGTGGAGGAAGGCTGAAGGAACGCACTGACGGACAAGCGCTTTATTTAGGGGCATCACACTGCCACCCACAGAGCCCAGGGCCTCACCTCCATGGGTACTGTGCCACCCTGGGCAGGGGACTAGGGCTGACTTTGCCTGGTAGATGAGGAAGCTCAAGAGGCCATGGGGCCTTCTAGGGTTGCTGACCTCCAGCTCCCAGCCTCTCCCACTGGCCTACAGCCCCTTGGTGAGAAAAGAGGCAGCCGGGCACACCTGGCCTCTCCCGCTTACTATGGACGCTGTGGACTTCGCAGCTACATAGGAAAAGTGCGCTCCAAGGGTCAGAGACTTTTGTATTGGTCAGAGTTGAGTCTTACCTTTTAGCCTCAAATGCAGGTAGACAGGAACTCTGTCAATCAGCAGTCACAAAAACACCCGCCAAGGTGCACACATGCCCCCCAGGGCCTGCTCTCCCTTCTGGCCTTTGCCACTTTCTTATTTAATGCTGACTTCTGGTGAATACAGGAAACAGTCGCTACTGATCCCTCCCACTTCTGTGACCAAGCAAAGCTTGTTTCATTGGAGTCTAAACTTGGAACCTTTGAAGCCTCTAATGCCTGCATTCCCAATTTCAATACCACCCAGACCCTTCAGGTGTAATTATAGTAAACACCCAGGAAGCATGACGGGGGCCCTCCTAGGAGTGGCTCACCCTGGCATTGGCACTAATCAGCAACGTGATGTGGCATGGCCTCTCTCCATGCTCAGAACTGATCTTCATCACGTGTTCATAAATACTTGGCTCCTGCTATGTGCCAGTCACTATTATATCTCACCCAAGATGCGCCTGGTTTTTGTACTTATGCAAACTGTATCCTAATGGGGAAGCACAGGTGCGGGGGTGGAGGGGGCGGCAGCCAGGTAAAGAGGGTGGGTGTGTTCCAGGGACACAGCACTCAGGGCTAGTGAAAAAAAAGGGCCCCTTCATGCCACGTACCTATCCGTTCAGCTACTCTGCTAGGGAAAGGGGTTTAGACAACACCCTAGAGCAAGCCCAATGACCAACACACTATTTTTCCACTTATTTTCAAACCTCCAAAGTCATAGCAGATACTCTGGTAACTAAATAAGCCAGGTCTCTAGAGTAAAGTCCCTAGGACCTCGAAGGTCCAGGGTAGAAGGGCGGAAGGCAGGTGTGGCATCTTGGGAAACAACCTGCAGGCAAGGGAACTGAGGATTCCAGGAAGATGCATCGGGCCAGCGGCCACCTCCTGGGACCTCACAGAGCTGGGAGAGCACAGGGAGCCAGGGACTGTCTGTGCGAGGTGCTCACGCAGCCAGGGGCCGTGGTGTGGCATCTGCACAGAACCTGTGCAATCCGCCCCCATGCCCTGAACCATCCCTAGGTGACTTACGACACCTACTGCAAGGCCAGCACTGCGTGAAGAGCCATCACACCGCGTTGCTTAAGGAATGATGACAAGGGAAAAGCCCTGCCGTGCTCAGTGCAGACAGTATGCTTTTAAAATACCTTCAATCTGGGGACCTGCAGGCGCCGGGGCCTGCTCTTGTATTTTCCTACCAAGAGCCAGGCAGAAAACTGGTCGGGTTTGTTAAAGGTTCTGTTCCCAAGACCCGGAGAGGCAACATTGCGCCCTTGGGCCACACGCGCCAGGCGGGGCCCTGCTGCCCTCTGCTCCCTGGCCCTGGCTTCACGAGAGCCCTTCCACGCAATAGCTCCTACATCCCAGCACTGACCATGGCCCACCAGCCACAGAGCACAGAGCAGTTTCCCAACAGACCAACGAAGGGAGGAAGGAAGGGGAGAAAGCTGGCCCAG
This sequence comes from Marmota marmota marmota, assembly GCF_001458135.2. Taxonomy (NCBI): domain Eukaryota; kingdom Metazoa; phylum Chordata; class Mammalia; order Rodentia; family Sciuridae; genus Marmota; species Marmota marmota. The sequence goes on from NW_026000185.1 coordinate 28,652,330, forward strand.
GGAGGGGGTTCTGCCCAAGCCGCGGGCTAATGAGGGGTGGCCAGGGGTCCATCCCACCGAATCTTCCTTTGGGTTGCTTTTTGAGTATCTGTGAGGAAGACCCAAGGAGGGATCTCCTCTATCCAAAATTTTGATTTATAATATTATGCTGATAATTAATTATATGGTTTATCCAACTGCGACAGCAATTTAAAATCTATTAACATCAATTTTCCATGATACTTCATTAACTTGGGCTTCTGCCAAAAATTCAAACTTTTAAGTAGTGCCAAATTCAAATGTGGCGCCTCTGTGTGTGAGAGAGAGAGGAGACCTGCTGTAGGTGAAGTCCCAGGGGCCTCCCTGCTGACCTCAGGGAGCCTGCTGGTCCAGCCTTGCGGGCTGGGCAAGTCAGGCTCCTTTTAGTTCCTTCCTGATTAGCAGAACCTCCCGAGAGCTTACTCTGTCAGCTCATCCAGGAGTCTGTGCCTCATCCAGGTGGCTCTGTGGGCACAGGGAGAGCAGGAGGCAACGCCAGGCAGCCCCTTGGTGGCTCGGGACACTTCATTGTCCCCCTCACACAGTGGCCAGCCGGCCAGTCCACAGAGACTTACTGAGCTCCTGCCAGAGCCCAGGCTCTGAGCCAGGGGCAGAAGGGACGCCGTGAGATGAGCGTAAAGGACCCTGCTCTCGTGGGCCTGGCATCTAGGAAGGACGGCAAGGGGGCAGCCAGCCGGACCTCGTGTGTAGGCGCAGGTTGGGTCATAGGAAGCCCGAGGAGACAGCAGGCCAGGCGAGCCCAGGGAATGGTGGGTAGGTGGGGCAGCTGGGGCTCTTGAGTGAGGGCAGCACCGGGACACCCGGGCAGCAAGGCCGGATGGGAGGGCTTCAGGAGGCCTGGGAGGGCGGCTGTGGGACCCAGGCTGCACCAGCTAATACCCAACGGGTGGGCAAGGAGATGGCGACTAAGAGGGATCCCAGGAGCAGCTGGCCAGGAGGACCCAGGCCACAGCGGCAGCACTACAGCTGGGAGGAGAGGTCTCAGGGGTACCAGGAATGGGGGGTTCACATCCAAGCTTTAGCCCAAATGACTTATGGGTGCTAGCATCGTTTCCCGGGTGAAGGAGGCAGGGGGGAGAGTGCTAGCGTCCCTCCCCTCTTTTCCCTCAGTACAGGGTGGGGTCCAGTGGCATTCTACTAGCTCCTTATTTTTTATTTAGAGACAGGGTCTCACTAAGTTGCTTAGGGCTTTGCTGAGTGGCCGAGGCCTTGAACTTGCCTTCCTTCTGCCTCAGCCTCCCATGAGGCTCTCAGCAGTATTTCTCTTTTTAAACCTTTGTCAAGCTTGAGATGTCTTCAGGAACAGATGCTAGGCAGAGGAGGCAGCTGAACGTTTGGGTTCACATCAGAACAGAAGTCAACCTCCTCTGGATGGCATTTAAAGCTGAGAGTGGCCGGGGTCCTCTGGGAACAAAGTAGAGACACTGAAGAGCAGGACCCCAAGGCTCACGGGCACAGCGACAGCAGAGGCTGGCAGGGGCAGGGAGGGGCGGGGCATCCACGGTCAGGAGGAGGGGGACTGGCCAGCTGCAGGGAGCGAGGCAAGTTGCTTCCTCAGGACTTTGCCCGTCTGCCCTGTGCGTGGTCACACTGAAAGGCAAGATTTCAACTTGAAAATCTTAGTTCTTGGCTCCTGGAGGAGGAATTTTTTGTCTTTATTTTTAAATAATGGTATTTCTTCAAAGGACAGCTTCGGCTCAAACCAAACCATTTTTACAGACTAAAGAGAGAGCAGGAGGACAGACCCTTCTGGAATGCCTGGGGTTGGGAAGACGGCGATGCTTTGGGAAGGGCAGGAAGCGGATCCTTGGAGGCCGTATTGTCGGGAGCAGGGGGAGAGGAGAAATGAGAAGCTGAAAGGGGAAGGGACCCAAATTCTCGTGTCATCAACCAAACAAAATGAGTAAAATCCAGGTAACGCCCTGCTGGCCGCAGCTCCTGCTGCTCTCCTTGAACCGGTGAGCAGGACAGCAGCACAGAGGGCGCAGGGCCTCTGCGCCTCCAGGCCACAGAGTCCAGGAGACCAGTCATGCAGCTCAGAGTTTCAACACGAGAGGCTGTGTCCCCATCTCTAACGCCAAAGCGCCACCACCTCACACCAGTCACAGGATCCTTAGTGGCTGCTCAAAAAAGCAGGGGAAGGAGAGGACGGCCCAGCAGGCGCCCTCCATGATAGCTCGCTGGAGAGCCCTGGGCCACCGCGTCCAGGAGCTTGGCTTTTAGGGGAAATTCACTTCAAACTCTTGCTCCCTGTCTGGGCTGGGGATGTGGCTCAAGCGGTAGCGCGCTCGCCTGGCATGCGTGCGGCCCTGGTTCGATCCTCAGCACCACATACGAACAAAGATGTTGTGTCCGCCGAAAACTAAAAAATAAATATTAAAAAAAAATTCTCTCTCTCTAAAAATAAAAATAAAAAATAAATAAAATATTGCTTATGCATATTTTTGGTTCACATTCCCCCATCTCTCCAAAACAGATTTTTAATTCTCTTTTATTCAGGGTATTTAAAAGAATATTGCACTGGAAAAATGAGCTCTCTGCTTGCGGGAAGAAAACAGATCCCTGCGCCTCACGCCACACACACAAACTGCTGTCAGATTCAAAAGCCAAGTGAAAACCAGAGCTCCATGATCAGCATTAGAGGGCTTAGAAAGGTGAGTTTCTGTTTATAAGGCAAATGGAAGGTTTGGGGGAAAGTCTGCGATACGTAACAGAGTTAATGCCACGCGCCACGCTCTCCAAAAACAAGTAAGAACCCACAAGACGGGCAGCCACCACAAACAGGCCAGGATGTCACATGCAACTCACACAGGGGACCTGGGGCTGTGGTGCTCCCAGGTGACCAGCCTCCCCATCCAGTGAAGAATGTGAATTAAACCATTCATTCGCATGGCTGGCAACAGTGTCCTGTGGTGGTGCCTTTGTGAGCAGTGGCGACTGGGGCAGCCTCATGCAGGACTCACACTGTCCCAGCCAGTGCCTCTCCAGCTCCCCTGGGACCCTGCGAGGCCATCCCTCCCGCCCTTTCAATCCGCAGCCACACACCCCAAGGCCAAGGCACCGCATCAGGAAGCGGAGAGAATAAAGGCAGCGCAGGCCTGGGGCCGCCGCTGCCCGCCGCCACTGTCCTCCTATGGCACAAAAGGCGCCCAAGTGCGCGATGCCCTGTCCAAGGAAGCCCACCGGCAGCTCGCTGGCATCGCTGGGCTCCTGCAGCCAGTCTCAGGCCCTGGCTTCCTGGCGGCTTCTAGCTACTCGCCATTCCACACACTTCAAGTTTCATAAGAAGTTCAGGAAACATGGGGCCCACTTCCTAGTGATCCGTGAGGCAGGGAGAGGAGGCCCCCCTGGGTGTGGTGTGCACCCGCGTGTGCGGTCTGGGGCTCTGGGCTCCCGCTCCCGGCTGCTGACGGGCATGGGGGGCAAGTGGAGCAGCGGCAAGGTGCTCGCTCCTCTCCATCAAGGTCTCCAACTCAGCTGGCGGGGTGACCTGGGTGCTGCTGACGTGGCTCTGTGCACCCAGAACCCCGCGCCCTTCCACACACGCACCAAACCAGGACTGAAGTGTGCAGCGTAAGAAGAGCAGCTCTTCTCCCCGGGCCCCCGGTTCTCCTCTGGGCAGGCTGCGCCCCGCAAGCATGGAGGGAGGTTGGGGAGAGCCTCTCATGGGAGGCAGGTGCTTCCTGGGGGCTGTGCTGTGATGGATGTTGGTGGAGGAGTCCAGTGGGTCACGGGCCATGGATGAGGGTCAGTGTCACCCAGGAGGCCATGGTCCTGGAGCTGAGAGCGGGCAGGCAAGCTCAGGCCACAGGGAGACCCAACCCTGAGAGAACCGGACGTCCTTCCATGCACATACAAGGCTCCCCCACCTGGACAGGGACTCACTGGAGGGACGTGGCTCTCCTCTCTTGAGATACAGCAGAAGGTGCAGGCGCTGGTCCCAGCTGCCTGGAAAGCAATCCTCCAAACCGGGGGCGGGTGGGGAGCGCTTTAGGACCAGAGGAGGAAGGCCAGTGGGGCAGCACCAGCACTCTCGCCTTTGAGGCGAGGGTCACTTGCTGTCCAGGGCAATGGTGCCAGGCATGGGCTGCATCCCTGAGCACAGGGAAAGCCCCGAATCCCCTGTGGCCACCCACAGCTGACTGACCCAAGGGAGGCCTGGGACCTGCAGGGGCCAGAGCCCTTCCTGAGGCCCTGGGAGCAGCAACACAGCGTGAGGAACGCGAAGCCCTCCCCC